>NW_017728948.1:17544251-17547235 GCF_001723895.1 Crocodylus porosus
GGGCAGGGGGCTGGACTCGATCTTCTGAGGTCCCTTCCAGCCCTATGTTTATGAAATCTATGCCTTGGAGGGGAATGGGGCTGCCAGTGATGGTCCAGCACCACCAGAAGTTCATTTCCAAATGCAGGAAGGTGGCCAGCTACTTCCACTGAAGCATCAAGAGGGGCAAGGTCCTGCAGGACAAACAAACAGAGCTGAACATCTCACAGCAAAAAATCATGCAGGAGAGTCAGTTAAACTCCATGTAGTTGATGCTTGAGAGCCTGGTGGAGTAACAGAAGGCCATCCATGACAGCTGAGTGCGATACCATCTCCCAGATCTTGGTGGTACTCACACCCTTCCTTGAGGCCACCAAGACCCTCTGCACTGGCGATGCCCTCCTTAGCCAGGTGATCCCTGTAGTGAGGGAACTTCAGAGCCAAATGGAGAGTTTCCAGGGGATCAGTGTTCCTGACTGGGGCAAGCAGCTGTCACCAGATGTCCAGGCACTGGTGAGGCGGCTGAAGGAGGGCATCAGGAAATGGCTTGATCCCTTGCAGTCCAGTACGGTCCACATGTTGGCCACCATGTGTGAAGGGCAGTGTATGCAACAGCCAAACCCTAAATCAGTGGATGGAGGTGCTGGTCAGGGAGGCAGAATGGTGAAGGCGGGGGGACGTGGAAGAGGGGGATCCACCGCCCCATGCCAGAACGCCATCCACCAGCCAGGCTCCTCTTGCACCACAGGCACTGCCAGTGTGGGCCAAAGGCATGGCTTCCATGGTGGGGTCCAGGGGCAGCAGAATCCACCATCAGGCAGGTATCGCTCAGGTCTTGGTGGCTGCCTATCTCACCAAGGACATGGAGTCATTGCTGTGTGACCCCTTGGCCTACTGGGCAAACTGTAGCCAATGTGGTCAGATCTGGCCTTGGTTGCCCATAAATACCTGTCCTGTCCACTGACCAGTGTTCCTAGCAAGATGGTGTTCAGCATTGCTGGGGATATAATGACACCCCACCGCACCTGCTTGGATCCTGGTTTGGTGGAGCATCTGGTGTTCCTGAAGGTGAACCTCCTGCTGCTAGGGTTCCCCACGCTCCAGGTGCACCCTCCTTACTCTGTCCGCACCTATTTCTTTCTTTCATTTTTTAAAAAGCCATTTAATGCCCCACTCTCCGAGCTGGAGGGAGAACTCACTACCTCACCAGCCAGCAGGGGAAGAACATGTCTCTGCTGAGCTTCCATGCCAGGAGAAACTCAGAGGTATGGGCTTGGACTATGGGGAAGGAGGATGCCCCAGGCCCTGGGCATGACCACTAAAACTGCACTCGGTCAGGGTTGGGGAGGCCTGGGGGGACTGCTGGAAGCATGGCAGCCCCAGGAAATGCCAGGACCGAGGATCCCCCTGGTGAAAGGCAGGTAGGAGGCTCCATAACCTCCAGCTACCACACGCAAACACATACAGGCCTGGCTGGGTAAAGCCCAGACCCATCATGTCTTTGACAGGTCTGAGGCTTGCTGGCTGCAGTGGAGTTATGAGGCTCCAGGTGAGCTCACCCTAGCTTCCTGGGATGCCATCTTTGGTTGGTGGGTGTGTGTGCTGTTCCTGGATAGAAGGAATAGTAAAGAAGCCAGAGGCTGGCATACAATGTAAGCAAGAAAGCTGAGTGGGCAATAAGTTCCCCAGCCTGTTCCATACCAGCTCTGTGGAGCAGGCAGAGAACAGGCTCCCCAGCCCCCACCAGCAGGGAGCAACCAATGCCAGCTCCACAACCATGGAATGTGATTTCAGAGATCCTTTTCTCCCAGCCTGAGCTCCATGATTGCAGGACTCAGGCTGGTAGACCCATATCTCCTAGCACCAGCTCTGTGGTATGGGCTAGGGCTAGGAGATCCTTATAGTGCTAAGGATCTCCCAGCCTAAGCCTCACAACCACAGAGCTGGTGCTAGAAAATAAGGATCTCCTAGCCCCATGACTGCGGAATTGGCACTGGGAGACAAAGATCTTCCAGCACTGGCCCCATGATCATGGAGCTGGCACTTGGAGATAAGGCTCTCCCAGCCCCTGCTCCCTGACTGCTATCTCTTGAGCTTGACCAGGAATTCTTGGGTCAGCTCACAGACGTTGTGAAGGCTATGGATGTGGTAGTCATGGGGGACCTGAACTTCCTGGACATCTGCTGGGAAGAACAGTCAGCCAGGTCTGAATGCTCACGTAGGTTCTTAGACAGAGTGCAGGACCTCCATCTAACCCAGGAGGTGCACAGCCCCACCAGGGGACATGCCTTGTTGGACCTAGTGCTGGCCATGGGTGATGACCTGGTGAGGGGGCTGTGGGTGCCTGACCACCTGGGCAACAGCGATCATCGCCTGCTGGAATTCACCATCCAGTGCAAGGTGGCAAAGGCATGAAGTAAGGCAGTGGCCCTAGATTTTAGGAGGGCAAACTTCAACGAGCTAAGGAGGATAGTTGGAGAAGCACTGAGGTCCCTGGGGGGAGGGGAGCCAGGTGTCCAAGGAGAGTGGTCGCTCCTTAAAGAGATGATCCTCCAAGCCCAAAGGAAGGTAATCCCAATGAGGATCAAAGGGAGCAGGAGCGCACACAAGCCTCCATGGCTCACCAATAGCATCCAGGAATGTCTCCTTGCTAAAAAGGAGGCTTACACCCAATGGAAAGAAGGGGTCATCACCAGGGATGACTATTCTGCAGTTGCTCAGGGATGTAGGGGGTAGTTAGGAAGGTCAAGGCAGAGATAGAACTGGGACTAGCTTCCCAGATTAAGAACAATAAGAAGTCTTTTTTTAAATACATAGGGGGTAAAAAGAAGGTCCTGGGTAATGTGGGCCCTTGCAGGATGCGTTGGGAAATTTGGTCGTCACACCAGATGGCAAAGCTAACATGTTTAACGATTTCTTTGCCTCCGTCTTCCACAGAGGGTGGTAGTGGATGGGGTCCTTCTCAACCTGGAGGGATGTGGGCAGTGGGGTTCCGCAGGGCTCGG
>NW_017728948.1:17548027-17567777 GCF_001723895.1 Crocodylus porosus
CACAAGCTGGCGGAGGGTAGGTTTAGACTAGATATTAGGAGGCGCTACTTCACAGTCAGGGTGGCTAGGGCCTGGAACCGGCTTCCAGGGGAAGTTGGATGAACACCTTGCTGGGGTCATTTGACCCCAGTACTCTTTCCTGCCATGGCAGGGGGTCGAACTAGATGATCTGCTCAGGTCCCTTCCGACCCTAGAAACTATGAAACTATCTCAGAATGGTGGGTACTTGGAGCTCCGTCCTGCCGGGGTAGGGGGACATAATCGCTGCCTGGACTCTGGTGGCAGAGCCTAGCATGGCAGCAGGCAGCTCCCAGGGATAGGGAGCAATTTCCTGTCCCCTGGTGGCCAGCTGGCCAGGAGCAGATTTGCTCCCGGTCAGGTGTCTACATGAATGCAACTGTGCAGCAACTACTCATGAGTAAATTTGCTACTTGCATTTGCTGCTTGGTCCCCCCAGCTCTGGAGCAAGATGCACAGTTGGAAGCCCGTTGTGCCTTCATGAGCCCTGGGACCCCAGGACTCCCAACAGGAGTCCCAGCAACCACCTATCCAGTTGGAGGTAAGCGGGGGCCTGTGGTGGGAGGGACTTCACCCAGTTTCAGGGAGGCATCTGAGAGGAGCTGAGGAAGGTCATGCCCACCCCCCCTCCTCAGGTCCTACTTTGCCCAGCCCCCCAGGGAGCCATGCAACTGGAGTCTTGCAAACAGAACACATAAACAGGCACACTTCTGGGCCTGGTGTGGGAGTTAGTATGGGACTTTGCTCAATAGGGTGCACAGGAGGGGCCTGAGGCCCTAGGCAGAGAGCCTCAAGGGAACGGTTGGCACAGTAGTAGCCAGACTATTACTGGCACAATGGTGGGTGGGACACATCTCACTCTGAGGTTCCCTCCTGCAGCTGGATCCCTTCCCTCTGGTACTTCTGAGGCCTCCACCCAGATGGAGCTCATGGTTCTGACCTCCATTCAGATGGAGCCCCTGGCTCTCAGCTGTGGGGGCTGCCTGGCAGGACTCCAGGCATATGGGATCAGCAGCACTGCAACCTCCACTTGTGAGGTTTGCTCCTAATTGGAGTCTCTGGAATCCCAGATAGCGGAGCTCCAGAGTGCAGTGCAGAGGCTGCGTGCCATCAGAGGTGGTGAACAGGAGACTGACTCCTACTGCTAGGTCCTTCACCCCAGGATAGAAAAGTGACCTCTATCACCTGTCAGGACCAGGGAGGCCAAGAGACACTCACACTGTCCAGTCAGGGGGCTGAACAAAGGTTGTCTCTGGCCAGAAGGCCCACTGTACCGGGTCACCACCCCCTGGTATCTCTGCAACAGGTATAAACTTCTTGCAGCACCAGTAGAACCTGCATTGCTGCCAGCTACTGCAGGTGATGAAGAAATATGACCACCTATCATCCCTAAAATGAAATGCAAAGTGGTCGTTGTGGGTGACTCCCTCCTGAGGGGGACAGAGGGAGTGATCTGTTGCCCTGACCCTGAGGCAGCTGACTACTGACACCCAGAAAAAAAGCCGATCTGCTTGATGATTACTTTGTGTCAGTTTTTCACACCAGCTCAAAGGGACCACCCTATTGAACATGATGCAGGATGGCCAGGGTGAAGATGAATATATGCCCACCATTAGCGTGGATCTTGTGAGGGAGCATCTTGAGAAGCTGGATCACCATAAATTAATTGGTCTGGATAGGTTGCACCCACCAATGCAATACCTCAGCTGGCAAAGCAAACGAAACTCTGGCTTGCATCTACTGATGCATCTCGAGCAAAACCCAGGATGTCATCCTTGCACTGTACGCGGCCTTGGTGAGGCCACAGCTGGAGTACTGCATCCTTCTTGAATTGTGGAGTCCTGAATTCAATGTGGAAAAGCCTGAAAGAGTCCCAAGGAGAGCCATGCACACGATAGGAGGGCAAGGCCTTATGAAGAGAGGCTGCAAGCTATGGGACTCTTCAGCCTGGAGAAGCGCAGGCTCAGGGGTGACTTGATGGCAGCCTATAAGTATATCAGGGGCGTGCATCAGGATCTGGGGGAATTTCTGAGCACCACAGGGGACAACAAGGTCCAATGGTTACAAACTCCTACAACTGTTTTAGGCTGGACATAAGGAAAAATTTCTTTACTGTCCAAGCCCTCAAGGCCTGTAATAAACTCCCCCCAGAGGTGGTGCAACCACCTGCTTTGGATTCTTTCAAGAAATATCTGGATGCTTATCTTGCTGGGATCCTTTGCCGCTAGCTGACTTCCTGCTCCTGGGGCCGGGGGCTGGACTCGATCTTCTGAGGTCCCTTCCAGCCCTAAAGTCTATGAAATTTATTCATGATTAGCGAGATTTACCATGTAGTAAGCATGTGATCATGTAGCTATATTTAATGTGTAGTAAACTATACTCCTTTTTAGTAAAGCATCTTGTGTAGACACAGCCAGTAAGGGCTGTGGGAATAGTACACTGTCTCTTTAAGACAACAGCTATTGGAAACTGAAACATTAGAACACGTTTTGTTATTCAGAGTTAAGAGTAGAGACAGTTGAAGGTTGTTGTTAAGAGTTGCCTGCAAAACATTGCTAGCTTTTTTCATGAAGATAATAAACAATATTTGCTTTTATCAAGAAGGTGTACCTCTTTAACAACACATGCCATTCCATGGTACGAAGAGTGGGGTTCAAAGAAGATGAAGGGGAAAATAAAAAACTGATCAAGAGATGGAGCATCTGAAAACCCCCAAGGAGCTGAAACACAAGTAAAGCTGCTGAATCATGGAAAAAATGAAATGAAGTTTTGACATATACATGCAAGAAACAGGGTATGCAGCAAAGGAAGATGAGCAGAAGATAGCCATGTTCCTGAACAGAGCTGGATTTGAGGCTGTTTATGTCTTTTATACCATGCAGCTAAACCAGGATGAGAGGAAAAACTATGTGATGACTATTACTGTGCATTGGTGCAATTTACTGTGCAGTACAGGTGAGTGTCTACACTGTGGGGAGGGCTATCCCAGCCCCAGTCCCTGCCCTTGCCCCTGCCCCCAGCCCATGTTCTCCCTCCCTGTCCTGCTTACCCACACTCCCCTGATGCTGTGCCTTGGCTAAATGTATGTGTAGATGCGCCCACTGCATACCAAAAACAAGCGACACATTTGAGAGATACAAGTTTCACAAAAGAGTGCCAGAAGAGGATGAATCTGTTGAGGAATTCCTAATAGACCTGAAACTGATGAGCCAGGACAGCAACTTCAGGCAGAACTGAGTCTATCCTATGGGATCAGATTATGATAGGTACTGGAGATTTGAAACCTCAGAAAAAGCTCTTGAAGGATGTGAATATGACCTTACAGAAAGCAGTGAGAGTGTGCCGAGCAGCAGAAGTTATTCTTCACACTCTACAAATAATGGAAGCAAAATCAGAAACAGCTACAGTAGACCAAGTAAACAGCAAGCAGAAGCACAAGCAAGAAGAAAGCAGAAAACAAGAAAACAGAGGAGGAAGATTTACAGGTAGCCCAAGGGATGAGGCTACAAGTGAAAGAGCACCACATTGCAAGAAATGTGGGATCAAACAGTCAAAGCCCTGAACTAGGAAAACAGAGGAATGCATCCAAGCAATATAACCATTTTGCCAGAGTCTGCAACCAGGAGCAAACACAGAGAAGAAGTCAAAGCATGTAAACTGCTGCAGTATATCATGACACCACTGATGAAAGCACTGAGGAGGAATTCTTTGTGGGGACTGTGGCTGCAGAGCCAGGACATGACTGGACTGTTGCACCGGAAACTAATGGAAGGGTCATTAACTACAAAATGGGACACAGGTGCACTGGAAATTGTGCTTCTAGAATTAATTGTTAATACATTAAAACAAAAACCAAACTGGTCCAAAAGTAAAAATGTAAAACTAAGCACTTACAGTGGAGAAATGATTCCCACTAAAGGAGCATGTGAACTGGAAGTAAAAGTTAAAGATCAAATTGAACTGATAACTTTTTAAATAGCTATAGGGAATTAGGGTTGCCAACTCTGAAGCTATTCCAAGGCATGGGGGGAGAGGAGCAGATTGAGGCTCCCGTGGTGAGGGATGGAGTGGGGCTGGGGCAGGGGCAGACTCTACACAGCTAGGCAGAGCACAGGCTGGAGCTGTGAGCAGGTCATCTGGGGGGGCACGGGGATGGGGGGGGTGACTCTTGTCACTACGCGAACCCTGGGAGGGCAGGGGAGGCATGTGCCCCCATAACTGCATGTGGAGTGAGGGCAGGCTGTCGCTGCGGGCTGGCACTAGGGCGGTGCCAAGCTCTCCCCAGCAGGAGGCTGGGCTGGCCTGCATTCAGAGTGGGTGATGGTGGTGCTGGGAGGAGGGGCTGATGGGTGGGGGGCTGCAGCCACTCCAAAATTCACTGTAGCCCTGCCCACCATAGCCTCTTTCATGAAGATAACAAACAAGATTTGCTTTTTTCAAGAAGTTGTACTTCTTTAACAGCACACATCATTACAAGGCCTACATTTGATCCAGATGGACTTCTACTTTCACCACTGGAGATGGGAAACCTCCAGTTACATTGGCCTGCTCTTCTATAGTCTTTATTAAAAAGAATTCTACAGGATGTCATTAGTATTTACTCTTCAATCTTAAAGCAGATGTTTTTTCAGGATAGTAGATACATCCTCATGTTTGTCTATAAGGCTTTTCTATTATAGCTGCTTAACATTTATGTGGGCCTCATCCCTCTCCATTTACACATTGCTCCTAGGTGTTACCTAATCTGACTCCCTGCTGCGGTTTAAAAACAGTTCTCACTGCCTCATTTTATTCTTTGTTTCTGGAAAGGAACCTCTGCCTACTTGTGTACTGCTCTCAAGAGAATAACAAAAATTATTATAAGTGATGCAGCATTCTCCGAGTAAATGACTTAGTCTCTTATATACAGTTGAAACAATTTATAGCAGAGAAAAACAAGCCTGTTTTTACATGCCCACTTTTAGTTAAGATAACATGTGCCACTTAAAAAATCCTAGTGCTGCTTTGCCTTTTCTTTAAACTTCCTTTTAAAATTACATTTTACAGCTAGGATTATGACAAAATGCATTATATTTAGATAGACTTTCTTTGTTTTCTCCCTTGAAAACAGCTGAAGTTGGTAACATCTGAAAGCAGGCAGGCAAAACTGACATGCAAAGCTGCAACATGCTCAAAACTCATGTATCTGGCTCTAAACTGCATTGCTTCTAAAAAGATTCAAATTGTTTAGAAATTAGAAAATATGTTTTTTAAAGGAACAGAATGCCATTTAGAAATTCATTAGACTTCTTTTTCTCCTGTACACTAATGGCTTTCACTGCCAAGTAATTCCCAATGGGAGCGTCTAACGTGTCACCGCGCAGTAACAACTAGTATTATCATTTAGTATTTGCTACTGCACAGTCCTAGTGCCTCATGGATCATTTCTGATGCTACTGCACAGTAGCACTGGCATCATGGTTTGTGCCCACTGATACTAGATCATTAGTGACAAGCTATGGCACCATAGCTTGTCACTATGGTGACCCAGTCTCTTGTGTAGATGTGCCCAGTGTCTCACGGAAATTAACAGCTGAGTGAAAAATTATGCGGCAGTAGTCTAATGGTGTCTATCAGATATTTAATGCTACTTCCTGTCAGGTCATTCCTATCAAAGTAGTATATTTAAACTGCTGTGAGTTTTGCTTCGGACGGAATTATTTGCAAATAAAAGCTGAAATGACACAGTGCCCTGTCCGTGTTCAAGAACAGCTATGCTCATTCCCAGACACAAATAGTATCCACATATTTTACAAAGAATAATCCATGTTTTAACCTAAGTTATGAACAAACATAATCAAGCAGAATGTGTCTTCTGCAAAGGGCTCACCTGAATAGGTCAGCAGATGGACCTTATTGCCTCTAGACAGTAGAGAAGTACACAATAATGGAAATTAATTGTAATCAGTTAATATACAGCAGTAGGTATATAGAGAGCATTAGGGTTATACAGAGCAGGTCAGAAAGTTTAAACAGGTCAGATTCATCCCTGGTTATATTCCAAGGAAGTCACTGATAGTAACTGATAGTACTTTTCACTCCTACCTTTCCCCCACGTAGAATTTTCTGTCTCTGAATAAAGTCTGAACAACTGATGCAACTGCCTAGCCAGCCTGTTCACCTCTTGTAGTCACTTCTTCTGGAGCTTGGAAGAGCTGCAACGTTCATCTTCTTTACCATGCTGCTTCAAGATGAACATCCAGAATACATATAAAGTAAGAATATAGTCACTAAGTACTTAAGTGCTCTCTTATATACAGTGAGAAATTATGATACATTACAAATATTTTAAACTCTTAAAACGACAAGGAATTGGCATCTACAACTTCACTTCTTATAGCAACTATATTAGTTTTATATTAGTGTCATAGCACATGAAGCATATTAAGTGAATTTGAAGGAATAAAAGGCTAGGCTATAAACAGTATGTGTACATCTAACTTTATCAATTTAAATTATGGGAATAAGCTACACCATTTAAGCAACTCCGTACTAATATAAATGGGTCAACACTAAGGGGTTGTACCACTTTCACTACACTGGTTTCTAGACCAGTAAAATGGTTTGTAAACCATTTACACTAAACAAACAATTAAAACAACACAAAAATTAGGAACCCTTCAAACATAGGTCATTTGAAGTAATTTGATCTAGCTGAGGATCAAACTCACTGTATTGCACCTAAAACGGTAGGGAGTACTGCCCTGGTAATAGGAACATCATGAGAGATTAGGAAAAGATGATCAATCACAAAGAATTCCCAATAAAGCAATAATGATATAAACTAATCCCTTGCGATGAGCAGTATGTAGCAGTTTAAACAGCAGTAAGGGAGAAAAATGATGAACAGAACTTGCCGTCTGTTGGAAAACAAGAAGACACATGCTGAATATAAACTCCTCAAGGAACATACTAATGACTTCATCATACATACTTCTGAGTCTTGTTTCCAGGATAATGTCAACTGTAAAAATATATTTAGATATCAAAAAACATAAAAAAGTTTTTAAAGGCAAAAACCTCACAACAGTTTAACCAGAGCCTTAGTTAGCATGCCACAATGCAATTTTTTGGCCTGATCAGTGTCGCATAGAGGGGGAGGATCACCTCTCTGGACTGACTTGAGACGCATCTTTGGATGCATGACAAGATAAGGCTGGCCTTGCTGGCTGTGGTCTGACATTCGCAACTCATGTTCATCCTGAAGTCAATAATGACTCCAAGATCCCGTTCCGCCTCTGTGCTTTCAAGAGGGGAACTCCCCAGCCTGTATGTATGCTGTGGATTCCTTCAAGGTGCAGCACCCTGCATTTGTCTACATTGAACCCCATCCTATTCTTGTCTGCCCACTTTTGTAGTCTGTCTAAATCTATTTGCAGCCTCTCTCTCCCTTCAAGTGTGTCCACCTCGCCCCACATCTTAGTGTCTTCAGCAAACTTGGACAGCGTGCTTTCCACTCCCTCGTCCAAGTCGCTGATGAAGATGTTAAACTGTGCGGGCCCGAGGACCGAGCCCTGGGGGACCCCCACTGCTCGCATCTCACCAGGTTGAGTACAGCCTGTCCACCACTACTTTCTGGGTGTGCCCCATCAGCCATTTTTTTACCCATCCAACTGGCAGGCATCAATGCCACAGTCGCTTAATTTATTGATGAGGATAGGATGAGAGACAGTGTCAAAGGCCTTCTTAAAGTCTAGAAAGACTATGTCCACAGCGACACCATCATCCAAGGATTTAGTTACTTGGTCACAAAAGACAACCAGGTTGCTCAGGCAGGACCTGCCTTTGATGAACCCATGCTAATTGCCCCTGAGCATGATCTCCCTTGCTGGCCCCCCATAGATGTGCTCCTTGATGATTCTCTCCAAGATCTTCCTCAGCACCGAGGTGAGGCTTACAGGCTTATAGTTACCTGGGTCCTCCCTCTTCCCTTTCTTGAAAATGGGGACCACACTAGCCAGTTTCCAATCCCCCAGCACCTGGGATTAAAGGTGCTCTGCTTTGAAGCATCTTCATTTGAACTCTCATACAATGAAGGTTAATTTGTTGTGCTGTCGGAGTGCTTTGCAGCCATGTTCTTCTGTTTGGACATGGCTTTTCAGTGCTTTCAAGAGGCCAATCACATGATAAATATAATTTCTGTCTGTGCCTTTAAGTTATGAACTATCTGTGCCCTTGGTTTAGCGCACGACAACCTCAATTCCTGTAGTGATAGCTAGGGATCCTGTTTTTTTCTGTTTAAAAATGGCAAATTCTCCAATTTTAAACCCCCAAATCCATATTTTTCTGTGATTAAAATGAAATGCCACTATATATACATAGTTGAACGTGTATCAGTTGAACATAATGTTTTACTGATATATTTTAAAGCAGTTTGGAAGCCTACCAGTGCCTCAATCAGTATAATAAAATAAATGATAAATGCCTATATATTTTGGTATTTGATTTTTTTTTGAGTGGGGTTGTCATGGAAAATCAGATAACCCCCAGTCCTGCTGGTGCCCCTCACCCCAGACCTATAGCCCCCTGTCCCACTAGGCCCTGCTGGAGAGGGCCCCAAGCTGCCCCTGCCCCTCCCAGCCCCACACAGACTACAGGTTGGTGGTCTGTGGGGACATGGTGGGGACAGTCTCCAGCATGACATGCATGCAGTGCACCTCATGCAGAAGCAGAGGCAGCAGCTGAGGCACCGCACGCTGCCCCATGGCTGGAGCTGGGGCATGGTGGGTAGGACCAGTGCTGTGCTCCACAGCACCAGTGTGAAGCAGCGTGGCTCTGGCCTGGCCATGCTGAGGGCAGCAGGAGGAGGGTGAGGGGGTCCAGGCCCCACCTTGCCTGGGCCAGAGTGTGGTGGGTCTCAGCTGCGATGGATCCAGCTCATGTAGGCAGTAGCAAAGTCTGACCCCAGCATGGGCTGGAGGGTGGATGAGGGGACACCTGTGGCACTCCAGCCACAGGCTGGGCCTTCTGTGCAGTGCCAGGTGGCCTGGCCATGACCTCCCCCTGGGCAGCATCTCCTGGCCACCCCACCCCTGACAGCCCTCATCACGGCCATGCAATTCCTCACCACCTCTGAAGGACTCCCCACCCCCCACCCCTCTGGGCAGGCCCCACTGGCAGCACTGAACACTGCCTCACACCGCCTGCCCTGCTGCAGCCCTGGTGCCCAGACACCTTCCCCCACTACATACACCACTGCCACCCACACACAGCTCCCCTGGACAGTCCCCAAACCTTGGTCCTCCAATCCCTGCCCGCCCTGCCCACCCCACCCCCCGCCATGGCTTACCTGCATCCAGCAGCTGGAGCTGCTCCCACCACCGTGCCTGCCTGTGTGCTGGCCACATGCATGCGAGTGCATACACATACATGGAGCCCCCTGCCTCCAATGGCCCTCCCCTTGCTGCTCCCAGCCCCAAGCAGTGCCTTGCATGCTAGAAGGCTGCCAGCCTGCAAGAGGAAACCCATAGTTTCCCCATATTTTTCTCCATTAATGGCAAAAATCCACATTTTTCCTCACTAATGGTGAAAGTCTGTGTTTTTCTACAGCAAACAGAGTACCTAGATCCCTGCTGATAACACTTGCTTCCAAGGAAGCTGCCCAGCTCTGTTACAGAGGTTGCAATGATAATATTTTCTCCCCCTCTCTCACATTTATGAATGCAAACTAAGATCTGAGCGGGCAACTAAGGAGCAAAGAATTTTAAATGCTAATACTAACACTTTTATCAGACAGAATGGCAGTGAATGCTGAATGACAGTCAATTAGGGAACTGAATAAAAAATGGCACTGACTCAGTTAAAGTGATGGGAAAACAAAAATATGGGAAAGATTAATCAAACATAGTGAAACAAAGGTTGTATTCTCCTTTCTCAAAAACTGAAAGAAAAAATAATATGTTCAAGAAAAAAATCAGAACTTAAACACTGTTAAACAGGAGTTAACACTTAAAATGAAGAGAATACAAGTTATCCCTTTAAGGTTTTATGTCAACAGTGTAAAAGAATACTCTGTCTTGCTAAAGATGAGGACTAGAGAAAGATAGATAGAGAAGGTGAATTATGCATAAGGTGGAAACAGATTATACTTTTTTTGCTGCCGGAAGAATTTAAATGGCAGCACAGAGGCCAAACAACCAGATAGCCATGCTCCTGGTCACAACATAAATGGTGGGACTGGGGTACTATGGGTGCCAAGGTGCTTGGTTGAAAGCCCAGAGGTTGCAAGTTTGCAGCCATAGCAGAAGTGCTCATGGCATGGCCCTGCCAGATTCCAATGAATCTGGAAAATGTGCTAAGTATCTTGTCACAAGGGCAAAGGAAAAGAAAGGACTATAAAAGTCAAATATTTGTGACTGCAAAGTAGGTGATATCAATTTGTGATCCTATTTAGTAGCACATGACTGTTTGCTTGAAGACTCAGGTGCCCACGCTCTCTAACTGCCCTTGGAAGATGCTTTTGCAGCTTTTGGGCTCTGAACCTGCATGTCCTAGGAATTTCTGCACAGGACTGGGGTGCTCAAGCTCTCAAGCTGAGTGTCTGCTTAATTTTCCACTTGCTTGCAAATATGCACTAGTTTGACACTCCTGGTGGGGTTCGACATTCCAGCACCATCCCATGGCTGGGATCTTCTACCATCTGACTGCCAGTCCCAGCCCCAGGACTGCACCAGAGCCAGCTTTCCCAGTTTACAGAGACATGGCCTAGGGCACATCCCTGTAAGTGGGGAATATGTCACCCTTTCTCCTACAGTATCAATGGGCAGGACAATGGATAATGAGTGCTTCACTCAATGAAACAGATATATCCCAGCACTACTGATCCACTTCATTTGGAGACATCTATATCTAGCCTTTGACCATAGCTACATATAGCAGACTGGCAATCATAAGCCTGACTTACAGAGATGTGTAGTTACTGCTGACTTACAGAGATGTGTAGTTCTTTAAGAAAGACACTCAGAATACACTGTCCTAGAATGCTGGGGACACTATATCAATATGAACTGTAGAATGATGAAAAGGAGTTTTTACCCAGTAAATCCAATACCAGTTTTGCTGGGGATTACAGCTGCAGTATGGAATAACAGAATATTTAATGATATTATACTTCGATGTGCTTCCCTAGTGAAAGTAGCCTGAACTGAAAGCATATCATAAAACAGGACTGAAACAGCTGGGACTGTACAAGAAAAACTGTGGAATTAGTGGCAAAGGAGATGCATCTTGGGACTTTATTAAAAATGTTTAGCTTTAAAATCCCTGAGTATAGCAGAGAATCTCTGTGGAAAAATATCTTCAAGCAAACTCAAAATGTCACCAAATACTAGGAACCAATCACATAAGTTGTTCAGCCAAAAAGCCATAATGGACCCAGAGATGGGATGAACTGATTGGAGTAAGAAACATTTTACTAGAAGATATCTCTGACAAAGCCTAAGACTATAAATGGGCTCACACAGCAAATGTTTCCCAATGAAACAATATTTTTCTCTCAAGTCATAAATTCTGTAGGGCAAAAAAGCCAAAAAGGGAAATGGAAAAGAAAAAAAAAAGTTAATTTTAATATAAAAAAGGACTCATTGCTTTCCCCCCTCCTGTTATAGATTCTTCACATCAGAGATTAGAAAAAGAAAAATCTTACCAAAACAGTGCCCACCCCCTCCAACAATAACTAAGCAAGACAGGATTGCAGAGCTGAGATGTGATGTGGTGCATATCTCTTCACATATATTCGCTCATCTAAAGAATTTATCACGTTAGTATGTATCCATCTATCCTAAGATAAAAAACGTACTAGTTCTAAAACCTTGTTGAAATTTCTATGTGAAAAAGTGATGAAATCTTGCTGTTGTTTTAAAATTTTCACATTATGGAGGGAAACAAATCACAAAATTGTGATTTTACTGTGACTATTTTGTGCAATTTTCACAGCTTCGCATTTGCAGAAGAAAGAAGGATGGGGATGAAAGACCTGTGGCATCAAGAGCATGTGTTAATGACATATCTGGGCTAGGCTGCAGTTGACTAAGCAGTTGACTAAGTTAGGAGGGGAGCAGCTGCTCTTCATATTGAGCCTAGCAGAACGTGAAGACAAAGACATTTAATTCCTTCAGTATTACTTCCATGTACTCCAAACACTCATTTACACAAAGTTTCCTTAAATTCTGTGTTGCCTCAATCAATCCTTGATAATTGCTTCTGAGGAACAGAAAATGAAAAACTTTGGTAAAGAATCACATTTGTGGGAAGCATCATTAGTATATTGTTCCTAATTATTAATCTCCGTCTTATGCTTGTATATCCAGAATTATTTCACTGCATTAACAGTTACTTTGTATTTACAGTACAAAACCATATCTGAGATAAGACTCTCCCTACATAAATCAGTATTATAATAAGACCAAGAAAGAGTGCTTCAATGCTGCGTTATCTACCAGTGATGGATTGATTGATCGTTGCCATTATTAAATAATGCAAATAACAGAATATCTAAGACTCAGATGTGTAAGCTCTAGATTTGCAAATTAACCTACAGACAAAGATGACTTCCCACATTGCATTTTTGTTAGGATGTTTCACTGGATTTGGTTTTCTTCATGTTTCTGACAGGAACTTCAGTGACGCATTTGTTACAAGTGACAGAAATCCAGTTCTCCTTTCCCACCAATTTTAAAAACTGATGTAAGTCCAGTGACTTGAATAGAGATATGCTTTATTCACACACCAGTGCACATGAAAGACCAACTAGACCCAATGTGTTTGATTCACTTCAAATATCATTTCTGAAGCACAATTCTCCTTTTTCCTCTTACTATTTAGTTTTCTTCAATAACGTAATGAAAGGCTGTGAAAAGGTAGCCTACAGCTTATAAGAAACAAGCATAATTCCCTAGAAAATTCAATTGCTCTGACGACTTTATTACAGATATTCCACCAAGTCATAAACTCTAACTAAGCTACTTAAAAAGTCCTTTTCGAAAAGGATAAATTTCTACCTAGTTTTGTTTCCCACCCCACTTGAGATGAAACATACCAAATTTCACTCTCATTATGTGAAACCAAATTATCATGTCTGATTATCCACATATATTATCCAGGGTTTGCTTTCAATACCAGGCTGAGCTATCTCTGAGGACATATTTAGGCTGCAAGGGAATTCAGTATACACATTTTTCTTTCTAAAAGAGTATCTTGACAAGTAGAAGAACTTTGAGATGAGCCAAATGGTTTTGCTAAAATTTGGTGAGTGGAAAGTTATCTATACACTAAAAGAAAAAAAAAAAACAAGTGGCAAATGATATACATACAGGTTGCATCTACACAAGTCATTTACTGCAAGGGACCTAATTAGCTTTGCATTAAGATCTCAATGTCTACATGTATGCACATGTAGACGCATACCAATAACACACATTACGCTAGGCTAATGAGCATTAATGTATCTTCTGCAGAGTTCATTGCTCCATGCTAATAGCACATATAGATGCACCCACAGGATTCAAAACAAGATTTAAAAAGTCCAGTACAAGGATATCAATGTCACAATACTTCTGTATAAGCATTTCTGTAATCAAAGGCCACACTTACTTGAGTAACTTAAAGATAAAGGATTAAGAACAATAAAGCTCAAAACATTAAAATGATCCCAACAGACCATAGCAGCTGTATTTTTAAAATGTGAGCAGGGACATTAGTGGCCTAAGTTTTCAGACATACGGAAAAGACCTCATTCTTTGGAGAGTGGTGCTTACTACTTTTTGAAAAAAAATCAGATGCCTCTAAAGTTGGGCATCCAAAAGTGGAAGTGCTACATATTTTCAGTCATTTTCCACACATTTGAACATATTAACAAGTCAAGGAAAAGAAGTGAGAAAGACCATTCTAACTGCTAAAAGTGAAAGCTTCCTTGCAGTTCAAGGCATCTTTTATTATACCATAACGTTTGGGGTTCTACTACTCTATCTTCTGCATTTTGGTGTTGACATTAGACTTGGCACTTTTTTCAATTTTCTGATCTATAAGCTTTCTGTGGGATTTCATGTTACAAGTTCCCTGCCCTAGAAAGTTCTTGTTGATTTGAATATAGATTTTTGAGGGCCTACGCCTAGAACAGAAATAAAAAAAAATCCTTAACTTTGGCATTATTGATTTAAGATGCGTCTTCTACAGTCAAAAGACTTCTTGCTGTGGGATAAACAGAATCTCCAATGATTTTGAAAGGCTTTGCATTGCAGAAAGATACTGTTTGCAAACCCTTGTTCTTTGGAGCAATAGCTTTTTCCACTTTGAGGTTATGATCAAAAGATTGGCAATTTTTATTTTGTTTTGAGTCAGTCTACCTAAGTAGCACTAAAGAATGCTTACTCTCACTGTGCATATTAACAAAAAGATATGAAGGAAAGCCTTGTTTTCTTGAAGTATCTAAGCAAGAAATTAAAGAACATATTGGATACAATACTAGTTCCAGTGAAGTCAATAGAAGGAATCACATTAACATCAAGAGGGCCGTGGAGGAACAGTGTCTTAATGTATTGACATACGTTACTGATTTGGTTTACAACTCTGTATTTTGTGAGATTGTAAAACATAGAATCTGTGGACTAAGTTCAAAGGCAGTCTGAATTTATTCAATTTATTTCTTCTGTCCCGTCAGTAAATATATTTATTAATATTACATTAAGACTACACTTTCTGTAGACTTAGATTCACACCCATTTTCTAACATGTACATTGCATTCTCAACAGCATGTAACCATAGGTGACACGTCAGGGGGAGCACGGGGGGGCATGTGCCCCCCCAGATTTCTGTGCTGATGGTGGGGCACAGGGCTGCAGCACAGCCAGAGCCAGCAGCTGGCAGCAGTGGGAGTGGTGGCAGTGCTGAGTTGTGCTCCCCCATTGTCAACTCTATGCACACAACTCACTCAAGAGGATTTCCTAAGGCCCAGATTTGCCAAAGGACCTGGGCATGGAAATACTTAGTACTGCTGCCCAATCAGAGCTGAGAATAGAATTCCCAAACTTAACTGCTTCAATTTCCTGTATGGTGAATGGGGCGAGGTAGGTGCTTAGGACTGGGATTTATACTAGCTACAACTATAAGTGGGAGGAAAAGAAGAAATATAATCCAGTTGATAGGGAGTGCAGAAGTAAAGGTAGGGGCTCAACATCTTATTTCTCTCCTGGATGCAGGAACAGCCTGTGCTGACAATTTTAATACACTCCAAGTGATGTGGTGCTATATAGCCTTACTCCACTTTCCAAGTAGAGTAGGACTACATTGCATTGATTGCACATAGAGTGCTCACATGAAGTGGTAAGTGTGCTGTACACTCACACCCTCATTGACTGTGCTCTAACTGCCTTGGCAAGGCCTACTGCAGTAATCTATACTTTTCCTTTATTGCTAGCATATGAAGGAACATCTGAACATGGCAACAGTTCTAAGGGGAAATAGGAACCTAGGTCTCCAGCCAGTATTGCAGTGGCTAAGAGAAGTAATTGTTTTATGCAGTTAATTTATTCTTAGGAATTTTACACATGGAGCATGGGTTAAAGAAACTTTATCAAACAGGGGGCATGGCTATACTCTGGCACCAGCATGCTGAAGGTGAGACAACTCCAAGCATGTCCTGCCCACCTCAGCTTGTTGACACCTCCAAAGCCAGAAGTCTACCAGTAAAGTCATTTGGGAGCATCCCTCTGTGGCAGCTCTCAAGACCTCAGGCTCCAACAGAATTGAAGCAGCCACTGCAGTGAACCTACAGTGGTTTCACAGGCATACTTTTGG
The DNA here is from genome assembly GCF_001723895.1 of Crocodylus porosus. NCBI lineage: Eukaryota > Metazoa > Chordata > Crocodylia > Crocodylidae > Crocodylus > Crocodylus porosus. The sequence goes on from NW_017728948.1 coordinate 17,563,878, forward strand.
GTTTGTAGAGGACACATATGAGCAGATGGGTAGAGAATATTTGGAAACAGGCTGGTTGGGACCTGCTACTGCCACAGCGTAGATGTTCCCAGAAACTCTAAGAGAGCTAAGAGAGGTTTTTTTCTCCATCAAGCAAGTTTGCTTGACTTTATCACTGATCTTTTTACAACTCAGGTTCAAAATGCAGATGAAGTGATTTGTCTCTGATCCTGGTACTACTGAAGTCTTAAAAATTTTGACTGATTTCAGTGGGAAAACAGACCAAAAACAAAACCCCTTTGTTTCCTAGCAGGCATATTTTTATGCCAAATATATGAAATGATTTGCCAGTGTTTGTTATTATGATAAACATTTCAGCTTCTGATTTTTAAACATCAGCATATTTTTAAAAACCCAAATTACCATGTGGCAGTGGATAATGTCCTTTCCCAATTCAGCTTCTTTACACGCCTGCCAATAATACCATCTCATTCCTGATCTAACTATACTACATTTACCAGGTTTTGAGATATATTACATTCATCCACTGGCAGAGAGAACAAAACCCTTGAATAATGGGGAAACAATCAGTAAAGGTTTCTGAAGTCAAGGTTTTTATGGAGGAACTGTAAATTGCACTATTTTTCACGCTTGAAGGAATTTAAAAATAGTAAATATATTTTCTTCAGGAATGGTTACAGTTATGTGCTGAACACTAAGTTGACTATTCCAAATGCAGTCAGCACAGATGCAATATGTATCACAGCCTTTCTTCTTCCTCTGTTCGATGAGCATTTGAGTTATAGACCAATATATTCTGCTTGAACAGCTCTCTCATATTATTTCAAAACATGACAATTGGATTTCCTAGCCTCTCCTCTTTCACCAGGATGTCTGTACATCATAAGCTAATAGAGCCAAATTACTTTTATGGTCATCTGTGACTGGACACACAAAAATAGGGATCCTTCTATGGTATTTAAATATTTCTATAAGGGCTAGGGACCATATAATAGATAAAAAGTTAAACTTATTGAGCCCATTCCATAGGTCCTTGATCTCAATTGGAGTTTTTGCTAAAGCTAGCACTTGGATTCCTGTACTTAATCTTAGATACTCCATCCTATAATCCTTTACTCAGACAAATCCCTAAGAAAAGGCCTTAAGGACTAGGTCCATTCTTTTAAGATACAAACTTACTCATTCTGCTTTCTGAATAAAGAGTCCAAGGTCATTGTGTGCCTTTAATTGTGCATGTCATATGACAACTAGGATTTCTTTTAAATTTAACCTCTGAATTCCCTGGGATTTGTGTATGGTTATGAAATCACTACAACATTCTTGTAAGGTATTTTACTTTAAGTTATTGAAAGAGAATTAAGAAACATCAAGTTTGAGAATAGCTATCTTAATGTTTCTTGTCTAGGAGGTTTATGCACATGCATGTGCATGTGTACAATCATGTATGTGTATATTAATTACATATATGCAGATCTGGTAGTGCATCCCACCTTAAGTATCAGTCAGCCTTAAATATTATAAAATCCTGTCTCCAGGTCCTTGCAATTCTGCTAAATTTGAACAATTCAGGTTGAACTTTCCACACCAGATGACTGCCTCAGTCTGAATTTCTCTGGATGTTTCAGTGCAAGTGATCCAGCTACTTCTAAGAACAGCATTACAGACAAAATGCTGTTTTGTTCTTTCTAAAAATACTTACAACTCATTACATCAAAATCTGTAGTACTTCCGTGCTGTATACCAGTTATCAGAGCCATCCCTAGGGGTGTGCGGGGAGGCTTTGGGGGGTGGGGGGTGATGAGGGCAGGAGCCAGTGGAGTGGAGTGCAGTGGAGCAGGGCGGGGGGAGAGGGGGGTGGCCAGCAGCTGGAGCAAGCGGAGTGGTAAGGGTGGTGAACAGCCGGAGCGAGGCGGAGGGCGGGGGGAAGGTGGCGAGTGTCCAGAGCTGGTGGCTCTCAGCAGCAGCATGTGGCAGCCATGGCAGGGCCTATATGGCACTGACCACAGGGCCCCCCCAAAGTGCAGGGCCTGGGGTGGTCTCCCTAATTTGCCCTACCCAGGGATGGCCCTGACAGTTATTTTATATTAAAGGGACAAGGAGTATCAGTTGGGTGCCAAGGACAAGTCTGTTGCTGTCTATGGGAAAATGTACTCAAATTTAGCCACAATGTAAGTGTCTGAAGTCTCTCAGTATGCACATGTTCAGTAGTGACTTGTTAGGGTTTGGCAGCTAACTTCTCCAAATACATAATCCATACTGAGCATGGTCCATACCAAGGACGCACAGTTCTTAGCAGGATATTTCCAGCAATTGCTGTTCTTGACTGTTAGACTAGGATGCCAGACATGAACAGCAACATGGGGAGACTTTCTTCAGTCTTTTAATGGTCCCACTTGCTATTGCCATGGGAAGAGGTACATGGGCAGCATGGGTGCATATGTAGGTAGGGAGCTGACTGAGACAATAAGCCAGAAGAAGGAAGAAGACTATAGCTGGGAGCTCTCGTTTCAGGAAAGAAAGAATAAGACTGGTAGATGGAGAGCAGGCTGAGACTAGTGGTGGGGGAGGACACTTGGATTGACTGGGCAAAAAGCCTGGGGAGAAAGACCGAGCCCAGGTATAGGGAGGAATGGGGCAGACTGGGATAAAATGACCAAATAGAGTGAAAGATGTATGAACAGCTGGAAGAAAGAGACTGGCAAAAATAGCAGAGGTGTACATAGAAAACAGGGACAGGGACAAGATGCAGGTGTCTGACTTTGGGGAACAGGAGCAGAAATCATGGTGTCCCCTAGGCCTGATCCTCTGCAGAAACCTGCAGGCAAAGCTGTTGGGTAATGAGGGTAATATAGAAGGCTGTTGTCTGTAGGGCCACTGCTTTTTTTCACTTGCAAAAGATGTGCAGTGAATGAGCAGGAAGGTAAGGCTGGTCAAGGCTGCTGAATGCCAGAGTTTCAGTGACTATAAATGGACATTGCCAAATGAAGGGGACCAGCTGTGCTGGGATATGTCACCCATATCTCCAGCAGGGTTGGACCCCTGCTATTTCCAGGAACAGAACCTCAAGGGGAACCCAAAGTTTTCTCCTTTTACAGAGATGTTCCACTAGTCAGATTTCTTGGTGACCTCTGCACTCCAGGAATGCTGAATTTCCCCATTAAAGAGGCATACCACCCCTTCTTGGGGTCCCTGGGCAGGACTCTGCAAGTGGAGAAACCTGGACAGACAAGCACCCCATAGGAGAATACCTGAGGTGTGAAGGATCAGGTCCCTGAAGCCCCAAGTGCATCCGTCTGGTTTAGCTGGAAACCACGTGCAGTTCTTGGCTCCTGCCTTAGACATCCACTGCAAAATTGTGGCACAACTTAATGCTACCTTTTGTTGTGGACACAAATTTCGTCATTTGTGGCATGCGAAAAGGCACCGACATCTGTTTGCTTTTGCTTTGTGCCACCAAACTAGGTACCACACTAGAAGCATCTTGGATCTGATTTTTTTCAGAGTATATTCAAGCAAAAGTCCTGTTGCTTTCAGTTGCGGCTGAAAATATTCAGCCATTCGGCAGATTACCCCCAGTCGCCAAGATGGGCACTCAAAAAATGAGAAATATAGTGAGTGAGTAAGAATTAATAGTGGTTTAAAACAACTCATATGTGATCCATTAGCACAGTGCCATCAATGAGTGTGGTTACAGGTTACCTTTAAAACATTTAAAATCTATGGAATGGTATGCCACCAAAATTAGAACAGTTTCAGAGCAGTCAGCAGGTTAAGGATTAATGCCATCTCAAACCTGCACAACTATGGGCCTAGCAGGGGACTGCATGCTTAGGGGCAACCAACATGGGTTCATCAGTGGCAGGTCCTGTCAGACCAACCTGGTGGCCTTTTACGATCAGA
>NW_017728948.1:17568639-17628105 GCF_001723895.1 Crocodylus porosus
TGAACATCTTGCTGGGGTCGTTTGACCCCAGTACTCTTTTCTGCCATGGCAGGGGGTTGGACTAGATGATCTGCTCAGGCCCCTTCCGACCCTAGAAACTATGAAACTAGAGAGTAGGGACATAGACAGGATCCAGGACTCATCCCCTGGATGCTGAGGATACATGGGTGGGGAAGGGTGGGGGAGGGTGGCATATATTTTGGAAGCAGAGAAAGCACCTTGGAGCCTCTACAACCAGCAGGAGCCAACTGCAGGCATGGGTGGGAAGAGTCTTGGTGGGGACTGTTTGAAGTGAATGGGCAGGGGTAGAAGTAAAGAGAAAGAAGTGAAAAAACGGATTTTTTAAAACAGGAAAAAATCTTGCACGTATTTCACTAAATAGGCATTAGGTCAGGGTTAACTCTTGTTGGGTTAGTACTCACACCAGGCCAGAGCTGAGACTCAGCAGGCTCACTGCATGCAACACCAGGGTAAGAGTTGGATTAGCATGCATACCAGGGCAGGGCCAAAGGCCTAGTGGGCTTGCTGTATATATGTACCTCAGCACAGGCCCAGTTTGTAGTTTGCCTCATGGTTTCCATTGTCTTGCTCATTCTTTTCATGGAGATAAATAGTAGGATTGCTGCTGCTGTTTGCATAGAGGTGCTAGAATAAGCAGCAAACTGGTAAGCTGCACCAGGGTGCTCAGAGTAGTCATGGTGTGCTGGGGTGGCAGCTGCTAGGGGCAGGAGGGGATGTTGACTGGGGGCCAGCACCCTCTCCTTTGGCAGTAGAGATCAGGAGGGTTGAAAGTTTGCCCAGGTACAAGGAGTGGGAAGGCCTGGGAACGGTGCATCCTGTTGGACAAATGAAAATAAAACATTTTATCTCCCTGGAGCAGACAAACACAACCCTGAAATGACCTCAAATGGCTCAAAAATGGCTCAAAAATAATCTTTGCCTGAACTGGCATAACTTTAAAATGTTCAGAGAGTACTTTGCATGGGTTGATACCCTTTAAGGGGTGAAAATCATTTTAAGTGACTTTATAATTGTTAAAAGGTAAGCTGTAACACCACCCAGAGAAGACTGTGGACTGACTGGCTAAGCAGCAGCCCTGCAGAAAGGACCTAGGGGTTACAGTACACAATAAACTGAATATGAGCCAACAGTGTGCCCATGTTGCAAAGGCAGCTAACAGCCTACTGGGCTGCATTCATAGTAATGTTGCTGGCAGATCAAAGGAAGTGATTCTTTCCTTCTCTTCAGCACTGATGAGGCCACATCTGGAGGACTGTGTTCCGTTTTGGGCCCCTCACTACAGAAGGGACGTGGGCAAGTTGGACAGAGTACAGCAGAAAGTAATGAAAATGGTTTGGGGGCTGGGGTACATGACTTATGAGAAGAGGCTGAGGGAACTGGGCTTATTTAGTTTGGAGAAGAGAAGGCTGAAGGGGGATTTGACAACAGCCTTTAACTACCTGAAGGGGATTGCAAAGAAGATGGAGTTGGCTGTTCTCAGTAGTAGCAGATGACAGAACAAGGAGAAATGGTTTCAAGTTGCAGCAAGGGAAGTTTATGTTAGATATTAGGAAAAACTCTCTCACTAGGAGTGTAGTAAAGAACTGGAACAGGTTGCCCAGAGATGTTGTGGAGTCTCCATCCTTGGAGGTTTTTAAGACCTGAGTAGATAAAGCCTTGGCTGGAACGATCTAGTTGGGGACGGTCCTACTTTGAGCAGGGGGTTGGACTAGATGAACTTGAGGTCCTTTCCAACCCTTATTTTCTACTATTCTGTAAGTCATCAAGAGCATGGACAGAACACTATCTGCTTTCAGTGTTAGTGGCCAATAGCGCCCAGCCTAGAACAGCCATGGTAGGGAAAGTCTATTCCTGTACCCAAGGGCAGAGGAAGCTTGCTCACTTTGGGGAATCACCCATGCAGAGTCTGGTCAGCTGTAGCAACTTGTTCTTCCAACAGATTTAGGCATGTAACTGAAAAATTAGTTTCTTAAAATCTGCACTCAGCTGCCTTATGATCCTGGAGGTGCCTAAGTGCCCAATTTTTCATTGGCAGGATCCCTTAAGCAATGACATTTCTGCTGCTGGGCCAACTCCGAACTACCTAAATCCAGATAATGCTGGGTAGCTAAGCGCTTTGTTAAAGATTAAATCCCAGCAAGTTTCACTTATTTCCTTTAGGATGTATCTAGTAAGTGTTTTCAAAGCGTTCCTAATCACACATCAAAGGCAACAGTGTGAAGCTTTTATCATGTAGTTTATCAATTATTGTTGTTTGATGCAAGTTTGCATCTCTCCTTCCCTGCCTGAAGAGGCCTGAACACATCTGTTACACATCCCAGAAGATCCTACCCAGAAAGCTATAAAGTACTCTGGGGTGGGTTTCACTTAAGCTCTTCTATTGAAACTCTCACTCAGTTTAATATTAACAGAATGTTTCCAAAAAATATGCAGCCTGAGGCAAACACACAACATATAAACAGGGGGATATAAAGGGATGTCAGGCAACTTTAATAATAAGCAGTGCTACCAAATTCACCTATACCATAACATATGCGCATGAGTTTGTCTTATGATTGTTCTCCTCTATTTATATAATTATTTATGTTCTCATAATGCCACCAGTCACCCAAGTGCCTATGTTTTTATTATATAGAAGCTAATTCTACATTCTACTTTTACATTAGTTTTGTATAGGAACAACCATAATGAAATGAGTTATGTTATTCCAAAAACTAGCATAAATAAGAATTAAACACTTAGCTGATTAGAGTATAAATTTTTACTTGATTTAACTAAGACGTCTCCTGGGTGTCTAGCAGTAGTAATATATTGTTCTATTCCCGCAACAGGACTTTGATGTTGCACATTGCAACTGTAATGTATTTATCAGTGTCACAGTTAAAAGCTATTTTATATTTGGCAGTTTCAATGTTTACTGTGCAAATCATCAAGTAATTTGATTAAAATTAATCTGAGTTTTTTACCCTGTCACAAAAAAAGCTGAGAGTTTAGTTTCAGGCTCACAGAAAAAGAATCCCCAATGGCAGTGTTTGGGAACTAGAATTAATGAGGCAGTTACCTTCCTTATGACATTACCTATTGATTTGAATTTAGCAGTGCTTATTTCACTGAGTCTTCTGAGATTTCTAGAAATATCTAGTTTTCAAATAATTTTCTCATTTTCAATCCCTTGATTACAATGGGCACAACTACATATGCACTTGATTTGGGATCAGTTTACTTGCAAGTAAACTATTCCTGAGTAAATGCTACAAATGCAAGGAAGCGGGAGCAGATTTGCTCAGCAAACTGCTCCCATTTCCTCCGGCCCTGCAATGGGCCCCTGCTGCCACCAGGATGAGCCATGTCATCTCAGGATGACCCATGGGCTGGCAAGGACCACAGGGCCAGGAGACAGCTGTCTCCTGGCTGGGGCAGAGACATTACAACCTACCCCCAGGGACTGCCTGCTGGTAGAGGAGAGGGACCTTTATCTCCCAGCACCAGCTCTGTGACCATGGGGCCAGTGCTGGGAGACTCTTATCTCCCAGAACCAGCTCTGCAGCTGCGAAGCCAGCACGGGGAGATAAGGCTCTCCCAGCACCCCACTCTCCAATGGTGATGGTAGAACAGGATCTGGGAGATAAGGATCTCCCAACCCCTGCTTTCCGATTGCAATCTCAGAGCAGGGGGCTCAGACCTCCCTGCTGATGGGGATATAGCCACACCCGGGCTCCAGTGGCAAAGCCAGCAGGCAGCTTCTAGGGGCAAGGAAAAATCTCCCACCCTGTGGTGGATGGCTGACCAGGAGCAGATTTGTTCCCAGTCAGTCGTCTACATGAGCGTTACTGTGCTGTTACTAATCAAAAGTAAATGTGCTACTTGCATTTGCAGGTAGCAAGTTTAGTCGTGATTAGTGAGGCTTACTGTATATTAAGCACACAGATGTGTAGACGCAGATGCTTACTTGGCAGTAAACTGTGCTACTACACAGTTAAACATCTTGTATAGATGCACCCACTGACTCCTAAATAGCTCCATGAATAATATCTTTTGTATCCTCAGCTAAGGTTTGTAATTATAATGACTTAAAATTGCCTAATTAGCTCTGGAGTAGTCTCAGTGTGTACACATGCGGTCCTATTAGGCAATAGTAAACTAATAAAAACCTCTATAGGTTTGTATTTATAAAAACAAGCACTACCCTGTCAGGGTGTTATTTAATGTGCTGCAATGCATGTGTAGACACTGATTGTGCTAGTTGGGGCATAAGGGTGCTTCAGTGCAGGGGCTGCCTGCCAGCTAGTCCTGCACTAGAGAACCCTTGTGACCCAGCTAGGCCCTCTGCAGCATGTTGAGCTGGGTTGGGGCAACCCTGGGCTGGCAGGATGACCCCCCAGCCTCCCGACAGTTGGGGCTGCTCCAACCTGGTTCAACATGCTGTGGTACTTGGTGCATGTGTAAATGCAGTGCTCAGGAGCAATAAAATCTGGAGCGATATACACTGGAGTTTATTCAATCACTTTAATAGCATATGTAGACATGTGCAGGTAATACAAGTCATATGCAGATACCTCCTAATGATTTATAACTGACACACTTCTATGTGGGAGCCTGGCTGGGGCCTTCCCCTCTGGGAGAAGCTGGCACTGCTGGCAGCTGGTGGTGACATGACCAGCCATGCTTCATGGCTGGGGCTGGGGTGGGGCTGTGGAGCTGTTGGGGCAGGTGCTGGCCTGGGTTCCCTGAGAAGCTGGTGGAGGCTGTGGCTGGAGAGCTCAAGGGGATGGACTGCTGGAGGCCCAAGGGGCCCTCCCCCAGTGAGACATCACTGCGGGTGCCAGGCCAGGGCTGGAGCTTGGACAGATCACCTGTGCTCCTGTACACAGGATGGCTGTGGCCTGGGTCCCAGAGTGCAAGGATTGCTGTCAATTACCACATAAATGGTATGGACTGACAGTTGTGGTTGGTGATGCTGACCCACTGTGCCTGCAATGTCTTGACCTTTATGTGGCACTGCCATGCAGACCAGTCATGCCTGCAGTGTTGCCTCCAGCCTGACAGCCCCTCACAGACATAGGCATTCAAGTGCCCAGACTGTGTTAACTGGTGCTGAACCTCCACCTTGCCCCATAGTGCCATGAGGTTGCCAGTATCCTTTATGGACCAGTTAGGGCCCTGGGTGGTGGGTACAGGTTTGGCAAGGATGAGGCCACTGGGGCTCCTGTACCAGCTCTCTGGGCCTCTATGCAGCTGTGCCTGTGCTACTGGGCCTGAGCAGCTGCCTGAAGTGGTGTGAGATTGAGAGCTGCATGGTGAGGCAATGCACTACAGCACCTGCAGGCACCAGGCAGGCTGCTGGGGGTGGGCTGTGGACAGCTGGAGCTGGCCCCAATGGCCAGGAGCTGGCTGCAGGTGGCCCTGGATGCTGACGCATCCAATAGGCCTGGACAATGTGGATCTGGCAGCCACATGGCACTGCAGTGCCAGGCAGAGCCACCAGGGTGCAGACAGCCTGGCACAGATGGTCTTCAGTCTGTCCAGGGGGCCACAGCAGCCTGGAGCGGCCACAGGTTGCCTGCATGTGCCCCAGGGCTCAAAATGCCTACAGGCTTTTAAGAGCCTGAGGCTGGGGCTGCCATACAGGCAGCCAGCCCTGGGGCAGTAGAGACTCTCGGCCCAGAGCCCTGGGCCTAGCCTCAGGCTGGCCCCCTAGTGGTAGGGATGAGAGGGAGGAAATTTGCTCCCATAAGTGTCCACACATACATTATTGTGCAGTAACTAATCATTAGTAAACGTGCTACTTGCATTTGCAGGTAGCATATTTATTTGCAAGTAGCATCATTTACTGTGCAGTAAGTCAGTGTGAATGTAAATAGGCATGCTTACTGCACAGTAAAGCATCTTGTGTATATGTGCCCAGAGATTCATGAATAATAACTCAGGTGGTCTTATGAGAGTTTGCTTTGATCTCATTAAGTTATTCTGCAGATTGTGCCTTTGCTATTGCTGTATGCCTGTGAATCAACTACTTATCCCTGAAGTTACTTCCAAATGGATTGTAGGGATGCAGGGTGGGGAGAGACTGGCCATATCTACATTTGCATTAATGTGCCATAATTATGGTGCAATAGGTTTAGTACCTGTAATAACAGGTACTAACTTAACATGCCGTAATTGGAGCTATTGCACAGAAGCACCTGCTAGCTGCCCCACCAGCAGATTGGGGGAGGGGGCTGGGACCTACCCCACCCCTGAAGCTCTTTTCAAGACTCATGCCTTGATCACCTGGCCTTCAGCATGGATCTGGGTGGGGAACAGGCTGCGGATCTCCTAGCACTGGTCCCGCTGTCATGCAGCTGATGCTGGGAGTTCATCTCCCAGCTCCCTAGTCTGTGATTGTGATGGTGAAGCAGGGACTGGGAGAAAAGGATCTCTCAGATCCCACTCCCTGATCACAATCTTGGAGCAGGGGACTTGGAGCTTCCTGCTGCCAGGGCAGGAGGACATAGTCCCTGCCTGGGCTCCCATGGCAGAACCCGTCCTGGCAGCAGGCAGCTCCCAGGGGCAGGGAGCAATCTCTCGCCCCCTAGTGGCTTGATGACCGAGAGCAGATTTGCTCTTGGTCAGGCATCTACACAAGCTCTACTGTGCAGTTAGTAATCACAAGTAAATTTGCAAGGTTTAAAGCACAGTAGGCATGTGCACATGTAGATGCACATGCACCCATTGTGCATTAGGACAGCTTTTGCCATGATGCACTAATGCCCAGTAGAATTAGTCTACTGCGCAGTGCGCATCTAGCTTCTTGTGTAGATGCTCCTACTGGTGTGGCAAGCTTGATATCACCCTTCAAAGTTCAGGGAGGAGGAAGATGGAAATCTGAATATATTCTTTTAGCTATCATATAAAAACACGGACATTAGGCTATTGCAAATAAGATAGAAATTCAAACCCAGAACTGCAATTTAGGGCTCATCTCTAGATAGGTATTTATGCCAAGGTGTAGGTGTATGTTTCCATGTGTAAAAGCTGTGGGGTTCATCCTGGTGTATATATTCTGTAGTACCATCCAAGTAGAAATTTTACAATATATTCCATGGAATTGGGTGAAGCCTTCTTTTTTGACATCAACTCATTTAATAGTGATTTGAAATATTGAAAATTGAAGTAAGAATGGAGAGGGATGCATGTGGCCGTTGAGTTGTTTTAAACTGCCTGACATACTCAGCCTTGATTCAGCTCAGTTATAGTTCATTTTATCATCTATGAAGCACTTTCCTCAGATTACTGAAGGCTTTGTTCCATAGAAACAATAGGAGGCTTTTAAAATAACCTGTACCTCAAAGTGCAGGGAACAGTAACTCCCATCACCACATAACTTCTGGTGGCAGGTGGGTTCTGTTAGGTCTCCTACTCTTTCAGTGTGGGAGTTTGGTGAAAGAAACTTCTGGGATGAGCCATTCTGACACTGAGGTTCACAGGAGCAGAGAAGAGCAGCTGTGGCAGGGACCCTTAAACCAACTGCATCATCTGTACCAGAGGGCTCTCCTGTAGAACATTTTTCCCTTCTGCTAACAATTGCAGTATTGGTTAGGTAGCTGAGGCCACTGTTGCACACACCCACAGACAGCTCCTTGAGGGGATGGCTCATCCCAGATGGGGAAGGCACATCTCAGGAAGCAGATGAGTTCTGGGCTATGTCTATGCACCTGACATGGGAGAGGAAATATAACTATTTCTGTAGAAGGCAGGGTAAAAATACACCCACCTTCTGCCTGACTTCAGACTAGCACAACTGAGTATCTCTCTATTTTTGTACAGCAACATCAGTATCAGGATGCCTCTTCACCCTGCCTTCTACAGAAATAGCCAGTACAAAACAGGTGCATTCACAGATTGTAAGGGCTAGAAGGGACCTCGCAAGGCCATTGGGTCTAGCCTGCCTGCACTAGGCAGGAAAGACAACTGGGGTCAGGTGACCCCATCAACGTGACTGTCCAGTCTCCTCCTGAAAATTTCCAGGATAGGTGATTGCACCAGCTCTGGAGGGAGCCTGTACCACAGTCTGCATACCCTAACTGTAAAGAATTTTTTCCTATTGTTAAGCCTGAAACGGTCTTCCAGGACTTTGTGGTCATTACTCCTGGTTTTCCCCAAGGGTGCCTTGGTGAACAATTGTTCTCCATGCCCTTGATGTATTCCCCTGATGTAGCAGTAAGCTGCTACCAAGTCTCCTCTCAGCTTTCTCTTTTTTGGGCTGAAAAGTCCTAAGTCCCTCGGCCTTTCCTCCTATGGTTTGCCTTGCAAGTCTCTGATCATATGGGTGGCTCTTCTCTGGACTCTCTCAAGATTTTTCATGTCCTTGTTGAAATGCGGAGCCCCGAACTGGATGCAGTACTCCAGCTGCAGTCTCACCAATGCTGAGTAAAGTGAAAGAATCACTTCCTTGGTTTTGCTTGAGATGCATCCATTGATGCATGCCAGAGTATTGTTTGCCGTGTTGGCTACAGCATCACACTGATGGCTCATATTCATACTATGGTCTATTGTTACCCCTAAGTCCCTTTCAGTCATGGTGCTAGTCAGTTTGGCGCCACCAAGCCTGTAAGCATGTTGGGGATTTTCTATCCCCATATGGAGCACTTTTCACTTCTCAATGTTGAGCTTCATCTGGTTCCAATCCACCCAACTTGCCAGCCTGTCTAGGTCCGCCTATATCTGTGGCCCATCTTCAAGCATGACCACACTCTCCCATGACTTGGTGTTGTCCGTGAACTTGGCCAGTGAGCTCTTCACCCCCATATCCAAATCATTGTTAAAGATTTTGAAAAGCACTGGACCAAGCACTGACCCCTGAGGGACACCGCTGGCCACTTCTTGCCAGAACGACACAGATCCATTCATTAGAAGTCTCTGGGTCCTACCCAGCTTCCTACCCACCTAACTGTTGAGCAGTTAAACCCACAATCCTCCAAAATTTCCTGTGAGAACTTCATGGGATACCAGACCAAAGGCCTTTTGGAAGCCTAGGTATACAATGTCAACCGACTCTGTCTTTTGACTAGGTGATGAGTTACCTGGTCATAGAAGGAGATGAGATTGGTAAAACAAGACCTGCCCATGACAAAAGCTATGTTGTCTGTTATTCAGAATCCTACCTTCTGCAAGCCTATCATACATAGACTCCTTGATGAATTTTTCCAGAGTTTTCCCTGGGATAGAAGTTAGGCTAATTGGCTTATAGTTGTCCAGGTCCTCTTTCCTCTCCTTCTTGAATCTGGGCACAACTTTGGTTCTCTTCCAGTCTTCAGGGATCTCCCCCAGGCGCCATGAGTTTTGGAACAGTTTTGTTAGAGGCCAAGCAATGACTTCAGCCAGTTCCTCAGCACTCTCAGATGAAGTTCATCCAGTTCTGCTGACTTATAAATGTGTAACTTTTCCAACTGAAAACGCACCAGCTCAACATCAACAGTAGGAAGGCGGTCATTCCCACCACACCCATTCTGAACTCTATCTAGATTGATTATCCCTTTAGTCCGGTGAAATACTGAAGCCAAGTAGTCATTCAGGAGTTCAGTTTTCTTCTGAGTGTTGGTAACCAACTGTCCTGAGTTGTTAAGCAGTGGCCCCACACTTCCATTTGTTTTCCTCCTGTTCCCTACATCCCTAAATAAGGACTTCCTATTGTCCTTGATTTCCGTTGCTAGTTTAAATTAAGTCGCCACCTTAGCCTTTATAATCTGTTCCCTAAAAGTGTGGGCCATTGTCGTATAGTCCTCCTTGGGGACTGTCCCAAGCTACCATTGTTTGTATGCCTCTTTCTTTTTCAAGAGGACCATGATTTCCCTATTAAGTCAAGAGGGATTCCCAGCCCTTCTGCTACCTTTCTTCTGCATGGGAATGGACTTCTTTTATGCTTCAAGGATTGTGTCCTGCACACAATCCTGCACCACTCTTCATGCACTCCTTTCACCTTTGTTCCCTGGTCCTGCAGCTCTTCCCCTACTATTGCCCTAAGCTTGTTGAAATTTGCTTTTTTGAAGGCCAAAACTTCAACCCTACCAGCTGATTTGCCTGCCTTGTGATGTACAGTGAACTTGATAGTTTTGTGGTTGCTGTCACCCAGGCTACCCTCTATATTCAAATCACTCACCAGATCGTCTCCTTTGGCCAAGACCAAGTCTAGGAGAGTGTTACCTCTGGTTGGCCCATGTACTCCTAGTCAGGTAGAGCTCTTCAATACAGGTCAGGAAGCAATGCAAGCGATCCGACTTAGCCGAGTCTCTCTTTAATTATCCATACATCTCTTAGTTACTCTCAAGAGATGTATGGATAATTAAAGTCACCTGTGACGACCATGTCCCATACATACAATGCCTCTGCCGGTTCCCTAGAGAACTCTACATCAAGCTCCTCCCCCTGGTTTGGTGGTCTGTAGTATACACCTACAGTTAGGTCTCTGTTGGTGCCCCCTCCCCGCCCCAGTTTGACCCAGACTATTTGCTTTCACTGAGATCAGAGTTATTATACCAGAAACTCTGCTTGTGCCAGCTTGCCAGTAAAGACACCTTGATGATGTACAATGTTAGCGTTGTACAGTGCCTACCACAGTCAGGCAGCACTGGCCCCTCTGTGCTACACATTTTTCAGTAAGCTATGTTATAAATTGAGCCCAATAAAGTGATCAACTCTGAAGATGGCCTCAAGAGAACTGAAGAACCAGGGACACACAAAGCCACACTGACATTTTTCAGGTAAATGCTGTTAACGTTTCTATTAACCTGACACAGAAAATACTAGTTGTGGAGAATGACACTTTAAGAGGGTCTGGCAAAAATGAGTTATGCTATTCTGAAGCTCATGTTACACAAGGCGGATCAGTTCAAATGCTGATACTGGCTGATACTACAGAGCTCTGCCAGACTCCTTGACTCTAGCTGATTTCTGAACAGCATAATGGAATAAATGAGACACAACCTCATTTATGATTCTCCAGCACATGTTGTAAGTTTAAAGCCTCCATCTCTCTCCATACTTCTAGCCCCTTTAAGTAGAAGTCTCCCTTAAGTGACAGACTCATTATTAATATGACATGTGAACTGATGCACTGAAATCTACTGAGCAGTAACAGTGATAAAAAAATAAAAAAATAAATACCTGTGACACTCTAGGACATTAACTTACAAAATGGAAAGATTTATTTTTCTTAAAAATTTATCTGCCTATGCCCAGTTCTCATTTATAATACTCTTCTTGCAGCTTGACTGTAAAATAGAAAAATAAATCAATATTCAATTTAGTTGATTTTCTATTCATCACTCCTTCTCTAGTAGAGGTATTCATACTGGCTATTATTTCCTTCAAACACAGGGTGAAGAGACATGCAGTTTTACATCTGCTGCTGATCTAGATCCACTGGACAAACCTGAACAAATCAGTATTTGGCAAAAATGTTCTAGTGAGGAACACATTGGGTCTTATAGCTTGGAGAAATTACTTCTTTCCACCAAAGCTAACCAGTAAACAAATAATCCTAACAGAGCAGAGCTTAGAGTTATCTGGCTCCTGAATTATTTTTACATTTCAAATATACAGGAGGCCTGATCAAATACTTTTTCACAATTCCGTAAATATCAGGCAGGTTTCATTATCAAAACTGTGGCTTGGATCCAGTCATACCTAACTTTTAGGAATAGTAGAAGGCACAGAGTCTCCATATATTTAGGCCAGTGATAGAGACAGGAACCTGTTGATGTGAGATTACAAAGGGTATTTATCGATGTGCTCCAGGAGACAGGGAAGGGCACTTTAAATTACTGCAGCTCTGAGAGCTGCACTAATTAAAAGGGCCCGGAGTGTCACATCTATCAGTGTCCCCACATTGAAAAGTGGCAGTGGGGCACTTTGAACTAAAGCTCAAAAGAGCTTTAAAGCACCCCACTACCATTTTTCAGCACAGGGATGCTGATGCATATGATGCTGGAGTCTGCCGGAGTGTGGCAATTACTGCGCTCCTTCAGACTCAATTAATCAAGTCTGCTCCAACGTGCTGTAATTACAACACACTGGAGAAGCCTCCCTGCACGTGTACAGGAGCTTGTGAGTTCTGAAATGTTCAAGGATGTTTGGTTACAAGCTAGACCTTCATTTAAAAGTAAGCAGGCATAACACTATTGATTCCAGGCAGCTACATTAACATACACTAGCCAATGATCTAGATTAGCATTTAAGTTTGTAATGGCTTGCAAATTAAAAGCTTTTATATTTTCCTTTTTATAGGATGTGGAAATGCAGAAGTCTCAAAGGAAAAATTATTTCTGCACCTGAGGAAAAATTCTCATTAAATGAATGAAGGCATATTCTATCTATAACACCTGCTGAAACTATAATTCCAACAGGTCTATATAAGAAAAGCTCTTTGAATTCTATAGTGATTATTAAAAGTTGCAGCTCTATAGAAGAATTGTGCATGCTCCTGGCTTATTTCCCCTGCAGAAAGCATTTACTTCCAAGTAAAATCTCTTTCTTGCTGTTGCAGATATATTTCCTCTAGGTTTCCCTCTCTAAGGGCACTCTTCTTCTCTGCTGCTGCTTTGTTCCCTGTTCATATATGCCTATATTTAAGAATGTGGTACATGCAGGTGTCCTTGACTGCAGATGTGCATCTGTGTTGGAGGGCAAACTTTGTTTATACAGATTTCTGACTCTAGATTCAGAGATCATAAAAGATAGGAGAGATCCTATTTTGAAAATATCAAGTATCCATCTCTTGATTTCCTACTGTTTATGTGCTAAAGCCATCTTAGGACTGCTGCTCTGCACAGGCAGGAGCTGGCACTACCCAGTCAATGTAAAATATAGTGAGATTTGTAATCTGGACATAATGCCCTTGGATGAGGCATCTGTTTCTACTGAGGAGTGGGAGTGCAAAGAGCAAGTCCCTGGCAGACATTCATCAGGCCCTTCTACCAGCTCAGGGAGTAAAAGTTTAGACTCAGGCATGATAACTGATATCTCTACCCAGCCTCTCCCCAGAAGACTACTGGACCAGAGGTATGCTAAGGTGAAATTTGTCATGCAGCATCATAAATGTGCAGGCGGCCTTGCAACTGAGCAGACAGACAAAACCTTAGACTTCAGTCTGGCACCTCTCAATTGACAGGATAAACTCCATAAGGACTTGAAAGCAGTCCTATGGGAGATAGGTTCTTGCAGAGTTCAGGTAAATGCCAATGAACATGAGCTGAAAGAAAGTCAGATTTGACATCTGATGGTTGACAAGGAGACAGAGACTGGAAACAGCATGTCATTCAGGTCTGCTGATGCCCAGTTGGTTGAAGTGCTATATAACAACCAGTCATTGGGGTATGTATAAACTAGGGTCTCCTGCTTATGGCAATGTGGAGGAAAGCATCTTACAAGCCAAGAGGCATGAACCACTCTCCTTGATGTAATGAGGGAACTATGGCTGCCAAAATGATCACTAAGAGCTTGAGCTAATGAATGAACACATTCAGCTTTCCAAATTCCAGAACTGGTATCCAACTTGCTTTTCTATTTCAAACTATAAAGAAGCCATGACCAGACCTCTCTCCTCTTTTGTTTGGGTGGGGGTGGAGGATGCGGAAGGGGATTTGTGCTATGGCCCCTATGGTCAGCAGGCAGTAGACCTCTTTCCATAGCAGACTTTCATGAGAGGGACCCCCAAAAAGGCACAAGGGAAGAAGGTTGTGAGAGGGTAGTGACTGAAATGATATGGAATATATGTTTGCTTCCACAGCCAGAATCTCTACCAATCCAAACCGATGTAGGGCAAGTAGGAGTGAACCAAGTGATTTGAGAAGGGAGGGCAGACAGTACAAGATTTGCATTTCCTGAGAGCACCTTCAAACTCTATGGCTAGAGTCAGAAGTGCATGATAAAGGGTGAAGTGAAGCTGGATGCCTTTATCAACAAAACCTTTCATTTGTTAGGGGATTCTCCTTGGTGAAGGAGATTTTCATTGGTTGCACAGTGGCAAAGAATACTGATGGGAGCCAATATTTCCTCTGTCATTTGTTCAAGTGGTGCCTGAGCTTATGCTTATGTAAAAAGTGGGAAGAAGAATACCCCCAAGAAACCAAGAACTGGAATTCTTTAAGGTGTGCAGAGTCTTACTTGTCTTTTAGCACTAAATATTTCCAAACCTTCAAAAGGAAAACTCTCCACAGTAATCTTGGAGACTGAAAACTGTCAGGATGTCTCCAGACAGAAGAGGCACATCTGTGACTGACATTAACATGGTTAACTACCTCTCTCTGCTGTTATCAGGCCATCACATGAAGGACATAGTGTAAAACCTGGAGAATGAGTGGGCAAAGCCATGTTGTTGGGGGAGAAGGGAGGGAGAGAAGAGTGGTTCCCCTTTACATCCACCAAAGAGAAAAAGGAAGAGTGAATTCATTTCAGGTAAGTGGGAAATGCACCCCAAGATTGTCAATAAAACCACTAAATGACATTTCCGGTTGCCTCGCAATGGTAAGGTGAAAACTCTAGTAGCCTCCCCAGAAAGAAAGAAAAGAAAAAACAACACACACAGGATTCATAGGGTAAGGAAGGTATTGGGAGTGTATAAAATATAAGGCTGAAGTTCTTCCTAAGGATGATATCACTGGAACACATAAAGGCCCCATTTCTAGCCAGAAAGTTAAGAAGAACTGAGGAACAGTAAGCATGCAGCACCTTTCATTCCTTTGGGACTGGGGATCTGGGGGGGGGCAGAAAAGGGCACTCTATGGGAACTGCTAAGGCAAAAAATTCTCAGGTCATAACACAGGACACGAGAGAATCTACAAATAAAAAAGTATACTGGCAATTACTTGGAGGATCTTAAGAAGGGAATTCTACCAAAAACATAATTGTTGTTTTGTAGCGCTTTTCTGTACACTTTTCATTTATTAAGAAAGGCAGTGGAATACACAGCATGTATTGGAATAGCAGCTGCATTGGAGCTAAATGCAGAGGTAATATAGCCTCTCTAATCAAAATTCTCTTTGTTCACCGCCAGTGATCACTGCTGCAAGTTGGAACTGACCACACTAATCACTATCACACAGTTGCCAGATCCATTTAGCCTTAGTGTCACATTGGAAATTCATGTCTAGGTGATTATTCACCAGGACCAAACCTAAAGTCTTTTCAGAGTCACTGTTTCCTAGGATACAGCCCCACATCCAGTAATTATGGCCTAGATTTTAGACATAAAATGATGGTTGGCCATCTTAAATAATATCACTTGTGCTCAGCTTATCAGGAGATCCAGACTACTTTGGATCAGTGACCTGCCTACATCATCATTTACAACCTTTGGTTTATGAAACATCCACAGAATTGGAGTGATGATTTTGTGCATTATTCCAAGTCACTGACACACACACACACAAAATTAGAGTTCGGAGAAGAACAAATCCCTGCAAGACATACTAGAAATTATCACTTGATAACTTCCCAATTCTATCTGGAGATAAGGTAACTAATTTTCAGTCCATTTAATACTTCTCATTTCTGCAGAGACTGATTAGGTTTCACAGGAACTCTAGTGTTATTCAGGACCCAGGAATTTTAAAGGCCCAGAATTGCAGTTTAAACATATACAAATAATGTGTAAAAGTACTGGAAGAAACACGGAAGCAAATCATAATAAACTGATTGAGAATTATAGGGGGCTGAAATACTAATTAAACCCTTTGCAGTGTTCTAATTAGCACTTTGCAAATGAGTCTCTGATGATCTAATGATTTACCCTGAGACATGCCTTCCCAAAAAAGTAGTCATAAGACACTACACTGTTTAACAAGTAATTCTGTTACCTAAAATACCAAGGGTATACTCAAATCAGCCAGTGCAACATAGGTCCCATAACTTTCACAATCAGAAAGCAAACCAAACCTGCATTCACTGATATATACAGATTCTAACATCATTTGCCATCTCCTCTGCATAGGATACTTTCCATTGTGTATAAAACTAAAACCAGAATCTGGTCCTGGTAAGAATGCAGCAGAGAAATAATTTCAAATGTAATTTGTTTTTTCAAGGACAGGTTCTCAGTACGTGGCATCAAAGATTCCGTACTCGGTTGGCTCTTCTCTGTGATGTTCTGTCAAGATCACTGGGCAAAGACTGCTGCAAGTTGAAACTGATCACACTAATCACTATCACAGAATTGCCAGTTTGGATTGTGTCCTATGGAAATCAGTTCATACAGAAATTGGTGTCAGAGGTGAACCATTAAGAAGTAAACTGTTCTAGTGAGCTTAGTTAGGTTGGTCTACTCTACATGAAGGTTTTGTAGAAAAGTAAGTATTTGGATTGGGATGTTACCTCTACAAATACCAAATACATCAATTTGTGCAATCTAAATTATGGATACTTGTATACTAGCCTAAAGATACCTTATACCAATATTACTTATTTCTGGAAAGTTAGGCCCCTGGCAGACAGTCATTTGGTTGTGTAAGTTAGATACAATGCATTTTATTTCTGATCCCAAAAACAGTGCGTCATGCCAGGACACATGATTTTGGGGATCTGGAATAAAATTGTCAGCTCTCAATCACACAGTTGTGCGCTAGTTCCTGATACCAGGCTTCCCAGATGGTCTTTCAACTTCCTGGTGCATGGAGCCCTTGGACTCTGCTTGCTAGCAAGCTAAAAATCTCACGATGTATTCCAGCCTCAGGCTGCATAGCTTGCAGCTTTAAGTGCTGGCACCCAGGGTGCTCATCACCTAATGGTCTCCCCACATGTCATTTGCATGGTGTAGTCCTCTATGGGCCTGTACCATGTGCCATATACAAACTGGTCCATGGGAAGGTCATCAGCTGATGAGCTCCCCAAGTTATACCACCTATAGTTTGTACAGCTCTGTGTGGGCTACATCATGTATGGTTTTACAGGGGTGTAGCAAGCTCATGGCCACTGGGTTGGCTGTGATGCTCCCTCATGGCTATGCATTCCCTGCCTGACTCAGGCTGTAATGCAGCCCTCCCTGTTCACTCACCTGCCACACCTTGTTCTTACTACAGATAGTATAAGGGAGGTTGACCATGGGCTGTTAGAAAGAGGCTGAGTCCATTCAAATCACTACTGGGCCCCTCCTCTGGACCCACTTTGCTACAGCTTGACTTGCCTATGACTTTGTTGGGCACCTGTAGCCTTAAGGGCAGATTGGCTCCATTCCTCCCCTATGTCATGCCCCACACATCATGGGTGCTGATGTTTCATTATCCATTCTGTAGGGGTCTTGGCTTTAGCAGCCTTCTCCCTTCTATGCTCTCACTGGGCCCTTTAGCTCAGGCTCATGATTCAGTACTCGACTTCTAGGTTTTAGTCTATTCTCTGTCTAAAGCCCGTCTTGGGCTACCAGGTCTCTGATGAGGCCCTGAGCCTGCCCCAGCAGGGCTGAAGGCTAAACCACCAGTGTAACTTTGAAACAAAATACCTAGGCCTTTTAGCAGATGCCCAAACTCTTTCTGGGCTTAACACAAAATATGGAACCCCTGCATACACAAGCTGGCTTTTTGCTCTGCCCCAGGGAGCTTTTTGCTGCTTGCAGACTTAAAGTCACTCACCCAGTTTCACTGTGACTTCAGGAGCCCTGGTGCTCTGTTGCCTGGAGCTCCTCTTTTCCTGGCTCCCAGGTCTAGACTGCCTGACCAGGTGAAGCCTTGGGCTTATATAACTCCAGCCCAGAATCTCTGCCAGTCAGGTGACTCTCCAATTATCCCTCTTACAACCTGCAAGCTGCCTCTCTGGCTGCTTGACCTCTTAAAAGAGCAGGCAAACCCCAGCACCCTGCTACAAAGGGGTCAGGCAGACCCTGGGATCAGGCAGGGAACATTCCTGGACCTGCCCGTCATGCATCTGATCATATAATGCAGTACTGGGTCTCAGGTTGGGACCTGATGCTGCCCTCATTTAATCCCAGGAGGCAGCACAGAGTCCTGGGTCTGGCACTTGATGCTGCCTCCTGGGATTGGGCAGGGGGATGCATCAGGTTGGGGGATTAAAACCTCGCAATCAAATAAGGAAGTGGCTATGTCCCAAATCCAAGGGCTGCCTTATACTCCATCCCAATCCAGAGAGTCCCAATCCAGAGACATCTGTCATTTGTTCACTTTAAGACATGATACAAACTAGCCACAAAGATGTTCTACATTATATATGGAACTTCTTTGTGAGGCTGATTTGCCTTTTATCATGCCATAAATTTGTTGAATGTGTAGCATGTTAGTATTTATGGTTCAATTAACATGTTAATCATACCACAAATATAAAGTCTTCCAGAGGCCTTAGAGGGAAAAAATAATGGTAGTATAATTCCATTTATACTCATATTAATGTCCAGACTAGGAACTGTACCATTTGAACTATATATGTTTCAAATAAGTATAGTGATGGTAGTACAAAATTGTGTATAGACAACTCATGTCCATTATATTAACAGTCTCTGTATTTGAACCACTATTAGCACAGTCAATGAAACAATGAGTGATATGAAACTAAAATGGTGGATTTGAACAAGTTATTTTAAGAGAAATATCAGATTCTAACCTATATTTTGGACCTTTGGCCTCTTTCTCCCTCCCTCATTCTTTGAGAGATTGGCTTTGAGCAACAAGTCATTTTGGTGATTAAATCTCATTACTACAAAAACAAATGCAGGCACTCAGGTCAGATATTGTGAGTAGACCTACCAGTGTAAATAAATTCATATGCTGTGCATAGTTTCAAGTACATGCAGGTCTGATGTCTTTCAGAGGTTAAAGTTGAAAATTTGTAGAAATGAGGAGGAACTTTGTATTTTATGCAGTTATATATTTCTACCCGCTATTCTACAATATATAGCTGCAAGGAATAATATTAAGTGAACATTGGCTTTGCTAGCAAAAGCTTTCATTCTTTGTCGTTTTAACCACCTGTACTCTAAATTAAGCCATCCCATTCCTTCTCAACCTGTTCTATTACTCTTTGGGAGCCTGAATGCAGCCATGTGTCATCACCAAGCCTCATCTTGATCATCAACCTGCCCAACAACAAGAGCTGAATAACAATGTTCAAGAAAAGAATGTTCTTTCTAATCCTTAGCTGTTAAAAATCTATCCCATTCATTTAGTAAAATATTATATTAAAATATTTATGCAGTGCTAGAAATGTACATATCACTTAACTAACTAAGGATAGATTCTGATATCTGTCATAATGAACAAAATGTTTCACAGATGTAGCCATGTGAAAATCAGTGGGAACACTCCTGGAGAAAAATTCCACTTAATGAGAATAAAATTACATAAAACCTTTCTTATGCTTTCTCTATAAATGGCTTCCTTTAAAGGAATGAGAGTGTTCCGGGAATAAAGCATGACATACCTTGAGTAAGGGTGGCAGATTGTAGTCTGGATGTTTCCTAGTCAGAAGAAATAACAATAGATAACTTCACAAATTAGGAAAGCTACTTCTTCATAAGTTAGCAACAGTTAATATGGACATTACTGAAGAAGACATTGACCAGTGAATAAATGTATGGATTATTTCAAGACAATTATACTCTATAGAGAATATGATATTTAAGAGAGTCCTTTACTGTGTTATGTTACAACATCTACCATACTAGAACAGGGTCACCTTTGTTTATTACTGGTGTGCCTCTCTTGCATTTAAAAAAAATAGCAATAAAAGAAAATAAATAATGAAATCTAGTTTGAATCAGGGACACTTCAATTTGGCTTTTCAAGGCCAAATCCTGCATTTTGGTTATTTTATCTTTTTTTCTGTCCATTCTGTATAAACTCCTTGTCACGGGCAAAAATTAACATGAAACCAAGCTTCTGCATGAAAATATATGTGTATTAAACCCCCGAATAACTATACACAGATTAGCTGTTACCATAGAAACAGTTGTTGCAGCTGTTGACTAGATGTTTGGGAGCTATACAATTAAATGGAAACTCGGAGGTGATTCAGAAAAGGTCTGGTCATATGATGGGTATGAAGAAATGAAACACTGAGGAACTCTATACCACTGTGAGAAACCAACAATATACTTCAGAACTGGGTATAGACTGGCATTTGTATTCAGTTGGAGAGGAAGGCTCTTCTGGCTCCCACAAAGAAGCTGTGATCTTAGGCTATATCCATCTACTGTCTGAGTTTCTTTGTAGCTTTTTATTATTTCCACCAGGAATTCCAATCATTCAGAAGGGCTGACATAAAGAAAGGTTTTATATGCAAATGCATATTCTTTATGTTCCTTCAGCCATTATAGATATTGGTGGATTTTCTCCTCATTCTGATAGCAATTACTATTGTCACACAATCAAATAACTATGTAAAGAATAACAGGGAAATGCTGTAAAATTTAATTGTTACCCAAGTATTAAACACTTTGGTAGTGACTCCTATAAGGGGGCAACATTAACATTTTAAAGAGATTGAATAACAATGCCGGTAAATCAGTCAACCGTATCCTGGAACAAAATACATAACATAAAGTAGAAATAGGTCTTGGGAGCTGATACTTTTCTCAAAGCTTGACTTCAGATTTATAATAACATACATAGTATATGAGCACCCAAATAACTCTGCCAGCAATCTTCAAGTAGAAAGCAGGGTAGACGTGTACCTTCTAGATTAACCAAAGTAAGTGCATGTGTTTGTATTGAGGGAGAGACCGAGAGGGAGCATGTAAATGAGCACGTGTGAGTGTGCACAAGCTTTTGTGACCTGAAGTTTTAATGTAGGCAAGGTTCTTTGGGTAGATGTGATATCTTTTATTAGATCAATTAAATAGTTGGGAAAAAGTTCTTTGCAAGCTTCCAGGTGCACACACCTTCCCTCAGGCATAGGGAGATTCTGCTGGTACTATATGTTCTCCAAGGCAGAAAAGAAAACAATGTACAAGGAGGTCTGTGAAAATGCAAATGAGTGGAAGTTTGGAAGAGAATGGGTAGAGATAGGAGGTGGGGAGAAATGGAGGAAATGTGTGAAGGAATGCAAGTGGTCAGCTGGGGGCAGGTTACCTGGGGTATTAGATGTCAGGCAGATTGTAAAATCTGATGCCTATATCAAGTCCATGATTGTTTGTATCCAGTAGATTTATGAAGTGAAGTTTGTAGGCTCTTCTATGAAAGTTGTTTTGTAAATTCCCTTTGAGGTTTAGAACTGAGAGATTGGAGAGGGAACAATTGCCTTGTGAGAAGTGAGCACCCACAGATAATTGGATATTTTTGTCTTTGATAGATTTTCAGTGTGCATTCATTCTGGTACTGTTATCTGTCAGCTCTGTGTTTCTGGGAAACTCTGGCACAGCACCCAGCCTGTCTGACTCAAGAAGGACTTCCCCCCACCCCACCTCATCTCTGGCTAAACCAGAAGTGATCAGAAGAAAAGCTTACAAAAGGAAATGAAGATACATTGAGAAACACACCTAAACCCCTTCAGATAAGGGTAACAAGGTTACAGCAACTTCCCCTGATTTCATTTACATTGAAGATAGGAAAAGGAAGGCATCTTCATTAGCATCAAGAGTGAAGAACAGAGTTCTGGGTTGTGGCACATAAGGGGGTGTGTGTATGAGTGTGTTTGCCTCACTGTAACTGGAGGAACCCAGTCCTATTGAAACTAAGCCCTGCAAGGTAGCTCCACTGGGAGTGCAGACTTCCAGAAGGAAGAGATAGAGCTCCATATAGAAACACAAGTGACACAAGCAGCACATTGACAGAATTACAGAGACCCCAGAAACATAGTTCTAATAAATGAGTGCACCCCAAAATGACAGGCAAATCTGGTAACAGCATACATTTCTTTGTTTTATCTTACGTATTTTCCATCAGGGCGTTTGGTACACTGGATAAGATATATTACATTTCTAGAGGTGTAAGATCCAGGGATAATGGTTCTGTTGTGGGGTGTAGTTATTGTAGGAGTGGTGGAGCTGTGTTGATAGGTTTTACATTCCTTGTTCTGGTGAGGTCTGGATCCATTTGGTGTGATTTGTGTCATAGGAAGTTTGCTTCTGGTGATGAGGTTAGTGAGGTTCAATGCTTGTTTAAAGGCTAAAATGGGTGGTTCTGGAAAGATCTCATGAAGAATTGGGTCTCCTTTAGGGCTGTGCGAAACAGCACCATTTCATTTCAACTTCCATGTCACTGTTCTGAAGGGACAGTGTTTTGTTTCATTGTTTCGTTTCGAAGCACTGTTCTGTTTTGTTTCGCCGAAACTCTTTCGCTGTTTTGACGTGTTTTGACGTCTCACCCATAGGCTATAATGGGTAATCATGAAAATGTCTATAACATTGTCATTTCTTGTCTGATTTGGATACAAATCGCAGGGATGGTAGCCCCATATGAGGGAATGATCCCTGACAAGTTTCAAGAAGATAGGTGCAGGGAGTTCTGGGAAACTACACTTCAAACAGCTGACAAGCAAAACTCATATCACTTGCTGGCAGCAGCAGCCTGCTGTCATCTGCATGCAAATCTGGGGACACGTGCCCCCTGGGAGGGCTGTGGGGCTGTGCCAGACTCCTCCCAGAGTGTGCGGGCCCCCAGATCTGCGCACGGGATGACAGCAGGCTGCCGCTGCTGGCTGGGACTGGAGCTGGGCACAGCTCATGCCGAGCACTGGAAAGCCTGGTGCTGCCGGGGGCCCCAGCTGGCAGCTGTCATCCCGCATGCAGATCTGGGGGCCTGTGGTGCAGCAAGTCCAGCTTCAAAACTCAAAACGTTTCAAAACTTTTGAAACATTTGAGTCCCCTCATTTTGTTTTGAAGCCATTTCAAAGCCATTTGTTTCATTTCGATTTTGCTATTTCAAGCTCAAAAAGCATCGAAACAGCTTTGAAACAAAATACCTGTCAAAATTTTGCAGAGCCCTAGTCTTCTTCTAGTATGGGTTGCAATTGAGGATTTTCTCTATAGGTTCCAGGGAAGGATGGTATGTCATAGCTAATGGTGTGCATGTTGTGGGGATTTTCCTTCTGTATTGCAGCACGTGGTGTCCAGGTGGCTCTTTCAAAAGTGTGATCTCTGTCTCTCTCTGGAGGAGTGTCCTTGTCGGGAGAAAGCCCTTTTGAGAGATGTGAGATGACGATCACGGGTATTATCCACAGTGCAAATTCAGTAGTACCAGAGAGCTTGGCTGTAAACTACAGCTTTTTTGGTGTGTTTAGGGTGATTACTGATTCTGTGCAGATATATATGTTGGTTTGTGGATTTCCTGCAGATGATGGTTTGTATTTTAACATTCTGGATAGTGATCATAGTGTCTAAAAAGGAAATGTTGGTGCTGGAGTATTCAAGCGAGAGTCTGATGGAGGGGTGATGATTATTGAATTTGTGGTGGAAATCAATCAGAGACTGCAGGTTCTCAGTCCAAATGGTGAAGATGTCATCTATATATCTTAGGTATAGTATGGATTTAATGGTGCTGTTCCTGTTCCAGGTGGGCTGACTATATCTCCTTGGAATCGTGAAGCCAGCTCACCTGTCAAACTTTTAAATACTCTGACAGTAAACTCTAAGTTCACTAGTGACTTGTTCTATTCACTAGCTGTGTAGCTTCGTCTGTCTTCCTGTCAGGGGAGATTTTAATTTAGCAGGTCTTTATGTTGGCTTGGAAACTGAGGTAAGATGATGAATCACAAATAGTGAATTTTCCTTCATCCAACAGCACTGATCACATTATAGGCAGATTTATAAGAATGTACTTGGAAAAAATTAGACCTCCTTACATTTTGTTCACCCTTTGGTGAAACTCTGGCTTCCTGCTGTTTCAATACCCAGTACAGATCTTGCAGCTTTATTTCTCAGTAAATTGGTGACAGCCTGCCAGGTATCCTGGCAGAATGATGGAGGATTGTTTGTGAATGATAACGAAATTGGGTAGTTGATAGGAGCTTATTTAGGTCCAAAAAACCCCTCCTAATGTGAATTTTATTATAGAGATTATAGAGTCCAAATGAAACAGGAGAAGAAGCAGAAAAATAATATTCACCACTTTAAAAATAGCTCCAAGATAATACATTGTTTTGACAAGACTATTATGAAGGGAACTGTGTTCTCTCTTGCTCCTCCATTCTAGAGACCCAGACAGACCTTAACGTTATTAGAACCTGATGCAGGCCTAGGACAGATTTTTTATATACTTTGCCCTGCCATTTGGCATTCACATATGGCTTGTGATGCACAGAAAATCCAGATAAGACTAACTCAAATGAAAAAGAACAGAAGCAAAAAAGGAAACAAGGCATTAAAGACTGAAGTAGAACATGTAGCATATACGGCCTGCCACTCCTGAAAATTAAAAAAAAAAAGGACAGATTATGAAAAAGACCAAGGAATTCTGAGAACCTTGTAGAAATTCAGGACTAATGTTTTCAATTCACAACATTTGCTTTAATTTTAAGTTTTCCTGAGGTGACAGTGTCAGAAATGGCTGGCAGCTTTTATCTTTCCTCACTGTTCTGAGTTATTTTCTATGGGTACAGCTTCCTTTTTCTTCTAATTATCTCTTGCTACATTTTTGTCTTGGGCTGCTTACAAAAGATTTTGTAGCCTTTTCCCAATAAGGATTTAACAATGCTTGGTTTTCAAAGTACAACCATGTTTCTTCTCCAATAACATAAGCCAACAGATCATGTAAAGAGGTGCCCAGTTCCTCAGGGGCTCATAAGTCAACTGCAGGTGGCCAATGTCTGACTGGGAGAAGTGAGCCAATTGGGGCTGATAACCAGTTAATGAGTATGGAGCAAAAAGAGCATTAAAAGCTCTGGGCTGGAGGTGCAGGGAAGGTGAGGGTAGGCTGCTGTGTTGAGAAGCCTATAAGATTTTACCTAGATACCACTGATAACAGTAAAAAGACAACTCAGGGATTTGCATATACATTTTTCCATTTGACAGGTAAAGCTCCTGAGTGAATGTATCACCATAACTAGGTTCATTCTTATTTTCTAATTTTGATGTTTCATTTACCTATTTGGTGCACCCTTCATTGTTGAATAAAGCATTTTGTTACCCAGGTTGCTTAGGGCAAGGCTTTTCAGCTTAAGTAGTAGTTCTCCCCTTCTAACTAAATAGGAAGGGTATCACACTGTGGATGAGGCTGAACTGTTTGTTAGTTTGGGCCATATTTTCTTCCTGTCCTATTTTATGTATTGTCTTCTTATTGTCAAAGGTGTTTACATTAATTATTGTGCCATAATAACATTTCCAATCTAAGTCCCCTTTCCTATCTCCAATACTACTTTAACCACTAACAATCATTTTATTAAGTCCTGGTGATTGTTAATATTGATCATATTATCATTTTAATATTTTGCTGACTTTCTGCCCCTTGGGCAGGGAGCTGAACCTGATGATCTTGTGAGGTCCCTTCCAGCCCTAATGTCTGTGAATCTGGGAATCATCTGCATACACTCTGCTGCTTTACATCTGCAAAGTACCTTACAAAGCTCTATCAGTCCTCTGTGTAGTTCCATATTTTAGAGATATGTAAAGACACAGGGAGATTTTGCAACTTGCCCAAGAGTGCACAATAAATCAGGGGTTGGACCAATATTGGAACTTCAGAGCACTTGTTTTTATGGTATCTTCTAATTTAGTGCCAAGCTTGCTTGTAAGCACTCTATCTACTTTCCACAGCTTTCAAGTGGCTAACTATTATGGGGTACATCCCCAGTAGATGCTGCAGTACCATTAGCATTCTGACAGTTACCACACTGAAGGAGCCACTCTTCAAAACAACAGAGACACAGCAAAGACGTATACCCTTCTCTTCAAACCTGGTTGTACCAGGTTTACTTACCTAGTCTTCTATCAGATTATCTTTGCCTCTATTTTTCCTCTGTGGCTCACAATCCTCCTGCTGGCAGGATTTCTATTAATTTACAAAATGTTTGTGTGGCCTCCTTCAAAAAGGTGCTCCCATTCAAGAAAAATAAAGTCCAATATACATATACATATATGTTGCCCTTCTTGGGCTAAGCTCTTGCCTGTGACTGAGGGTTTTCCTCTCCTCAGGCCCTCAGCTCTGGGCCCAGAAGTCCTTTATACTCTCAAAACTAGTTTCCTTTATCTGCCTTCCTGACTTAATCCTCTATTTCACCTTTTTTACTTGGCTCATGGAGCAGTATTTTAACAAACAAAACAAGGCTACCTCCCAAAAGCTCTTCAGCAACCTATTTTAAGTCCTCTTCTTTAACCCTTTCTTGACACCTTTTCTAATCAAAGTACCATTGTGGCAGGGCACCTGTGGTGCCTGCCACTTTAAGAGCAGCAAACAGGCAGCAGCCAGGTGCTTGATGAGGGCAGCCATTTTGGCCCAGGAATATGAACTGGGCTGAAGTTTGCTACAGTGAGGAAGGAGGAAACATTAGGTTGAGAGCCTGCTCTGGGTGCCTTAATAACCCCAGCCTACAGCCCTGGTGGTTCTAGCAAGCAGGGGGATCCCAGGGTTCAGTTAAGAAGCCCTGAGGCAGAGCCCAGCCTGGAGGAGGGACCTGGGGCTGCACCCAGGCAGCAAAGCATAGCTCAAGGGGTGTGAGCAAGACCCCGTGTGAGAGGACCAACAGCGAGCGAGACCCTGTGTGAGAGGGGCAATGAATAGAGCAGCCCCGGGAGTGTGAGCAAGTGAGGTGCCCTGTTAGGGCATAATGACCTGGCAAGGGACTAGGAGCAAAATAAGCCTACAGTCATACAATTGCTCAGTCAGCTCTCAGGTGAGGGTAGCAGGAGATACGTAACAGACTGACTGAAGTGAGAAGAGCTAAGCCTGATCCAAGTGAGGCTGGGTGGGATGAGTGTAGCCCCAGAGAGAAGGCAGTATGAAAGAGGCTGGGTGAGAGCCGGCGGAGTGAGTGGGACCCTGGTGAGAGTGGGGTAGCATGCAAGTGACCCTCTGGGGCTGTAGAAGAGAGAGAAAACTGTGTGCCCAGTTTGCTATGGCCACTGGCTGGAGAAGTAACCTCAGAAACACCTGCGAAGCACGGGACCAGTTTCTCCTAGCAACAGGCCCTCTTCCCTACCAGCCTCCAAGGTGTTTGCAGAATGGGAGCGGGGAAGGGAAGTGCAGGGAGCTCATTCAAGGGGTTCCCCAGCCAGTGCTGGAGGATGGGGTGGGTGAATTGGAGTCCACCTCCCCCCCTCTGCTGTGTGGGGGGAGGGCTCCAACAAACCCACCCCACCCTTCAGGGGCAGCTAAAAATCCCACACTGAACTCCCATTGCTCCCTTCCCTCCCTTCCCATTCTGAAAACAGCCCCAAAGCTGGGAGTCAACAGGCAAGTTATGGAAAATGCTATGTTTTGAAATGTCTTCATCTGAACCCTACCACAATGAAGGTCCAGATTTTGTGGGATCAGGCCCTTTTAAAGCACTTTGCAGTTCCAAATTTCAAGATTTTGACGTTCAGACTGCTGAATTTTGAGCATTTAGGAACATCTGGATTGCAATCACTCCTCCAATGTTTTCTCTGAGAACTGAACAGACTGAGTTGCTTTTATACTTTCTTCAGTTTTCTTATTAGGTTTTGCTTTCAGCCTGAAGCCATATACTTATTCTATGAACTAGAAATCCCACAATGCTTCTCTTTAAGAGCCAGGACAGGTGTACAGATGCATTTGACCCAATCCTGCCCTGAAAGAGATACTGCGTCCTGTTCCACTGCTACATTAAATAGACCTTGTTTTCTGTTATACTGTATTGTTATACTATACTGTTATACTGTATTGTTATTTAAATTATAAATTTCTGTTATACTGTATTGTTATCTTTTGATGTCACTTTGGAAAGGACGATACACATTTAAAATGTCTGTGACCTGCAGGTACAGTGGCATGATCCTATATACCATATATTCCTGCATATAACACATAGCTTTCCCTCAAAAATAGCTGCTGGAAATTGGAATGAATATTATATGCAAGAAATACAGTAAGAGCAGGTTCTGCTACTTACCAAGTGAAACCAAAAATCAAATCTACAGTGATCCATAGGGAGCAGAACAATGGGCAGTCTCAGTTCACTAGCTGTTGCTACTCAGTTACTTACTACAAGGAAAGATCTCTTTTTCCTTCATTCTGTCTTTCAGAAACAAGGTGCATATATGGTAGACAGAGCCAGAAGTTCTCAAAATAATGCAGGGAAAGTCCCAAAACACTTTTCCCGTAGAGTTGGCCAGAAACTGAAGATTCCTGTTCTTTGAATAATTCTAAAATAGTAACAAAAAAAGTTGCTCCAGAATTATGAAAACAAGGTCTAAATAATTTCTGGCTTATAGGAATTCAACATTGTATTTCTCTTTAGAATGGTGTCACCCATCCAATTTAACACTTACTAAGCACAGCTAAGGCATGTCCAAGCAGTTAGCATGTGTTAAGTGCCATGGTGGTGTTGGAAAATTGTTCCCTTTCAGTGGAGGGTTATCCTCTAACGAGTACTAATTTGAACAAGTCACTACAGTCCAATGATTTGCAGCTGTTTCAAGCAAATGTGGGACACCTCCTTAGCGCTACATTATTAGCACCTGGGCAGAAAATAGTAAGGGAATAACAAGTGAATATTTATCCATTTGCTACTGAAAATCTATCTAATCTCAAAGTGCAAAGAATTGTAATTATTAGTCTAAGAGTTGGGAAAAGGTGAAGAGTTTGAAAATAACCTTTAGTTAACTGGACTCCTTTAACTGTACAGCTACCACTGAAGGGAATGAGTTCTGTGAATGGTCACAGGCTTCTGTAGCATCAGATGTGGTTGGGGATCAGGGTTGATATTAAGTAGCCACCATAATCAATGGCACAACTTGTACAAATAAAGTGTAAATGAAGCCATGTTAGTTTGCATAGAAAGATTTGGGCAGGGGGAGGTAAAGCACCAGGAGAAAAAAAGGGCTAGTTTCTTCTACTAGAAACTGGAGACAAAAATCACAATGGGAATTGAGGCTACACTTTTTTTGTGATCAAAGTTTAGCTGTGCCATACTACACTAATGGCATGACCTACAGCATAGTGTTTGATGGGGGTACTAACTTTAAACAAGCTTATTATAGCCCTACTCTAGTGGCCCTAAGCACCTCATCTTAGGACAGCATTTTGTACCACTAATATTCAATAATTCTGTTTAGGGGAAGGGGATTTCAGACCTAATTCTGATTCTGTAAATGCCCATAGAATCATTTCATTTCCTTTTTGGGGAACAGGTTTTGGTTTCCTTTCCATTCTTAATAGCCTAAATTGTGACAGCAGTTTTTCTACCATGTGGTGGTACCTTGTCCAAACTAAAAACTTAAAATGAGACTGTGTGAGCACTAGTAAATGTGTGTAAGTAAGTTGCTTACCCTTAAACAGGTGAGTCAGCACTGCTCTCAATTCCTTGGGCCATTTTTATTTGCCACTGTAACCTTGAATTCACAAAAACCAAAACCAAATCTCTGTCCTTCCTGACATTAGGAGGAGGACAACTTAACTCTGGCTTCTGTCCACATACCCTCCTGGAAACCTTAACCCTCTTTCTAGCTTCATCTAGGTTAACCAGTCACTGCCTGCAGCTGGCTCTCAGCCTCTCAGCCTGGGAGACTATTATCCTCGGACCACCTGCATCTGGATTCTAAGCCTTCGAGGGGCCCAGCTCCTCCTTGCAATGTGCAGTAGAGAACAATCCTATGGTCATGGATTGCACTCCCCATGTCCGGTTAGCACGGTCTAAGCATGCTATCAATTCTTTCCTAAACACATAGGACCACATAATATTCCATCTGTTTTAGCCACCTAATTTAGACTTAATTTAACCTTTCTACTAAGACACAAAAAGCAGAGAAGAGGAGGAACATGCATCTTCTTTGTACTAACAGTTTTTCAGGGTTGAGCAGGGTGGAATAGGATGACACTTGATTGCCTAACTCCACTGAGGCACCTAATTAGGGTGGCCATCATAGAAGACTATCTAGTTGTCCTCCGTCCTCTATTGATATGAAACTGGACACCTTTATGTCCTCTATTTTTCTCTTAAAGGTGTTAGGTTTCATATCAATAGAGGACAGGGTAGCAGAAAGTAGAAACTGGGATGTCCTCTATGATGGCCACCCTACGCCTAATAGGTGAAATAGGATCTGGTGATAAAATCCACACCTGAGAGTAACAGCAGCCACATTCAGGAACAGACAATCTGTGCTCCATTTAGACCAGTATCCTGCTTCTGACCAAATTCAGGATCAGCTGCTTTACAAGAATGTGCAAGAAGCCCCACAATAAGCAGATACGAGGTAACTCCATGTCTCTTGAAGGAATTGACTCCTACATCTTAATTATTAGAGATTGGCTCATGAAATTTATATCCTTTCAAGCCGAGGCATAATCATAGAATCATAGAAGTCGGGTTGGACCTTGTAGATCTTCAAGTCCGACCCCCCGCCTGGGCGGGAGAAAAACTGGACTCAAATGAGTCCAGCCAGCTAGGCATCAAGCCTCTTCTTCAAGACCCCCAGGGCAGGAGCCAGCACCACTTCCCTTGGAAGTTGGTTCCAGCTCCTAGCCGCCCTGACTGTGAAGTAGTTCTTGCAGATGTCTAATCTAAACCTACTCTCCAACAACTTGTGTCCATTATTCCTTGTTATGCCAGGGGGCGCTAGGGGAAACAGTGTCTCCCCCAAACCCTTCTGGTCCCCCCTAGTGAGTTTCTAGACAGTCACCAGGTCCCCCCTCAGCCTTCTCTTGTGAAGGCTGAACAGGTTCGGGTCCCGCAGTCTCTCATTGTAGGGTCTGCCCTGTAGTCCCCGGATTATGCGAGTGGCCCTCCTCTGGACCCTCTCCATGTTGTCCACATCCCTCCTGAAGTGTGGCACCCAGAACTGGACGCAATACTCCAGCTGCACCCTGACCAGCGTCGCATAGAGGGGGAGGATCACCTCCTTGGACCTGCTTGGGATGCATCTGTGGATGCACAACAAGGTCCGGTTAGCCCTGCCAACTGTGACCTCACATTGTTGGCCCATGTTTATCTTGGAGTCAATAATGAAACTACTGAGTCCCTGGGGAGGAGGGGGCCTTGGGTGAGGGGAAGGAAAGTCTTACCTGCCCAGGCTACTGCTGCTGTTGTAGTAGCAGCAGCAACTGCAGCAGCCCACTGGCTGGGCTTCCTGGGAGCCAATGCTTTTTCCCACCCTCCCTCCCTGAATGTATACATATTGGGTGTGGGGCTGTCCCTACCCTGCCAAAAGTTCCCCAACAGAGCGGGGAGCACCTTTTAATTTGCCTCACCAGACAAAACTTTCAATCCTTTAGCAGCATCTTCATTTTGTGCCAGTCACCTTCTCAAGTCTGACGGCTCCCCATCTCAAACCTACTGAACTCTCCACCGGCTTTGCATTCTGAGTTTCCCATTGCCACTGCTGATGCTTTATTACAACAAATAGTACTGGAATCTACTTGGTGGTAGATTACACGCTCACTTCACCAAGCTACAGCCAACATTAAAAATACCAAACAAAATACTGCCTCTGCGTACAAACTTGGTTTGATTCCTGTAATGCTTTTTCTGCCTGTATTTGTCACAGTAACTAATTTTCTCTTTTAATTATCCATTACTGAACTTGAGCTAATCCTATGGTACTGTGATTTGCTAGCTGTTTCACTTGACATTTTTGAATGATGTGCAGCTTGTTGTTACAATCCTGTTAATTTTCACACTTCATATGCAACCACAAAGCAGAAAGTCATTCTGTGAACAGCAAGCAGCTGCTCGAAGTTTCATTCAGGACCTTTACAGAGATGCTTTTTTCCTTAATGAGTTGTGCAATTGATCCTGGGTCCATCTAGTTACTTAGGGAAGGGCACAATCCTCAAGCCTTTATTTAGGCTCCAACTGTGTTTTTGGCAGAAATCCCAAGGAGGTTTGTGAAACTATGGGTTTTCTACCATCTGCTCTATCGTTTGTCAGGGAGAAGGGCAACTAAACAGTAAGCCTAAACAGAACTGCAGTGCGATGGCCTCAGATGTCAACAGCATTGTTTGACTATCTGGATATAAAGGCAGTAAGCTGTATTGCTGGACCTAAAAGTCCCAGTAAACCAAGGGGCAGTAGCTGAATCTTAAACTACTATATGATCCAAGGACTAGAGGAGGACAGAGAGCCACTCTTTCTGTTTTAGGTTCAAGTGGGGACATTCAGTCCTTTCTGGTTTTAGAGCAGTCAGCCTTAAAAGAGGCATAAAAACATACACACTTCTCCTTTTTTGTATTTTGATATTATGGCACTCAGGAATGGACTGGCAGAGTTTGCTTTGTGCTCTTTTCCTGTAAAAGCATTGCACTGCTTCATGTTTCTCAAATGACGGACAGCAGTAGGTAGATAATTATTTGGATGCCTCTAAAATCTGACACCAGTCAGATGAAACACACTCTTCATCTGGGCAGTTTGCATTTCTGTTATCAAACACTGCTCTCTCACCCAGCTGTTGGGAGGATTGATTTAGAAACTCCTCTGTTACTATAGAGACGTGCAAGTGTCAGTGTACACTTCAGTGGGACTAAGAATATGTTGACTGCTCTTTCTCTATGGCAACCGATGAGTGTCTTTTTTTTTCTCTGAATGCCCATTCTTTTAGAAGCCTACTTTGAGAAAGCATGGTGTCAGCTGTACATCCACATTTTAGCCAGGCTCTCTAAGTGGAGCTGATTAAACACCCAGGGGCCAACATTCATGGAAAACTGATGTGTGATGGATGGGGAGGTGATATCTTTAATCACTAAGAGAGCATGGAGAAGACTTCCACTATAACTTCAGCCAGTCATGTGGAGGTGATTAAGCACTTGAAGGCAGAAGCAGTTGGTAGATATGAAAATACATATATACACTGGCCATTTATCTGAGGTGACACTACACTGGCAGCAGGCCTGCATGGTGAAAGGATCCTTTAAAAATTTTTTTGTCTGCTGCAGCTGCCTGCTAAGTCCAATTAATTGATATAGGAGGTACAAGATGTCAGTTCTGATGTATGGCTCTTTTTTATAGGCTAGTAGAGAGCTCTAAATGTGCTTTGGCCATGGGATATGCCTCAGTGACAAGAATGAATGGCAGTAGCTGATGTGGTAGCTTTCTGTCCTTTAGTTCTGGCATAGAAAGGTTGAAAACATGAACCTCATCCCGTTCCCACCAATGTGGAGACGAGTAATTCCATAACTAGCCCTTTGCATGCAAAGGGTTTCTTGGTAGCAACAAATCATGTTTAAAATACAGTTCTCATGAGCAAACTTCTCATATGGTTTCCAGTCCCAGTGAAGACAGACTGTAACTTTACCAAGGACATGGGTGCTATACCTTAGCTATAAGATGCCTGCATGCATTCTGAAAATGGTTGCCCCCCAAAAAGTTTTCCTCATACTGATAAAGGAGAAATGATAGACCTACGTTTGCAATGGCTGTGTCCAAGTACAGTTATAAAGTTTCAAATGTCACATAGTCTGGCACCTTATGTGTAATTTTTTTCTCAGATAAATCCTAAATAATTTGTAGAGTTTGCAATACCACTTGCGATGACTTTTCTCTCCCTGACCAATACTATTTATATTTAGTATAAAATAATCTTTCTATCACTTTAAATCAGTCTGTAAAAATGAACAGAAGGGAATATTTCTTAAATTTGTTGAAATATTTCCTGGACTTTCAGAATTCTGTAGAAAATGTTTAAGTACTCTTCATCTTAATTGTAAAATGGCCTGAGCATGAGGGTTTTCTCCACTCGCGGATGCATGCCCCAAGTTAAGGTGTGGCACTCGGAGCTGTATTCCCATAGGACTAGGTTTCTGAAGACCCAGGAGCAGTTGGGGTCCAACCCTATGGGGACAACAGCACCAACAACATCTGTAGATGTCAGTGCAGCAAATCCGCTGTGCCGTGACGCATCACAACACAGCTGGTCACCCTCCAAAGACAGCCTCTGTTTCCAGCTATACTCTCTACCTCAGCATCACTCCATACCTGCTCCTTTTATCCTGTTTACCTTTGCCCTTTCTCCTTCCCTTTTCTTTGCTGTGCTTTTGCTTTTAACTTATCCCTCTAATTAGGGAGGGGACACCCTATCCCCAAACCCCACAAATACATCTTACTAATATGCCATTTATTACTGTCAGACTCTTGTCTTTCCCTATATGTTATACTTCTTTTCCAAGTGATGTAGCAACACAACTCAGTGCCTAGGGCAACAGCAATTTCCGGCTTCTGCTGGCATGATTGTGTGGCTGTGGCACCAGCTGTTCTTTTCTGCCACCCTCCCCACTTAGTTGGTGCCCAGAGAAGCTGCCCTGGTCATTCTGTCCTAGTTACGCCACTGCCTTTCCACTTCTAAGTCTGTCTTGTTTTATTAGATTGTAATCTCTTGTGGGCAGGGACCATCTACTATCTGTGTTTATACAGTGCCTAGCACAATGGGGACACACTCTTGTTTGGCATTCAGACACTATAGTAGGAAACTTGATTGATTATAACAAGATCATCAATCAAAGGAATAAATCTGCTTATTGCTGGAAGATGGGGGGTAGACAGCTCATATTCCTGCTGCTGCTATTACTGTCACATTCATGCTTCTCTCGAAAGCAGAGGAAAAGACTCGCTCAGAATTTTTTGGAGCCAGGATCCCTTTTCTATCGGAGGAGCCACACACTTCAGAAGATGTTTCTGGCAAGAAACACCCACCCTGCCAGCAGAACAACAATTTTACAGCACTGAACAGATCTGTGATGGATTTAAGTACTAAGCGCTGATTTCTGCCTTCAGATGTATGTGAGTCTCTTGCTTTCCTAAATTAGATGGATCTATGCTTCAGCATCTGAGGGCAGATTCAGAAAACTCAATTATCCAGAAATCAGGCTATTATACAGCATTATTCCCAGTTTCATACCAAGTTCCTTGTTCTAAGATGGGATAACTTGACAATGGAGCACAGAAATCAGTACAATTTTAGAGCCTTATTGAGCATAATTTGTCCTCGAAATGTGAAGATGATATAATTCTCTACATAATACAGACTAGACCTATTAAATCATTTCTTTTGAACTAAAAGGTTTAGAGTACTAATCTTCCCAGCATGTTGTTCATTGGCATATGTGGAAGCCAAGACAAGTATTTCAGAAGACTCATCATTTTTCTTATAGATTAACGTAAGTAGACAGATAGTTTACTAGGCATTGCTAACTATAATGCTAACCATTTATTGCCACATCATTGTCATACAAAAAGCATTGGTCATAATATATAAGATTAGGAAAGAAAATACATAAGAAGCAAAAGCAAATCATTTATACCACTGGCTTTGGTTGCAAGATTTTAAAGAAGCGGGGGTGGAGGGGGAGACACATAAAATTTATGTCAGCATGGTTCAAATTCCCAGTGTACAGAACCCCTATGATTATAAGTCCACTTAATTCCAGTTCTTGGAAAATTATTGTCTTTATTTACATTTAATGGATTGAGAAAGGTTCTTATATGTGGTATAGTCATTCACTAAGGAATCTAATTCTTTATTTTTTTTAATTGATCTAGAGCACTGGGTGCTTAGTCGCTCTGAGAACCAGGTGCCAAGTGTATAAAAGCTTAATATTTTCATTTATATATTGCATTTTTTAACCTTACATCCAAGAAATTAATTATAAAGAAAAAAAATCAAACCCAAAAAGTAGAAATTATAGTACATGGTAAAATGAGGACAGATTGCAAGTAGTTCAGAAAAGTCACCCTTTTATTTGCCTACCACTCTGAGAAGTGTAGTAAGGCTCTTTCTGCTCAGAAAAAGTATTTTAGTCACTTTCAGCATCATGAAATATTGTAGTATGGAAATGAATGTCCCACCCCATCTTGCTTGCTTATTTTCCCTCATTTTCCAGGCTTGATTCATCACTATGTGATTCCATTTTTCAGTAGAGTTGCGATGAAGTTGTACTGGCATAAAACCAGAGGAATGATGTGGAGTATTGGACCTAATAGCTTGAGAAGTGCTAATCTTATACTGTATAACACATCCATTAAACAATGCTACACTATTTCTATTCAGAGTTACAGTCCGTTTAGACATAGGTGCAATATGCCACTGCCTATCTGCATTTGCAAGGATACCGTTTAGATCGATCCACCATAAATTATTGCACCACATTGCATTGCATAAAACAAGGTACATTTATGTTTAAAGAAAGCAGTTTTCAGAACTGATTGACAACAAGAGATGTCCAGTTTAGATGAAATGCTCACTCTCCACTTAAAATGTAGCCTATTTTCAGGCAAAAACTTGAACTGAATCCATTCTTTTGATCTGAACAAATATATTTTCTCTGGTTTCTACCTGGGCTACAATATTCTAGGTACAAGATGTTTGCAGTGTTTCCAGCTGATGTGACAGAACATTTATTAGAATGTTTGTTCTTATACAATTTACAACCAAAGTTCGTGTCCCCACATGCAGAGGTGTGCACACATTTGTGCTGCTGCTCTGTGCCCCAGGGCACACTCCTGCATGTGAGCACCAAATTGTTCTGGGTGGGGTAGAGGAGGCTGGGGCCAGCACCTGTGTTGGCCCCAAGAGCCTTACCCGAGGCCCTGGGGTCTCCTGAGGCAGCAGTGGTGCTGATCCAGCTACATGGAGCCTGGTTGGCAGCCGGATGGCCAGGCTCCCTGTCTGGCAGTGCACACTGCTGCTGCATGTGCCATGCTGTTTTTTTCAGCATCTTGTACTGGGACAACCTGATATCAAATTTTGGCACTACACTGCAGATTTGCAGTTTGTGGTGCACAGTTTCACATTCACCATATGTAGTTTGTGGTGCAGCAAACCACACATGAGTGCTCATCTGGAAACGACCACACTATTTATCTTAGCACTTGGTTTAGGATCATGATCATCAGACTAACAGGCCACACAGTGAAACCAGAAACCTGAAATTCTTCAGTGTCATCACAATGGTCAGAGTGAAGCCAAGGCTCCATATCCCATTACTGACCCATTTAACCATCTAGTCACTTCTGTACTAGTTTATTAGAAAACCTTTGAGATGTTTTTTTTTTAAATTAAGAAATGCTT
The DNA here is from genome assembly GCF_001723895.1 of Crocodylus porosus. Lineage (NCBI taxonomy): Eukaryota > Metazoa > Chordata > Crocodylia > Crocodylidae > Crocodylus > Crocodylus porosus. The sequence continues at coordinate 17,605,739 of NW_017728948.1, forward strand.
AGATATATACATTACACTGCCAACATACATTATTTCTGTTTAGATGGATTTGCACACAAATAGAGTTGCAATAATAATGAAAATGTGGGATAATTATCTAGGTTTTCTTTTTCCAGTTTTTGGTGGTCCAGTTTTTGTGCCACGTTGCAAACAACCTCAGTTTTTTCTGATGAACCAATAGAAAAAGAAATAGGAAAGAACGTCATCCAAGTGCAGGACAAAAGAAGGTCATTACCAAGTGAATCTGATTTGAACACAAACTTCTGGATTATTTTGATATTTGTTATGCTTTTTTTTCCTCCTACCACAGGATAAATACCAACACTATATATAAACTACTAATTAGGCTTCCCCTTATCATTATACAAATAGTAACTGTATTCATGCCGACAGAAGACACAGATATAGAAATGTTAATTTTGTAAAAGTTCTGGTAGGAGGCTGCATTTCAAACTCTGTTGCAGTGCTCCTGTCCTTATTTGCTACGTGCTCAGCTGTTGGTAACTTCAGAAAAAGTCTCCGATATGGTAACAGCACTTATCCAAGTGTTGTTTGTGTTTTCCATTCACGAATCCTTCCATATTGCTAAATCTGTCTGGAAACAGCCCCTCTTTTGTTTAAAGATCCTTCCCCCCCCTAATTTGTCTCTTTTCTTGGTATTGGTATTTATAATTCAGCAGTGCTTAAAGGCCTCTGCCAAGACAGTAGTCCCGTCATGATAAGCATTGTACAAACACATAATAAAAGGCAATCCTTGAACTCTAGAATATACATGTTAAATAGACAGGACAGCTAGAGTGCAAGGCTAACCCATTTTTAGAGAATAGAGGAGGGTCTGTTTATATCCTCTATCAGGTTTGCTTTGCAGCTTCCTCCTATGCCAGTTGCCCTCTATTTGCCTGCTGTAGAGGACAGAGTGCACATCAGAGCCCTGCTCAACTTTGCGTAGCTTTTTCCTTGCATCAGTGACAGGAGTTACAATAAGCCCAACACTTCTACTGGGATGAGGAAGAAAGAAGGATGCCACCTGCAGCTGCTACTGTCCACAATTTCTGACTGCTCTTCTGACACAACAGAGAATTTTAGCTGAAGTAATCTGTGCAAGAGCATACTGTCAGTGGCAGTCTTTCAATATGAGGACTACAGTCATCTAGTAAAGAGGAGAGTCACTGGTCAGTCCGTAGATGACTGAGGAAGCTGTTCTGAGATCCAAACATTCAATTGCAAATGTGGCAAATAATTCTGGGAGGAAGGAACAGTTCCTGGTGATGCTGGGTCACAGCTCTTCCCCTTTGTTTCTCTAGTCTACCTGCCTCTATAGTGAGGCAAATATTTTCAAAATAATCAATGCCTTGTTGTACATCATGGAGACACTGGAGACCATTCAGTGTTTGAGTATCAATAGTAATATTGCATTTCTTTTAGATTGGCCTTCAAGGTGTCCTTGAATCTCTTCTTGTCCACCTCTACAATGGTGACCATCACTGAGCGGGTGTATAGCACCTATTTTGGGAGCCAGTTGTTGGGTATCCTTATGACATGCCCTGTCCAACAGAGCTGGTGCCATATAAACATAGTTTCCATATTGGTGGTTTTTGCTTCAGTCAGAATGCTGGCCAGGGGGTAGATCCAGTGGGGGTGAGTAGGAGGTGGTGTGACACCACTTCCTTTTCATAGTGAAAGTCACTTGCCAGTGGCTACGGTTCTCCACAGCACTGAATGTCTTTGTTCCCTCCCTCTAGGCATGGCTAGAGCCCCAGGCTAGATTGGGACACCCAGAGGGACCAAATAAGGAGCAGGAAAGGAAAGGGAAGGATCCACTTCTGCTGCTCTCCTCAGCTAAATCAAGGACGTTCCAATCAGAGGCTGCAGGGAGTGGTGGCATGAGGTGTCAGGTCCTGCTCCCCTTCTTTCACTGCATTTCATCCACTGGTCTGGGGGCTCCTGCTGTGATTAGAAGTTGCACAGAGGGCCAGGCAGGGCTGGGGATGGTGTCATTACTGGGTGATCCCCCCTTCCAACACCTGCTCCCAGGCCAGGGGCAGGCAGGTAGAAGTACTGCCTGGAAGGGGGGGCTCACCCAGTGACACCTTCATCCACAGCCCTGCGCAGTCCTTCACATAGCTGCTTCCCACCACTGGAGCCCCCAGGTCAGTGGAGGAAACATGCTGGAGCTGGGCAGGAACTGTCCTGGAGCTTCCCCCATCTGGTTCAGGATAGCAGTGGCAGAGGGCTATCATGCACTCCTGCTCCCTGCCTGCCACCTGCACATCCCCCACGGTCCAGAAGTAGGTGCTTGAAAGGGAGACATTCCCACCACTACTGCTGGTCTCTCCCAGGTAAGCCTAGCACCCCACATTGCCACTTACTGAAGCTTAAGCTGGAGTGGGGAAGAGCAGCCTTGGAGCTCTTCCACCCCTGAGCCAGCTGGGGACAGGGGTGGCAGTGTGTGCCCCCCCCCCCCACTTCTAGCACCCAAAGGCAACCCCTAGATAATCCCTGCTGGAAAGGAGGAGATGGGGAGAGGAGAGGAGGTACCTACACTGAAGGCAGGGTGACAAGAGTAGTGTTTTGGGGGGTAGGGGGAGTCTTACCCCAGGGACTCCAAAAAGTCCCCAGCAGCTGCTGCCATGGCAGCACTGACAGAATTTCTTCCAATCCCCTTTTTGAATTCCTGGATCTGCCTATAACACTGGTGTTTGCTCTCTTTATTCTTCTAGTTGATATGGAGGATTTTCCAAAGATACCACTGATGGCAATATGTCTAAGTTCTGGTGACTAACTCTGATAAGACTCTTGGCAGTTCTTGATTCTAGTCCTCTGCTTGTGTTTCTGGTATGAATTTCAGCTTCTGATCCTAGTTAACCCAGTTCCAACACTAGATTTACACCTTATATTATTTATATTGCCATCATATAATTATTATATTTAATAATATAATTGTAATATATGGTATGATATGTGACTGTATATAAAATAATAATTAGTATATAATTCAATGGATAATGTTGTTATGCACCAACACATGGGCTATCTAGCCTAGATGTTTCTGATGTCATCTAAGTTTCATACATGCAACAGGGTAGGAATGACATGAGCCTGGTGGATGAGAAGTTTGCTTTGGGTCCTGATGTTATGATCATCAAAGACACAATTTCAGAGACATCCTAAGGCAGCACTAGTTGAATTTATCTGGTGTTTAATATCATTATCTATGTTTATTTGGGGGGAAAGTTGGCTAACCAGGTATGGGAAATGCTCAACATTCTTCCAGGATTGCCCTCTGGTTGCAATGTATGAAGGCAGAGCTGGTTGCTTTGAGGTGGGTTAGTAACTGTACATCTCAGAGGCTGCACCCCAGCTGCATAGGAGGACTGGGCCAGGTGACAGGATAATTGGCTGGCCCAGAGGAAGTTAAAGCTTCCTGGGGAAGGGACCTGAGGTGGAGAGAAGGCTGTGAGGCTAGAGGTGGCAGCATCAAGCCACGATACTCTCTCAAGGTCTGGAAAAAGGCCGCAGGGTGTGAGTTAACCCTTTATTATTTATGTATTGTTTGTTTGGTGATTTGATGCTTTAAGTTGAATTCTGTGGGGTAAGTTCGCCCAGAGAAATAAAGACTGTGTTATGTGAACAGACAACCTGCTACAGTAACGTATCCTTATTTTTATGAGGTTGACAGTAAGTCTAAGCATTTCATACAGTTCACAGAATCAATCAAGAGTGATTTGGAGCTCTTCAATTAATTAATCACACAACACAATCATCAGTGTATTGAAGATCAGTAATGGAGGTGCTTATCTTGAATTTGGCACATAACAGGTTGATATTAAAGAGATTCTGCTCCATGCAGTACTGAATGCTGAGTCTACATAGAAGTCTGTCAGCAATAAGTTGCAGAATAGCTGTGCTATAAAGGAAAAAGAGTGTTGGTGCAACCATGTAGTCTTGCTTCACTACAGTTTTAATAGTCAAGGGGTCCATTTCCGAGCTATTTCTTAGGATGATTACTATCATACATAAAGTTTGAGAATGGTAAAAAATGTTGATGGTCTACTTTGCCTGGATTTGCTCAATACTAAGAAATAGCAGATCCTTATGTTTTATTCTGCTAAAGGAGATAGTCTTAATTGTTGGCTATATTTTGTGTATTTTCTTTGTCTTTTTTTAAATATTTATGCAGGATTGGCTGGTTGGGACATTACCTGTTCAGCAATTTCCACCTTCAGCTCCAGCTTGCTACCCGTGATTTCAGCAACAAGACAAAGGCTCTAGGCTGCCTAACTTGCAAATTAACATAAATTGTATTATTTTGCATTAATTTTAAATTAGTATTTAAGATTTAGTGATTGAAGATAGGGACGGAAGTATGAATTATATTGAAAAGAAAACATAAGCCACCACCAGATCATAAAGTGCTATGAAGTCAAGTAAGGTTAGATTTCCGTTTCATAAATTGCCAAACTCTTAACTCTTTATGCAAATAATTATAAGAAAAAAGGTTAAACACATTTAAAACAACTGCTTTCAATAGTTCTAATGTCAAAGGTATTATTCAATGAGAGTATAGATGGCAGAATCTGCTATACATGTTTTGAAAACTGTGTGTAAAACTCTCATCTGCTTTTCCTTAGTATAATTGTCACTGACTCTAGTGCAAGTATTTCAGATTTGCAGCAAACAGGTTAAAATAAGAACTTTCCCATTCTTCCTAACAAACACCAGGAATGCTGTTAAACCAGACCTTATTCCCCCGGGCATGCCTTTTGCATGGGCACCTGGGACCACAGCACGTTGAGCCAGGACAGAGCAGCCCCAGCTAACAGGGGATCCTGGGGATGTCTCTGCCAACCTGGGGCTGCTCCCCCTCAGTTCAACATGCTGTGGAGGGACTGGCTGGGGCAAAAGGGTGCTTCAGAGCAGAGCTAGCCAGCAGGCAGCCCCCACACTGAAGCAACCTCATGCCCTGACCAGCCCTGTTCACATCTACACGGGTGTTGTTGTGGGGTAAATAACTCCACTGTAGGATAGTACTTGTTTCTGGCAGTACTATCCTATAACAGAGTTAATTAGTTTAATCCATCCTAATAATACTGCACATGTAGATGCTGACATTTTACTGCAGAGCTAAGTAGGCAACTCTGCAGTAAACATCTCATGTAGATGTGCCCACAGTGATCTAAATTCAGCTATCCTGTTCTCCCTATACTGATAGTGATGGGACTTATAAAAAGATAGTGAGGGCAGAGGAAAAGCTGTTTTTATGATGGAATGGAACACTTTTGCCCATCTGAACTGTATTACCGGGGCGGAGTGTTCCTTTTTTATATAAATATCAACTGTCATCTGATAATAGAAGGACAACAAAAAAGCATTCAATAAATGTTGGTTTTGATCCAGCAACAATTAGAAAAATTTAAAAAAGACGCACACACAAAAAAAGCAAAAGAACTCCCAAACCCTGAACATTGACACCATACAAAAGAAATACAATAACTTTAAACATGTTTAAAGTGTATACCACACACTAATGGCTTAATATAAGGGAGATTATTTATTTAACTATTCTTCATACTGTAAGTGTGGGAAAAAATAATAATGAAGGTAATTAACTAATAGAATGATTGAGTTGGGGGCATGACATATTCTGTATTTTTTGCAGTCTTTAAGTCAAAACTAGATCTCTTCCTGAAAAAGGTGTTCTAGTTGCAACTGAAGTGATAGGCTTAGTACAAAACTTATTAAGTAAGGTTCTGTGTCATATGTGATACACAAAGTCTGAGGTGATGATCATCCTGGCTTCTTCACCCTTTAGAATATCTTTGAATCAATTATACCTGTTATCTTAAAACACTGAAGAATGATAAATTTAAACGGGTGAGGAAAATAAAGTTAGTTTTTTCTGAATTATCTGAAGGTAGAGGTCTTCAATTCTCTTCAGCATGTGCAAGGAAATATGGGAGAGCAATCCTTTTTGTGTAAGGGTTTAGTCAAGTTTTCTCCCTTTCCCAAACTGCAATTTTTGAGATAAGAGACCATCTGAGGAAACTGTAGATGTTTTGGGAGTATGCCCACACATATATGAGAGAGAGAGAAAAAAGAAGAAAGGACAGCCTTCAAGATTTTGTAAAGCACTTGTGCCTCTAAAGAGAAAAGGCAAAGAGAATGAAAGCTTGAGCCAGAATTTGAGTAACACAGGCTGGAATTGCAATTGGATTTACTTTTTAAAAATGTTCAGTCATGGCATCAATTAAGAGATCCCAAATAAAAATGCATGTAGAGCTATATGACTCCTGTTAAATTGCATTGTGTGGACTCGAATAATTACTCTCTTAGGGTATTGTTACACCGTAAGCTGAAAGCTTCACAAATATTAATCGGCTTAGTGTTTGGCTTAGCAGAGCAGCCCCACCTTAAGGCAAAAAACCATTTCTGACTGTCCTTCATCTGCACAGCTGTGACTTCCCACTAGAGTTGTTCTTTCATTTTGAAATGGCAAGCTATGGGGCTATTCTTTCAAGACTGACTTTGTCTCAACTGCTTTTCTCTTGCTCTACCTGAGAGTAATACAAATTAATGCTTGACAGTATATCACAAATAATTCCAGAGCCAAAAGGTCTGCATTTAGGGCTATAAAACTTTATTTGAAGAAGGAAAATTTATATTCTATTTGGTAGGGATATTGCTGTCCATTTGCTTACAGTGACTAGGTCTTATTCCACAAGTACTCTTAATGAAATCAGGCAGAAGATTGGCCAAGGTGGCACCTTAAAGACTGACTGCTTCAGAGAGGCATGATCTTTCACGGAAACGAACCTATTTTTTCCAATGCTATTGATTTCCATGGGACGGATTCACTTTATAATTATTATTATAATATAATATACTGTTTAATAGATAGGATGAAAACCTGAACAAGAAAGTATAAGAAATATTATTGATAAGTTCAATGTAAAATTACGTGTTTTGCAGTGAATTAAGGCATTTTATTGTTATAAAAATTCCAGCCTAACCTGAAGGACTTCCTTCTGCTTGTCCAAAAAACTGTTAACTATCCATAATTTATGACCATTTCTCTCTAAACAGCAGATGTTATCCACTGTCAGTGCATCCTATATTCTAGATGTCATCACCATTCAGCTAATAATTAAATAGAGATGATAGTGCTATACTGAAGTCTGATCCTGCAGTCCTGCTGATTTTGACAAAAGGGCAACCACAAAAAAGACAAACAGTATCTCCCATTTGAATAGTAAAATACTATAACTGAAACAGTGCTTCATCAATGATCATAAACTATAAAGTTCCTGGAGTACAGAAAGCCACTGTCACATGGTATAAGCTATGGCAATGTGGGTCAACCTTTTTTGGCACACATGCCACAAGTTAGCCCCACACCCTTCCCAAGTGCCACTCCCATCTTCTTCCCCTGCCTGCTCTGCTGCTCTGCTTTCTGGTCCCAGCCATGCACTCCCTGCCTAATCTGATACTTTATTTTTGGCCTTTTTCCCTGTGCTGCCTGCCCAATTTGCTGCTTTGCTTTGCTCCGAAACCAACTGAATAGTATTAAAAAGTTAAGCTCACTGGAGCTCTGTTGCTCGCCTGTGATAATGCATGCATTAATATACAGGATAACACCTTGCACAAAAAGATGATTTGTAGCAGCAGGGATCAGCTTGTGAAGTATATTTTTTGAAGAAAGCTCTTTGTACTGTCAGTGCAAATGCTCCATGGGAAGGTACACTTTACTTAACATTCAGGTTAATGTATCTTAGTTTATGTGCTAACACTTTACACTTCCTCAGATTGAGCCCCCAGGGTTCAGGGCCTTCCCTGCAGTGCCTCCATATACATGAAGGCAATCATGAATTATGTTACATTCCATTTTTGGAGGAAGGAAAGGTAACACATTAACATTTCCTGGAATCTTTAATAATCACTCAGGAATTAGGTCTAAAAGCACAGCACTAGTATTTACTGAATGAACATGTGGCTGAGCCTTCCAGATATAACCAGTTCACAATACACTTTCTCAGAAGTTTAGGATGTAACTGAATTATATCCCACAGGAATATGTTGTGAAGGCCACCCTCATATGACTTCCACAGCGAGGTAGGAGGCAATTAAGATTTAACCTCTTGTTAAAAGCCCCTAAATTCAGGGAACCACATAGGCCATTTCCACTGGTCCTAAAACCTGGCAGCATTCTCTCCACCCAGCTCCTTGATTTGATGGGCATAGCTCTTAATATGTAGTTTCTAGTGTAATACTCACTGGAATGCATTTGACATTTATTTTCTATGGGCACTTTACACATCTTTTAAAATGTGCAGCTTGGCAAGCAGTCCGATCTGGAAATTTGTTTGCTAGGCTTTTTGAGGAAGGTGAAAACAGAAGAGGTGTGAATACAATTAGAGCACACATTCTAATGAATGGTAAATTACATTTTTGGGGGTGTTATATCCACTGCTGTAGTGCAAAGTCTAAGCCTGGGTGTGATTAGTACATTAGTAGATACACATGAAGGTATATTACTATTTTTCTCCACACATCATTTCACACCACTAGTTGGCCCACTTACTAGAATCCAGTTAGTTAGCTTAGATTATCTGAGCTCCCTTGACTATTCTCTTCCAACCCTCTGTCTTCAAGAGATAGAGCTAGAACCACAAAACTATGGTTTTTCTTCCTTTGTTAGCTGCTCTTTTTGATCTCTCAAATCCTCGTGGTGCACATGAGGAGTGGATGGCACAAGTAAATGAGAACAGCTTGAAACCCTCTGGCTCAAACTTTGTGGGGGAGACGGGCATGGTGAGAGTGACCTAACTGCAGACGTTTGCTACAGGCCACTGAACCAGGGGGAGGAGCTTGATCTGGAGAACTGGCAGAGGCTGCACATGTAAGGGACATGATAGTCACGGGCGACTTCAATTACTCCAACATAGATTGGGAGGAACTCTTGGCTAGGTCGGATCAGTCACATAGCTTCATAACCTGTATCAAAGAGCTTTCTGTCCCAGAAAGTTAAAGGGCCAACCAGAGGCAATGCTCTCCTAGACTAGGTCTTGGCCAAAGGAGACTTGAACATTGAGCCTGGGTGACAGCAACCATGAGAGCATCATGTTCACTGTCTGCCACAAGGTATATTGAGGTAGACTAATTTCAACATGCTCAGAGCATTAGTAGGGGAGGCAATGCGGGCCAGGGACTGAAGACAAATGGCGTACACTAAGAGTGGTCATTCCTCAAGGACACAATTCTTGAAAAACAAAAGAAGATCATTCCCATGTGGAGGAAATGCAGCAGGAGGGTTCTCAAGCCCTCTTGGCTCAATAGGGAAATCATGATCCTCTTGAAAAGGAAGGAAGAGGAAATCTTGATCCTCTTGAAAAAGAAGAAAGAGGCATATGCATAATGGAAGCTAGGGACAGTCCTTAAGGAGGACTATATGACAGCAGTCTGCACATGTAGGGAGGTTAGGAAAGCTAAGGTGGTGACTGAATTCAAGTTGGCAATGGGAGGCAAGGACAATAAGAATCCATCTTAAATTATGTAGAGAGCAGAAGGAAAACAAATGAAAGCGTGGGGCTCGTGATGAATACCTCCAGACAGCTGGTAACCAACACCCAGGAAAATATCGAACTCAAGCCCACTTTGCTTCAGTTTTTCACTGGACCAAGGGGGAAAACATGCGAGATAGGCTTGCATGGGGCATGGTGGGAATGGCAGCTTTCGCACTGTTGATGCTGTGCTGGTGCGGAACCAATTAGAAAAGCTAGACATTTAAAAGTCAGCAGGACTATATGAATTTCACCAGAGAGTGCTGAAGGAGCTGGCTGAGGTCATTGCAGGAGTCCTGGCAAATCTTTTTTAAAAATTGTGGTACTCAGGGGAGATCTTTGAGGATTGGAAGAGAGCCAACATTGTGCCCATCTTCAAGAAGGGGAAGAGGGAGGACCCAAGCAACTATAGGCCAATCAGCCTAACTTTTATCCCAGGGAAAATCCTAGAAAAACTCATCAAGGAGTCTGTGCAACTCACTCGTAGAGGGTAGGATTCTGAACGACAGCCAGCATGGCTTTGTTGCAGGCAGGTCCTGTCTTACCAATCTCATCTCCTTCTATGACTAGGTATCTTGCCACCTGGACACGGAAGACAAGGTAGACGTTATATACCTAAATTTCCAAAAGGTCTTTGATCTAGTATCCCACAATATCCTCATGGGAAAATTGGAAGATTGTGGGCTTAACTCCTTAACACTTCAGTGGGTGTGAGGTAGGAGAGTTCTTATAATGGATCTATGTCATCCTGGTGAGAAGTGGCCAGTGGTATCCCTCAAGGGTCCATGCTTGGTCCAGTGCTTTTCAACATCTTTATCAGTGATTTGGATGTGGAGATGAAGTTCTCACTGACCGAGTTCGCAGATGACACCAAGTTATGGGGGGGTGTAGACATGCCTGCAGTTAGGCTGCAGATACAGGAGAGGTGGGCAAATCAGAACCACATGAAGTTCAACACTGAGAAATGTAAAGTGCTCCATCTGGGGGCAAATAATCCCCAACATACTTACAGGCTCGGTGGAAACAATTTGACTTGCACCATGGCCAAAAGGGATCTAGGGGTACTAGTTGACCATTGCATGAACATGAGCCATTAGTGTGATGCTGTAGCCAGCAAGGCAAACAATCCTCTGGCATGCATCAACCTATGCATCTCACGTAAAACCAAGGAAGTGATTCTTTCACTGTACTCAGCACTAGTGAGACCGCAGATGGAGTCCTGCATCCAGTTCTGGGTGCTGTACTTCAGCAAGGACATGGAATAACTTGAGAGAGTCCAGAGAAGAGCCACCTGTATGATCAGAGATTTGCAAGGCAACCCATATGAGGAGAGGCTGAGGAACTTGGGCCTCTTCAGCCTAAAGAAGAGAAGGCTGAGAGGGGACTTGGTAACAGCTTACTGCTATATCAGGGGAGTACATCAAGAGCTTGGTGAACAACCGTTCACCAGGGCACCCATGGGGAAGACCAAGAGTAATGGATACAAACTCCTGGAAGGCTGCTTCAGGATCAATTCTAGGAAAAACTCCTTCTCAGTCAAGGTGTCTAGATTATGGAAAAAATTCCCTCTAGAGGTGGTGCAATCACCTACCCTGGAAATCTTCAAGAGGAGACTAGACAGTCACCTCACTGGGGTCACTGGGGTCACAGTTGTCTTTCCTGCCTAGTGCAGGGGGGCTGGACCCAATGATTTTGCAAGGTCCCTTCCAGCCCCTAACAATCTATGAATCTATAAACAGTAAAAGTTATGTAAAATGTGAAACAATGTAACAACTATTACACTGCAGCTTCTTCAGCAGAACAGGTGTATTCACGTGTCAGCAGTTAGACTCCAGCCATCAAAAACACAAGGAAACAATTAAAAAGAGTATTCCCCTGTCGCAGTGCACTCAGGTGCCCTGCGCCTGACAGCGGATACTGCTCTGGGGAGACCCCTAGTGGCAGAAAGGGGGAGGCTCAGCTGCCAGTCACCAGGGCTACACAGGTGCTGGTTGCCGGGGCAACTGGCAAAACCAGCTGACCAGGAAGGGGCAGGGCTTATCCCTTCTTAAGCCCAGGTAGAAGGCCAGGAGGGCAGTCCCTCTCCAGCAGCTGTGGGAGTAGGGACTCAGCTTGGACAGACAGAGAGGAGGATTCTGGCGTTGAGAGCATCCTCTGGTCATTGCTGAGGGCAGGGAGCCCTCCTTCCCCCCGCTCCCTCACTCTCTAGTAGGGAGTAGGTTCTTGTTTGACCGGACAGTCTAGTTTTTATGTTGTAGCCCAGGGGCTTTATGTTTTATGTTTACTGTTTTGACCGGAGGACCGGGCGAGGCTATTAGGGGTGGAGGAGACCTCATAGGAGCTCCATGGTAGCGTGGGGTCTCCTGGCACCAGAGAGGGCACAGTTTTGTTTGGGGGCATATTGGCCCCAGCCCTGGAGGTAGGGGGGTGGCGAGAAGCCCCGGAGCTAGGGGGGGTGGCAAGAAGCTCTGGAGCTAGGGGGCGGTGAAGAGCCCCGAGAGAGAAGGGGGCAGCGAGGAGTCTCAGAGAGAGAGAAGGGGGTAGCGAGGAGCCCCAGGAGAGAGGGCAATGAGGAGCCCCAGAGTGAGTGAGAGAGGGGGCAGTGAGGAGCCCAGGAGCAAGGAGGAGGGCCAGAACATAACAAGGCCCAGGTCAAACCACGTCAACTCCATCTGCGAGGCTTGGGCTGTGGTGTAGGGGAGGAAAAGGAGCCGCAGGTAGCGTCCCCCTGTCACCAGGGCACGGAAAAACGGGCAGCCTCCCGCTGATTACAACCATCTTCTAATCAAGTAAGATCAAGGCGTGGCACGTGAGAAAGCAGGCGGTTGGCCCATTACAGGAGGGCAGGGCCACTCCCAGAAAGGCTCCGATATTGATACTCCTGTCACATCCCCAAATAACTAATTTTGTTTCAGTCCTTAGTAACAATACAACACTAGCCTAATTACACCCTGGAATACATTCTTAATGGACACAACTCATTACACAGCATTATGTTTTCCACTTTCATTTTTCACAAGTGTACTGTACATAAATGTGGTTGTTGTAATTTCTTTCTCCTCCCTGCTCCTTCAATTAAAACATTTAATTCATTTCAAGTATAATACTTGGTTTGAGAAACTTTAAGAAGGATACATACACCTTATTCAAGAAAAAACTTCTGTTGACATTAATGGGAAAGTTTGCTGAGAGTTGGCCTTCCAAATTATAATCTTTTACAGTGCTATGGTGCATGAGTTATGGTGACTACTTACTGATGATGGAACAAAAGTCTTCAGTCCAGCTATCCATAAACTCTTTATGCATGATCTGAATTGCCCTTGTCAATGCCATATCTGCTTGGTGCTGAGTGAGCATCAAACCCTGAAAAAATTCAAACATGCAGAAATTCTGATACTTATTTATCTCTTTGTGAACTAATTACCTCTACAGTCTTCAAATTCTCCGGGAAATCTAAGCACAGTGTTTTAGCAATATTTTAATAGCCTTTTTCTAAGTGTCTTGGCATTTCTGGGTTCAGATGGGATAGGCCTTAACAATGAAGAGGACTAGTTCCCAGACATGTCTTTATCCTTACTAAAAAGTTTTAGTTCATATTCATTTGTAAAAATTGGCTTCAAGAAGTGTTTAGTTGGTGAAGCCAAATGATTCATCCTTTGCTTCCCTCAGGGTATTAAACTTTATTCTGCTTGGTGATGTGTTTGGAACTTCAGTGCATTCTCCTCTCTTGCTTTGCATAGGGGACATAGCCTGGAAATGGAAGGGGTTGACTTCTGGCTGCCAGGACATCCCTTATGAGCTGTTCAGCAGCTGGCAAAAAATGGAGCAAATCCAAAGGGCAGAAGGGCTCTTAGTGCAGCTTCATTACTGTGGAACACCTGGGCCCCAGATTACATCTTCCCCATATATATACAGAACTTTTATTCAGGTCAATGGGAGGGTCAAATATAATGAAAAGTAAATTTTAATATATTGTTTCCAGAATAGATTGTTGCTGTTTAGATTTGACATGTAGATTTCACACCAGTTCTATTACTGCTGGTAGAAAGAATGATCTAGCAACAACATTAACGGTAAAATAAGAAACTCGTACATTTTCAACACAAAATTTCTCCACCCCCAGGTGAGTTCCTGTAAAGCACTCTGCAAAAGTCAGTTGTCAGACTTGCAAAACAGTGGTGATGTTATTAATTATTATTATCAGAGACTGAAAGAAACAAGAGAGCTCAGGAGGGCTTCAGTTTCCAGTCCCTCGCCTTTTATAAATGCTGAAGATATTCTTTTTCCCCAATGCTAACATATAGCTATCTTTCTAATATTTGAAAAGTCCTTGGAGCTATTTTCATATTCCATTTGATGGACTGAAACAAGAAATTACTTTAATACATTATTAATTGCTACTTGTTTGAATATTGTCATGTGCTTCCCATCAGAGAGTTTGCTGGCATGTGAAGTAGCTCTTCCTAATGCAAGGAGCTAGGAGTAGCATTTACATGGTTCCTGCTATCATAACCATTTTTAGATTGACCATGGGCATGTCTACACAAGATGCTAACTGCACAGTAGCCTAATACTGTGCAGTAGCAAGCAAGGCAAAAACCATGCTACTACACTACTGCACAGTAGTATTAGGTTACTGTGCAATGTCACTAAAAACTCATACGCCGGCCCTACCACACAGTAGTGCAAGTTGTTGCGCATTGATTTAACACTCAGTTAACCAAGTACTAAACTTAATGCACAGTAACTATGATGCATTAATGAACATGTAGATACACCCACATTAATGAATGTGTAGACACACTGTAGTTCCTGAGCATTAAGTTTAGTACTTGGTCAACCAAGTACTAAATCAATGCGCAGTAACTTGAACTACTGCACAGTAGCACTGGCTCACGGGTTTTTAGTGACACTTGCTGTGCAGTAACCTAAAGCAGTAGCATATTAGCGTGGTTTTTGCCCAGCACACTAAAGTGCAGTGGTATTAGGCTACTGCACAGTTACAGTCTTGGGTAGGCTACTGCACACTTAGTGTTCTGTGTAAATGAGTACCAACCAGTAAACTAGCAATCTCCATTTTACTGAGCCTGTAAATAACATTTGTCTCATTATGAAGAGCCCAGCCCACAAGGTGAATCAATAACCACTGTCCTAACAAATAGCATTCCTTTTGTTTTTTAGATTTATTACAGGTATGCTGAATTAGTGCCATTTTGCCAAATCCCATTATAAAATTTATCAGCTAGAAAACAAACTCCTTTGGTTCAACTACCTTTTTACTTAAACTACAGTCACTGATGAAAATTAGATTTAAGAGGAAACTAAACCATTCTTTTGCCCTAAAGCCTGAAGTCTTTCATCTAAATAATTTATTGAAACCCAGATTCCATTTTGCAATTGTTGCTCAGAGTCTTTTTTTAAACAACAAATTATACTTAGGAGAAATGTTTTACATAATAGTAATTTGCTACTAGTCATCTTTTTTCAAGAAGTATGTATTATGTATGAATCAAACAAGAATGAACAACATTCAAAGAGTCAGAACCTTATATAATATTGCTCCATCTCAAAATAAAGGAGCGCTTTGGTTCCCATAATAAGTCTTTTTCATCCTTTATATTTTTCAATGTATGATTTATAGCCTGTTTAGTTGCTAATGCATTCCCTTAACCTCTAGTACCTGCAATTCCCTCAGCTTCAAACTGGAGAAAACATTTTTTTCTTTGCTGTCCTAAAATTTTTTAACACAAGTGGTTTGAGTTCTTACTAAAGATGGCTAGATCCTATTCCACCCTGCTCCATGAGTTTACCTCCCAATGAAAAAATTTGAACCCTGACCTGTTATACCACAGGACAGCAATCTAGCCACCAGGCCACAGGCTAGGCAGGACTAACAGCATCTTTGAAATTACAGCACTGGGGAGCCAGAAGGGAAAGCAGTCTGGAAACACAAGAACAGGCAAGCTTGACTCTGTGGCTTAGGAAGGTGGATGCTGCCCCAGCAGGTTCAACATGACCCCCTGCTTCCAGTGTTTTCTGGACATTTTTTCCATTACAGTCATGGAGAAAAGTGTGTAAACAGCATTGGAAGCAGGCTTTTTCATATGCTGCTACAACCTGCTTGAAATTCCTCCTTGGAGACTGGAACAGATGCTCAGACAGCATCATTGGGAAAAACTAGTCCTTATTATAGTATTTCTTTATGCAGCAAAAGCCTGTTAGCCTTAATAGACAGAAATATGTGACTATTTGGAGAAAGGAAAAGAAGCCTGGTGAGCTGGGTTTAGAAAACCTTACGGTCTCTTTCTCCCCAGTATTGATTGTAAGGAGCCCTGGAGAGGATGGAACCTCCTCTAATATTGTACAGAGCTGGAAAACTGGGGACAGGTGTTCCTGTAAATAACACATTAGAGTCCTTGGCATAACACCCTACATTTTGTATGCATCCTCCATTATATAAAGGTTGGAAAATGGGTAACTTTGTATAGAGACAGGCTTGCAAGGACAGATCCCATGTTGTTGCTGATGTAAACACGAAAACACCGACAATTTGTTCCACCATAGTAACACAAACAAAGCAAGTGAAACCCATAACCATAAGGAATAGCACTTGTCAGGAGTGGAAACCTAACTGATAACACTTGAGGCCATGCTACATAAGCAGTTGTTAAATATTTATCATAAATTCTTCACTTAGCTGGGGAGGTGTCTTAATGATCAACCCCTTTCTTTAACATGCACCCAATCAAGCTATAAACAGATGTGTATCCCAGGTGTAGTCTCCCTATTCCAGGGTCCCATCCAACAAAAAGTAAGCTTCCAATTTGGGAATAGAGGGCTTCCCTTCACAGCTGTTCTAGGAACTGTTGACTGGGCCTGCATCTGGTGAGAGTAGACAGCACTGAGCTCACAATCCACTTGACAGGGCAGGATTTTCAGGATGTAGCTGTGCACATGTACTCTGAAAATTAGGGCCCTTTAAGCATCTGAGATTTGGTCACCCATAACACAAGACAATCAGATTCATTAGTTACTTCTGAAAACTCTTTCTTTGTAGGCATATGTGTCTGCTTCACCAAGTTGTAGTTGGCACAGCAATCTTTCTTGCAGATAGACAAGCTTATATTTTGTGCTGTGTAGAAATAAACTTATGTTACATCTTGATACTTTGTGTACAAAAAAGGCCAACACTGAAAAATAGCAATGATAGGGATGAAAAGCCCAGTTAATCAGAAAAAGTAGTGAATAGCCAACACAGAAATGTCACACAAATAAATCGGAATGGGCTTGACTGTGCCTGTTTGTGGCTCATGTTTTTTCTTAAGTACTAAGATTAAAATATTGAACTTCCTGTTTCCATAGCAATGCTGCCTATGGTGGTTGTAGAAAACAAAAAGACCAACGTTTTCTTTCACTAAAACAAATTCCCAAGGAAACTGGAGCAGATGGAAGAAAATAGAAACATCTTGAAACTCCTCTTATAACTAAGATTGGGTAAATTTCACAAGTTTTTGGGGTTTAGTTTGGTTAACCACAAAATACTTGTATTCTTACATATGTCTTATGCAAAGCATCCAGGCTCTCAGAATACAGCTCAACCCCATGTTCTGCCCTCTTGGAGAGAATTCATCTCCTATTCTTTCCAGCATCTCCACTGATTATGGCTTGCTTACCAGCTCTCACCTGCTCCAGCAGCATATGAGCTTGATTCCCATTTTCAGGGATGTTTGCTGCCAGCATTTCTCATAGTTGTCTGCCTCCATGGCTAAGTGAAAGTCCTAGTAAGAGGGAGGAGGAGTGAATGGTGCTTTCATGCAGGGGATCCTTCCCTGAAGGACTAATTAGAACAATTACTATATGACATGCTGGATCTGTTTTGGATCACATGAGAGGCCTGGCAATAAGCAATTGCTTTTAGTTCTCATTTTCCTGTTTATATCTGCTCCCCCTATTGAAACAAGCAGGCCAATCCAATCCAGTGGAGTAAAACAGCATAGCCAGAAAGTAATCTTGTTGTCAGTTTAATGCTTGGTGTCACTGACGCAATCTCCTGAATCCATGTTTTTCATTTAAACTCATCTGGAGGGGGACATTTCCAGATCCTAATTCACTGTCAGTGGGTGCATCTATACATGCAATTAATGTGGTTGAATAAACTCTGGTGCAGTTTGTGGTGGCGCTTATTGCTCCAGGGTGCTGTGTTTGCATGTGCGCCCAGGACCGTAGCACGCTGAGCCAGGGCAGAGCAGCTCTGACTGGCATGGGGTCCTGGGAGTCAGACTGCCAGCTTGGGGCTGTTTTGATCTGGCTCAACATGCTGTGGAGGGGCTGGCTGGAGCATGAGGGTGCTTCAGTGCAGACCTAGTTATCAAGCAGCACCCATACTGAAGTAACCTCATGCCTCAGCCAGCCCTGTCAGCATCTACACATGCATTGCGGCAGAGTAAACAAAAACTGCCATGGGATAGTAGTTGTGTCTGGCAGTACCATCCTATGGCAGAGTTACTTAGTTTACTCTGTCCTAATAGCACCGCACCTATAAATGGGATGTCTTACTGCAGAGCTAATTAGTCAACTTCACAAAAAACATCTTGTGCAGATGCACCCAGTGAATCGTGCTTTCCACCAACATAATTTACTGAACTCCATGGAATTATGCTGGTTTGAAGCTGGAGGATCACTGTGCTGAGTCAGGCCCACTCTAAGAAAATGGATTGTATAGGTAAAGTAACTGTATCAGTCTATTATAGCAACCCTAAGCAGAGTCCTTGGACAAGCTGCAGCTTACTTCAATGGGGCTCACTGAGTGTGACCTACAGAGCTTACTGTGGAAATAAGGCCTAGGGCCATTTATTTCTCAGCCACTATCAAAAAATGTTTATCACTTTCACTCTTCAAATCATGTTTTAAATTAGACTGTAAAGTCCTCAGGGCAGGGACTTTTTATTTGTATTTCAAACAACCAAGCACACATTAGGTACTGTATAAATAAATAACAGTAATAAGGAGTTAAATACATGATTTAATTGAAAATGATTAATTTCACTGCAGGTGCTGGAATGTCTGGCTGTTGCAGACATTGTGGCACTGAGTATAATGTGCACACACACAGTTATTGCCTACAGGTATAAAGGATGTCATTTTGCATTTCAAACTAAAAGAGAAAGAGTGGTTCTGATAGCCTTTGTATTCTTAGTCCAGCTAGGTGATCGGCTTACACAAGCTCACACAAAGAAACAGAGGGCTGCAGATAGTGTGTTTTTTGACTTTTTAATAATATATTAAATGCCACTGTCATTCTAGTTGGTAGGTAGCAAGATGACTACAATTTCTTTCTTTGACCTGGGATAAAAGTGCTTATTTGAAACTTGTAATCTGCTGGTTACTTTTGCTTTGTTATGAACTCCAGACTTAAGTAAAGAGAAAAAAAATGGTCCTCTCTTAAAAAACAAAACAAAACCTCTTAAATTAAATTTGTATATTATCCAAGGCTCCAACAAACCTGCAGGTTCAATAAACTTGGGAATTTATTTTTATTAAAGTCAATGTAGTACTCAGCAGAGACGCTGGATTGACAGCCCTGGAGACTGAAGCCCTGTTTATCCAGAGGAAACACAGACCCATTTGTAGCATCAGTGCAGGCTTCCTCATAGTAGCCCAACAATGGGCCTCATCCCTGAACTGGAAGGACTCCTGGGAGATGAAAATACAGTCCAATTAGCCACGACCATGCTGCTGGGTTTAATAAATTGGATCTTTTTGTATTTCCTGTTTGGGGAAAATAAGAAATGCCTGGTTTTGGAGTAATTATTGTGAGACTCAGAAATTTGAGTGGTATGTGAACTCATAAGGAATCCTGATTGGGGTATCTCAAACACTTTTTGCATCAGAATGAAAAGTTCATAGCTTCAGTATGGACTCAGGGAAAACTCATGCATGATCTAGATTCATTTCTGGATCTGGGATTCACTCACACCTGAAACAAAGCAAAATTGGACTGAGTGGGCATTCTGATCCCATCCTGACTGAAACTAAAGAAAATGTTGCACCCAGTATTTGATTTAACTTTGCCAAGTGAAAACTGATATGAAACTTGATAATGTGAAAAGGCATTACTGAAAACAAGTTAAACAGAAAGAGCCACACATATGGATAATTTATGGAAGAAAGTTGTACCAGTTATGTGCAAAAGTACAGTCTTTTGGGATGCATCAGATAAAGCACATGAGAGAGAATAATAATGAATCAAATAAAAGCTGAAACAAACATACTGTATTTATTCAAACATAACATGACCCTGACTATAAGATAACCCCAATAATTAGATGCTATAAATGGAAAATTCATAAATTTGTTATAAATTTCCAGGTATACAACATAATTATTGGAGGTTTGCCTTCAATTTGTCCACCTTCCACTGCTACAGCAGGTAAAATAAATCTGAGGGGGGGCCAGGTGGCTCTTTTGCTCTCTTCCCTTCAACTTACTACAGCCCCTGCAGTTTCTTTCTCCCTGCAGGCCCTCCCCCCGCCACCCCTCCTTACTGTCAGACCCTGCTCTCCCTGGAAGTGAGGGGCAAATCTGAAAACACGGGCCTTGAACTAAATGCACATGTAGTAATTTGCATATAGGCAAATTACTGTGGGTACCCATAGGCTTAGTTCATCCACAATTGATGCATTTTACCTTGTTTGAAACTGCTGCAAGTTTTAGCACAGGTACTCCATAAACACTTTTAAGCAGCATTTTTATATCTCCTTATATATAGTACAAACTATGCATAATATTAATTCAAAGGCTCATGATTTAATGCATAGTTCATTGGACCAGGCCCCAGAAGATCCAACAATATTTCAAGCCATGGTGATCCCACAGCTTAGCACTGCTCAGCACTGGGTGGGTGGTATCCGGAGTACAGACACATCAGTATGGTTTCTACAGTCATAATTACATAGAAATCCAACATACAATTATGAAAGATCCTTTGTGAGGTTGTCTGGAATACACACATATTAGTATGTGTGTGTATTTGAGATACCCCCACAAAGGATCCATCTACTAATTAATCCCCACTCATGACTGGAACCACGTGTCCTTGTAACAAATCCTGGGACCCTCCGAAATTTATATGCGGATGAGGCATAGGGCAACCTGATTTGTTTCCACCTCATGGAGGGTGAGGACATACTAATCATATGTGACAGGTTCAGAGAGGGAAAGAAAGAGGGATTCTGGGTGAACAGTTTGGGGCCCTATTTTGGCAATATTTTCAGCTGGTGAAGAAACAGGAATTACTAAAATGGGGAAGAAAGGTACAGCTCTGCTGTGGGAGTGAAAAGGAAGTTACAAAGAATTTTCTCACTAGGAGGGTAGCAAAATACTGGAACAAGTCACCCAGGGAGGTGGTAGAAGCTCTATCCTTGGATGTTTTCAAAACCCAGCTAGACAAAGCTTTGGCTGGGGTGATTCAGTTGGGGATGGTCCTGGTTTGAGCAGGAGATTGGACTAAATGACCACCTCAGGTCCTTTCCAACTCTAATTTTGTATGATTCTATGACTCTAAGTCAAAATGCAATCACTGTAGTGGCTCCCCATGATATAAAAAAGAGCTGGTAGTGAGGGGGACTGCACACAAAGGGCATTTCTCTTCTTATTCTGCCTCCTTCTTTTTGACTTCCTTTCTCTCTGATTTTTGTCAACTTGCAGACAAAAAGCTATCATCAACCTACACTCCAATATAGCAAGCCTCCTCTTTCTCTTTTTTTCTCTTATCCCAATAATTAACATTTTTTGGAGAGAACTTTGGACCAAAGTAAATCTTTGTTTTTCCTGCTCAAGTTGTCCGTAAATTCTTCTTTGCTTATGCAGAATGAATTTTCTTTGTACTGACTCTGTCCAATTAGTTCCTTCTGCATATGTTTATACGAGACGTGGATGGCCTGTGGTCTGTGATCTGGATCCAGTCCATAAAGAGTTCTGATTTGGCCTGCAAAGATCTGACCTGGCATGGGGTTTGGGGGTGGGCAGAGTGTAACAGTGACGTGAAGCTGTGCCACGCTGCCCATTCTGTCCAAAGGGCTCCCCTCAGTGGTAGAGCCCGCTGTGCTGACATGCCTGTGCTTTTCTTGCTACAGAGGGTTGAGGATCAGTGACAAGAATAACAGGCAGCTGGCTGGGGGGCAGGCAGGGGTCAGAGACTTGTGGATGGAAATTTAACTTGTGGAGCTCATTGCCATGAAATATTGTAAAGGCCAGAGTTTAACCAGGTTCAAATGAAGACTAGATAAATTCATACAAGATAAGTCCACCAGCAGATATTAAATAAGATGGTAGAGCTGCAACCTCTAAATTAGAGCTTCCTAAGCTGCTAAGTGCTGGATGTTGTAAAGGAAGAGGGTCAGGGAATAGACCAGTTTGGACAGACCATGTATAAATACTCTTCTCCATATCATCTGTTCTATGCCACTGTGGCCTGGAATACTAGGCTAAAAGGACTGGTGGTCTGACCCAGCATCTCTTATGTTATTTAGTTAAGCTGCTCCCAAAATGTACAGAGAACAAGTTAGTAGGTGGTTTGCAGAACCATCAGGAGTTCTCTCATGCACTGCCCTAATAATAGTGTTTCAGTTAGTTAGTTAGGGTACTTCTGGAGAGGCTGGACGTGTTCAAGTCCGCTGGTCTGGACGATCTTCACCCTAGGGTTCTACAGGAACTGGCCGAGGTCATTGCGGGACCCCTGGCGCAGCTCTATGAGCACTCGTGGTGCTCTGGCGAGGTGCCGGAGGACTGGAAGAGGGCCAATGTGGTCCC
>NW_017728948.1:17629545-17635461 GCF_001723895.1 Crocodylus porosus
GTGCTCTTTCCTGCCAAGGCAGGGGGTCGGACTAGATGATCTACCTAGGTCCCTTCCGACTCTAGCTACTATGAAACTATGAAACTATTTCTGTCACTCTATGCTATGTTAAAACAGCCCATAGACAGACTGTGTTTTCATTGGTTCTTAACACCGTAACACCTAATTTCTATCAGAAATGATCACAACATTCTCTTCCTCCACCATAGAAAGTCTGTGGCAAGAAAATCTCTATATTGGCACCTTGCAGGGTCAGTATTATAAACCTGGGATACTTGAGACAGATTCTACTCCACTTATTAGAGAGGAAGATAGACTTCGGTACCTAAGTGTGACTCAGGTCAGATGCACCCTGCTCAGCTCTACTATTATTTCAATGTATTGTAGTGACATGTTTTGAATATAAATGATATAAATTAAATGCATTTTATTTACTTCCTACTTTTAGCATTATAGAGCAGGAAGGCTGGAAGGGACTTCAAGAGCTCGCCGAGTCCAACCTCCTGTCTGAGGCAGGATCATCCCTATCCAAATCATCTTATACAAATAGAAAACCATTTAGATTTGTTCTTCCTATTTGGACATTAAACTTTTTATTCTGTAGTTGTATAGTACTTATATGCCTTCCAAGATAATATGGTACTGTCCAGCGCACTTTAGAAATACTTTTATGATAGCCAAGATAATAATAGCCCAGTGAAAGTAATAACAAAATAACAATCCAGACAATATTACATTCTGTCTAATGTAACAATGCCATATTAAATTGTGATGGCAATCATTAGAAAACAAAGTTCATCTGCTGTTGAATACAAAATGGAAATTTAGTTGCTAATTTCTGCACCTGCTAGAATCTCAGATCTTATGAACAGTAAGTTGGAAACATCCAGTTCAGTCATTATGGTATTTATATACAAATGAGATGTTTTTAGACCATTTCTATAATGTACTACCACAAGGCTCCATTTCCACACAGATACTCATCTCCCACAATATCATCATTAATAAGATTACAGCAGTTCCCAAGCTGTAGTATGGGAACTACCAGTGGTATGCAGACAACCTGTCACTGGTATGCATTAACAGATTTATTGTAATTATATGACAAAAAATTGCTGGTGGTACTTAAGGTTGTATCATTTTAAATTGGTGGTGCGCAATCTGTCAGAGTTTGGGAACCACTGAGCTAAGGAAATACAGACTAGATGTAAGGTGGATACGTAAAATGTTGGATCATTTTACTCAGCAAGTAGTCCTCAATGGCTTAATGTCCAGTTGGAAGAGGTATCAAGTGGGGTTCCCCTGAGGTCTGTCATGGGTCTGTTATTGTTCAGCATCTTTATTAATCATTTGGATGATGCAATTGATTACACACATAGCAAATCAGTGGATGACTCCAAGTTGGCTGAAACTGTGGATACTCTGGAGGACAGGGCTCCAGAATGACCATGGAGAAATGACCCTATGCTGGATGTGGTCCATAACATGAGATCCCTCCTGAGCATGTGCACAGTGATTAGAGGTGGGAAAGTTCTAGAATACCTGAACTTTCCACCTCAATGATGTCAGTGACCCACTTCCATCTGGGGAGCATGTGCAGAAGCTTGTGTGGTCCAGTCAAATGCCGTGTGCTGCACCCGAGTAGGGTGTCGTGTGCACATGAGTATGACTGGTGAGAAGAATGACTGACACATGGTATGATTTTGGTGAGTATTTAATGAATCCTGAGGCATGATTCAGTGCACAAATGGAATATAGAGGCTTGAGAGTACTTGAGGTTTGAATGGTGTGTGAGTTTACTTGGTTGGTGATTGCACCTGCGTGTCTGAGACATATGAGCAGTGACTGTAGCAGCGTGAGAGAGGGGTGACTTATTGGATTGGATTATAATTGGATACTTACCTGTAAAACCTTTATTGGATTGGGACCTCGATCATGCATTGGACTGGTAATTATCACCCTTCCCTTACTCTCGGCCTGAGACTCTCCGAGGGAAAAGACTGAGGGCCTGACTGTCACTCCAGCTCAGTGAGCCTGTGAAGACCTGACATTGCCCTTTGCTGCCCCTTGGCAGGTCTGGTTATGGTGCATTGCAGTTAACCAGTGTATAGAGTTCATGCTTGATGTTACGCATGTTTTGTACTGTTAATCTTGTTTTTGTTGTGATTGTGAGTTTATAAGTTACTTTTAAACTTTATTAGAGCCTCTGTGTATTTATAGGGTATATGGGGGTGGGCTGTAGCTCTATGTATATTCCTGACCCCCAAATCCACCCCTAACAGAGATAACACATGAAAGGCCCTGGCTGTCTGAGGAAGCCTAACAACCCTCTGCCCCTTAGATTTCTCATAGGTGGTTGGCGTCCAGGACACCCGGCGGTGCCCGCCTTTCATTTAGTCCACTAGACGACATTCAACAAGTGCAAAAACCTATACTTGAGACATAATCAGTTATAACCACATGCAAAAATACAGACTGGGGAATGACTAGCTTGGTTGCAATACTGCAGAGAAACACCTGGGGCTTACAGTGGAGCATAAACTGAATATGAGCAAACTGTTTTCTTACTGCAAAAAAAAAAAAAAAAGCCAACAGCATCCTGGACTGTATTAGGAAGAACATCACTTGCAAATCAAGGGAAGTTTTTCTTCCGTTCTGTTCAGCACTGGTGAGGCTTTACCTGGACTACTGTGTCCAGTTTTGGGCCCCAGACTTCAAGAAGTATGTGGATTGTTTAGAAAGAGTCCAGCACCAAAAATGATTAGGAACCTGGGAGGCAAGACTTATAAGGAAAGGCTGAAAGAACTGGGTTTAGCCTGGAGAAGAGAAGGCTGAAGGAGGATTTGATAACCGTTTTCAAATACCTGACAGGTGATTATAAAGAGAATGGAGACGGGTTTTGCTCTGTGGTTGTAGGGGACAGGATTGCTAGCAACAGCATCAAGAGGCAGAAGGTGAAATTTAGGCTTGAGGTTAGAAGGAACTTTCTGACTATGAAAGTGGCCTGGCATTGGAACAGGCTACCTAGAGAAGTTGTGGATTCTCCATCCTTGGAAACTTTCAAAAGCAGGTTAGATTGACACTTGCCTGGGATGTTTTAGGCAGGGATGATCCTGCTTTGAGCAGGGGACTGGACTGGAAGACTTTGTGAGGTCCCTTCCAGCTGTACTTCCTTATGATCCTATGATGTTAGGAGCTATCTTAGCTCCATGCTTGGCTAGGTTTCTCTGGTAACAGCAAGGGATATGTATACGTGTGTTGGTATATGGAGAGATCATTGCAGAACAGCAAGTGCCAAATGCCTCTGTAGGAATGGGTATTAGCTAAATAATACACTGGATACTTCATTTTGCATGGCTATTGTAAACTCACCCCCAGCTCACTCCACACTTGTTATGCAGGATTATTGTTTCCAAGTAAGATAAAATTCACCAGCTGGTATGTGCCAAAAAGATTTTTTTCACTCCTTCACAAAACAAATGTAACGAAAATGTCTCTAAATATCTTGATGGGCAACATTTTTGGCACATCTTCAAATGCAGATATAAAAGCAAAACCTCATTAACAGCAACAAATAAACAAGAAAATGTAAAGAGATCCTATTTTGCCACTTAACAGCTGATAATTGGCTAAAGAAAGTACACTGTGTCCTTTCTAGAGCAGTGCCCCATTATGGTTATTTTAGGCCATATTCCTAATAAGAATTATTACTGAGAGCAAAAAATATGGTACCATTAACCCCACTGAAAAATATGAGTATTCTCAGTTAGAAAACCTAGTAAAATTTTTGTCATTTTGATTCCAATCACTTTTGTTTACACCTCACATGGTTTCTGTAGGCAAAAGGTTTGTTATTTTAGTAAAGGGTATAAAGGACACATACAATATATTTCCAAGTAAAAATGTAAAAGGTAAAAATATATTTATACAAAATGTCTCAGTGATATATGAAAACATGCATTTAGTGCCTTATTTGAGGCCCACTGAAATAATTGAAGGCTTGCTTCATTGTTTCACTTCATAGTATTATTCTTTTCTAAAACAGCAAATGGTTTTCAAGTACTATTATTTATAATTTCTATAGGTCCATAAATTTACCGAGCATGGAAGCACAAATTGATATATGTAAGACATTTGTACAGATTTACATTTGGCTGCCATTGCTCAACAGACTTTGCTTTATTGGCTCTTTAACCTGTCATTATTTTGCAAACTGAATTGGTCAATTGAGCGTAGGGAAGTAGGAACGCAGAAGTGGGTTTCAGAAAAGCTCTACATAAAACATTCGGATTCTTGTCCCAGAGGGGTGAATTATAGCTTTTCTTGTTTTATGATAGGTGAAACAATTTACAATTTTATTCTTCATTCCAGCACAACCACAAATATTATCACACACAGCCATGTCTGAGTAAATAGAAGAAAACCAGGTATATTTAGATTCTTTTTTTTTAAAGTCAGGATCACATTTTTCTATTTTTGCTTAAAATATGGTAGAGAAGCAATTTTCTATGCCTGGAAAAATGCTCTGATGACCAGTGCACCCATGTCCTGGACAGAAAATTATCTATACCTTGAATCAGCTGGTTGTAGTAGAGCACCACTACAATCATCCACCTGAGCCACATGCCCTCAGCCATTTACCAGTTCTGCTCGCGAAGGCCTGCCCATAACATGGGTTTTACATTGAGTAAGGAGGGCTGTTGTTTTGTACATTGGAGAACGAAGCTAAGTTCAAGGGAGAGCTGAAATATCTATTATAGCCTATTCTTTGGCATAACATTCAGGGCTGTAGCCCAGCCACCCAATTCCCAGGGCGCATTTTAAACATGCAGGAAAAAGTCTTTTGAAAAAATATCCAAATTTTTCAAAACTTGTAAAATTCTCAGTTTCTATTCAATTTGGGAAATTGGTTCCAAAAGCCAATTTGGTCCCTCTGTTATACTATGCTGTGAGCCTTAATAGAGAAACACAAACCCATTATTGCTTACCGGAGTTGAGCTAAACAGCATTCTCTAAAATGGAGGAACTTTTGCCTATAAGTTTTCTTGATCGTAAAAAGGGTATGGGCCTAATGCTGAACAAGTGATGTGCTTTGGAAGTCCTTATGCTTACTGTGAACTGGATTTTTAAAATTTTGTTTCATAACTAAGAGACATGGAAATACTTTTCCTACTTTTATTCCTTGACTAGTCATTCCTGCTTTGTTCAGTAATTTTTGCCATCCATCACACTTTATCTTTTCTGCAGTTGAAAAAGCATCATGTTCCTTTTAGTGCACTATAATGCACAAATTATATTTGAGTTATACTGTTGCATGTAATATTTAATTACATTTAAAATAGAAGACATATATTTGCTTTCCAAAGCCTTAGAAATAAAAACAGATATAATCTTGTTAATAAGTAACAGGTGAAAGCAGAATCATGAATCCCTACATTAGATGTATAAAGAACAAATGCCATGCTGCCTTTTACCTAATTAGGATAAGAAAGGAATCCTAAAGATACGATTGATAATCCTAGTAGTAACTGAAAAACGCAATTCAAAGGGTGTGCGAAATTTCGGTAGCAGTTTCGTTTCGACGCTGTTTCGACTCATTTCAAGCTCAAAACAGCAAAATCAAAATGAAACAGAGATATTTGAAACAGCCTCGAAATGAAACGAGGAAAGTCAAAATGTTTCAAAATTTTCTAAACATTTTGAGTTTCGAAGCTCAAGCTGGGCTTGCGTGCAGGGAAACAGAAACTAAAGGAAGGAAAAGGAGGAGAAAGGGTGGGGGGGAAGCGCTCTCATTATTGACAGTGTAGCTGGCCAGTGACTGTCATCCTTTCATTTCATAGATTTCATTTCATAGACATTAGGGCTGGAAGGGACCTCGGGAGATCATCGAGTCCAGCCCCCTGCCCAAAGGGCAGG
>NW_017728948.1:17635472-17652588 GCF_001723895.1 Crocodylus porosus
CCCACAGATTGTGCCAGGGCTGGGGCAGGGGTGAGCTCCCTTAAGTGCCCCCTTAAGTGCCTTGGTCCGCTGGCTTTGCAAGGGCCGTTCAGCGGGCCAGCAGGGGCAGTAGTCCCCCCATCCCCCAGCGGGCTTGGTTTAAGTTGGGTCTCTTCCAATCCCAGTGGTCTGGGGCAGGGATGGAAAAGCTGCATAAAAGGCAGCATGGTTTGACCTCCCTGCTTTCTGCCTTGGTGTCAGTTGAGAGAGGGCGCACCTTAACACACACACAGTGTCACCCACCCATGTCACAAGTGTTGCCTGGCAGCAGCTAGAGGTGCAGGACCCCAGAACCCAGACTCCCCCTGCACTGATCTTGACATCTGGCAGGCTTCATGGCCACAGCAGGGCCTAGCAGGCCTGCAGTTTTCACCCCCCTCTGCCCTAAGAAAGACACAGTCCCACAAGTACCCACATCACAAGTTTTGCCTGTCAGCAGCCAGAGATACAGGGCCCCAGAACCCAGAAGCCCCTGCACCTATGTCCTCAACAGCTGGCAGGCTTTGTGGCCTCAGCAGGGGCTAGGACACCTGCAGTTTTCACTCTGCTGCACCTTAACACACACATAGTGTTACCCGTGTCACAGGTTTTGCTTGTCAGCAGCTTGAGGTGCAGTTTCCCTGAAAGCCCTGCACCTATCTTCTTGAAACCTGGCAGGCTTCATTCGCTTAGACGGGGCCACAATTCCTGCAAGTTTCATCCAAATCAGGCCAGAAATGACGAAGTTATAGGCTGTTTCAAGCGTCCCCATTATAGCTTATGGGCGAAACGTCAAAACAGCATTGAAACAGTGAAACAGAACAGTGGTTTCGAATCAAAATGAAATTCAAAACAAAATGCTGTTCCATCAAAATGTTGAAACAGAAGTCAAAACGGAACGGTGCTGTTTTGCACAGCCATAGCAATTCACTGTTTTATAAGGAAATATGTTCTTCATCATCATGAGAACCCTTAGGACTGTGCTGCAATAAATTAAGGTTAATTTATTTTGGAATAGGACACCGCCATTTTTTTTCTTCTACTGAATATCCAAAGGCAAAAAAAATCTAATCCTCCTAACCTAATTTGTATATGTATGATTTCTTACTAAGGGAAATTTTCATTTTTGTTAAATCTGTGGTTGGACGCTAACAATAATTGCCACTAGTATCATTTTTTTGCTGACTGTAATGTTATTATGTCTGTCAACTTTTCAGGCTTCAAGTCATTCCTGCAGATGTGATGTTATAAAATTAAGTATGAATATATAAGAAAAACTAGAAAAATAACTCAGCAATACAAGCTGTCATGTGACAGTATAGGGGAAAAGGTTGTTATGTGTAGCGAAAACAAATGGCTAAAATTGAGCATTTGGAACAAACTGACGGGAACGAGAAATGTGCATCTGAGATCTAGATCTTTGGCATATCTATAATTTGTTCTTTGACAAACTATTGCTCAGTAGAAAAGAGAGTGCAGGGCATGTCATTGTTATAGATTTTTCACAAACACTGGCTACTCTCTAAAGAGCAAGCGGTTTTGCTATGACAATAGGGAAGTGTGGTTAATCCTGGCCTTGGAACAAGTAATTGTTTGTGAGATCCTGTAAAGACCTGTAACCAGTGATTCTTAACCTAGGGTGCTGCCAGATCCTTGAAGTGTGAGGAGTTAAGCAGATAATTGCAAGCTCAGGCTTGTCCCTGCCTGGCTGATGCTCCCCCACCCCAGCCACTGCCTGGCCCCTCTGCAAGGAGGCAAGCTCTGTAATACATTAAATAGCTTTTTGAAATTCAGTGCCACTCAATTCACAACAATTTTGGAAGGGTGCCTTGAATCCAAAAAAGTTGAGAACCACTGCCTTAGACACTTCAGTATTTGGTGCTGCCATGTCTCACTTTTAGTTGCCTGGCCTCAAGATTAGAATCCAGAACCTTGAAGGTGTCTAGACTCCCTGTGCAGTGCACGGGAGAGTTACAGACAGCCACTGAGGGCTTGTCTAGACTAATAAGGGGCTCATAGTTCTAGATGTGTTTCTCTGGCATCCTTTGCTAAGGTTCCCATCTGCAGACATAATGGCTAAGTATAGGCATTTGGGGCCACCCAACTTAAATTTAGCTTGTCCCAGTGCCGACCTTACACTTACGGACCCCGTCTCAGTGACTGGCAATCAGTCTAAACCTGTAACTGTACAGAAGTTCCATGCGCAGAAACCCATCCCAAATTGCAGAACCCTGTTTAAGATAAAACTGGATCTATGTAGTATCAAACTTATTCAACGTTTGATACTACATAGACATTGCAAACCAGTGCATGGGATGTCTCTATGCTTTCCCTATAGACCCCTGGGGATAGGAGAACTCAGCCATTGGCCCCAGCCTCAGGGCTGCTCTTTTCACTCCCCACCCCCTGTTCTGCACTCGGCTATTTTTTTTTCCTCTCTGGACCCTTGTTCTCCCCCTGCCCCCAACCAGCCCTCTCAACCCCCATCCCAGATGTTGCTCTGGGTGCAGCCACTTTTATCAGTGTTTGTTGCTGCTGGAGCTGAGCAAGTAAGTCCCAGTGGGGAGAGTAGTGTGAGGGATGGGGGGGGTGTAGCTTTGCCCCACTTCACCCCACCCCATCCATGGGTCATGTTTGCCCTGTCCACCCCACCCATGGGTTACACATATCCCCCAGTGGACCCCTGACCCCCTCCAGCCTGCTGGACCCCCAAATCCTCCACTAGCCTCCCTCCCAATCCTGACTTCCCTGATACTGGGCAGCCATTTTGATCTGATTTAACCTCTCCCTAACACCCCTAAATGTCTGTACTTAGCCAATAAGGATTTAACTCTTTTTAGAACTTAGGTATATCTTACCCAAATCCAGAGACTACCATGCTGGCCACCTAAGCAAGTCTTAAGTTTTTAAGAAGTAGAGATTCAAAGTTGTAAGACTGCTTATTTCTTGTTGGGTTATCAAAATATATCTAGATATTGTGTATTCTTTATTTGCTAGCAATATTCATTATTAGAATTCTCCAATTTAACTTTGCTTCTACATTTATTTCGATGAAACTTTGCATAAGAACAGGGGCTGTCAAACTCTCAGGCCCCCAAATCTATTCTAGGTGTCAAATGATTGAGAGGGGCTCATTCTATTTTTTTGTATGTTTGTTTCAATGTGGATATGGAAAGAAGAAGGGGAGATGGTGTAGGAGTTCCAGGTTTAAAGCCCTCCTCAGTTGAAGGGGGAAATCAAACACACATGCCCATCTCCCAGAAGAGTTCCCCACCAACTATTTGATAGGCTATTCTGGGCAGTGAAACCCTCAACGTCTCCAGAGAAGTGGTGCCATTATACAGAAAAGAATTTTCTGTAAGATTTACTGGAGAAACAGAATGACTGTGTAGCCCAGTGATGAGGATACTCACCTGGGAGGGGGCTCAGATTACTGAGTTTCAGCCCCCGCTGCCAGAACACTTTCTGGATTTTATCCACTGACTATGGAATGTAAAATACAGAAAGAGTCCTGAGAGGAGACACAGGAAAAAAAAGGACTCATTCTTCCATGTGCATGTCCTTACTGGTAAGATGCAGAGCTGTGCTCCTTCTTGTAGATGCTGACCCTTCCTGATGTAATGAATCTTGAGTTTTTTCCTATACAGTGCCCCAGTATCAGCTGGTGGGGTGCAGAATACCACCAGCCCAGAAGAGCCTATAGCCTGTTAGGGAAGGCACTGTACTGGTATGTGGAAAATGACAGTTTAAGCCCTCTCTTGCTAAAATGGGAACTAAACCTGGGTGTCCCACTTAGGGACGTGCTAAAACCAAAAGATAATGATACAATGCAGGACTACCGCCATTGGTGCAACCTCTACCTTTGGGCAGATTTTGCAAAAAAGTGATGGCTGATGGAATCAGAACTCATGGTAGGGGTGATATCTTTTATTAAACCAATTATATTTTTGAAAAAAAAAATTCTTTAGTTGCAAGCTTTCATGAACTTTCATTTCTACTCAGGAGAACTTTTACAGTCTTTTCTCCTGTGCCTGAAGAAGGGTGCTTGTGCCCCAAATCTTTCAATTTAATTACTTTTTTCTTTTTTTGGAAAAAAATATAGTTGGTCTAATAAAAGATCTCACCTCTACCATGAGTTCTGCTCCCTTGTGCCTCTAGACCAATATGGCTAAACCCTGGATACCTGACACATGGCTGATGGAATCATTCTCAGAACACCTACAAGACGCAGCCTCTCAGAAGTGTTAGTTGGTGAAAGGCCTACCTTCTGCATCCTTGCTTGGGTTAGGAATGGGCAAGATGTTAAGCCACTAAGCTGTTTCAAAGCCGGGGAAGTTCTGGGCTTGCCTATACTCCTCAGAAGATCCCTGTAAGCAAGCTAACGTGCCTGCTGCATTACAGGCTAGATTTGCTGCATCCTTTTATAAGTTCCTCGGCTAGTCCTTGATACACAGACACAGGCTGTAAGCACGTTGATATGCCTGCTGTCTTGCAAGCTGAATTTGCTCAGTCCCCTATGCACAAACACAGTCTTTTCAATAAACAAGCAAACACAGGCTTTATTTTTTTCTCCAGGCAGCTGAAGAGAACCCTTCAGCTCTGGCCCTTCCTAGAAGCAAATGTCTGCTCTGTTACAATCTCCAAACACTGTAAGTGAAAAAGTCAGGCCTTCAGAATTCAGGTCCTACCAGCATTAGGTAACAGTTGAGTGGGGGCTATTAGATTGCAGTTTTGAATTTAGGCCCCTTGATTCAGCCTAAATCCCATTTAATGCAACTAAATCCTTTCTGTCTCTTAATTTCCTATTGGGTTGGGCCCTCATGTAGAAGTAAAGGAGCCTTTACCTATGCTTGTTGAAAACATTGCCTTGGGAATTAACCACCTCTAAAGCCATGATGAATAGGAGGGCACTGGTCAGCTCTGGTGTGGGTGTGGCTAAAATTCAGTATAGAAACTGTTGGGCTCTGTAGGAATTTCTTTTGGAGCTTCACCTGGATGCTCTATCGCCATCTCAAAGCAACAGGCTATGCCTATCATCCTTTAGTCCTTCAATTTTCTATGTGAAAGCTAGAGATAATCATACTTAGTGTCTTTAAAATCCTTGCATTAAAGATGTTCTACAAATTATTATCATTCTTAATTATGATAGATCAGAGTTTGATTTTTTTTCATAGAATCATAGAAAATGAGGGTTGGAAGGGACCTCAGGAGACCATCTAATCCAAACCCCTGCTCAAACAGGACCATCCCCAAATATATGTTCCCAGCCAAGGCTTTATCTAGGCAGGTCTTAAACCTCCAAGGTTGGAGATTCCACACCCTCTCTCTCAGTGCTTTACTATCCTCCTAGTGAGACAGTTTTTTTCACCTAATATCTAACCTAAACTTCCCTTGGAGCAACTGGAGACCATTGGTCCTTGTTGTCATCTGTCATCACTGAGAACAGTCTTGTTCCATCCCCTTTATAACCATCCTTCAGATCATTGAAGGCTTCTATTAAATCCCACCCCAGTCTTCTTTTCTCCAGACTCAGTAAGACCAGTTCCCTCAGCTTCTCCTCAGAAGTCATGTGCCACAGTCCCCTAACCATTTTCATTGCCCTCCACTACTCTTGCTCTCTAATTTGTCTACATCCTTTCTGTAGTGGGGGGCCCAAAACTGGACACAATACTACAGTTGCGGCCTCACCAGTGCTGAGTAGAGGGGAATAATCACTTCCCTTATTGGCTTGCAACACTCTTAATGCAGCCCAGTATGCGGTTAGCCTTCTTAGCAACAAGGGCACACTGCTGGCTCATATTCAGCTTACTGTTCACTGCATAACCCCCAGGTCCTTTTCTGCAGAGGTGCTGCTTAGCCAGTCAGCCCCCAGCCTGTCCATGGGATTGTTCTGTCCTAAGCACAGGGCTTTGAATTTACCCTTATTGAACCTCATAACATTTCTTTTGGTCTAATCCTCTAGTTTGTTGAGGTCTCTCTGACTCCAGCACTGTAATATTTACATGCATGACTATGAAAGTGGCAACATAATGAAGCAGATAGGAGAAGCTATGTATGCATTAGGAATAACACACCATAAAAAACAGCCCCGATAAGGACACATGACATGCAAGCACTCTTGTTTCTGATAAAATATTTCTATAGTAAGTCAGTATAGGGAAACTAACAACCCAAAATGGAATTATTTATTAAAGAATAAAAGAAGGAATACTTTTAAATGGCAATATTCTCCTGCAGTACACTGGTCAAAAAGCGATTTCAAATGCAGAAATATCCCTAAGGCTATCAACCAACTGAAATGAAGCCAGAAAATTCAATGAATGACTATACTGCTAGGGGGTTGAAGAAAATGGTATTATTATGTGAGCACCTGGTGATTCCTGTTCTAAAGGTCTGCAAACTATAATCTCTGTGCTCAGAGTAAAAACACTGCTAAAGTGGTAAAGCATACAGCAGCCAAAATAATCAGTTGTGGTAGACTGAGTAAAAAGGTATGGTTGGTACAGCTAATGGAAAGTATAAAAAAGCGATAACATCATGACCTCATTAGAACAATGGGAATCAATCTGATAGAATAACCTAATGAAAAGATGTGACAGAAATGAGTAAACAAGCAGCAAAGAGAAATTTCAAACCGAACAGCCTCACAAGGAGATTAAACAACATATGACTAGTATCAGTCAGCTGTTTATTGAGGCAAAAGTAAAATAAGGTAACTGTGTTTATAGATTCAAAAATCACTGGAAATGTGGAAAAACAAAATTAAATTGAGACATGCAGTGAGAGGCTTAAATGTTCCTGTTATAAATTAGAGTAAAACACATTTTAGACTGAGTTAATATTTTTGATGTATCCATTTAGCAGATGGCATGACATCAAAACAATGTAGTTACCACATTACCTAACAACCAACAAGTCAGATGAATTTGGCAATATATAGTTCTACATGTCTGAAATGAGAAATAGGCTCTTAGACAGCATCTTGCAGGCTTCACTCTCTTCAGGTAAATCCCAAGTAATGGTTTATGCATATGTAAGGTCTGAACACAAAAGAAATTCATTGTTCCTTTGGTGCTGGAGGGCAGGAACCAGGAAGTGATGGACTTTCAGTATATATGGGAAGTATGTATGGTGCACAGTGACTCTGTGCTGTGATGTGGAGGAAAAACATGCACTGAGCTGCATCAAGTGACTCAGTGCAAATCTTCAATTCACAGGGAGATTAAAGCACATATGGCAGGCAACTGCTGAAAACCCAGTTTAGAAAGGAACAACAAATTACCTCAAAGACCACCCCCAACCTTGCCAAGTTTTGCATTAGCTACCTGTGTATGTTGAATGCACGTTCCATCCTTAAGCCTTTTTTCCATAGGGGGAGCAACTTTGCCTGTCAGCTGGCGAGTCAAACTTTATACCTTGGGATAGGATAGTAGACTACTTAGGACTAGTTATATTCCCAAAGATAGTAGCATACACAGATTTTTTTTGCTCCAATATCCAGGATGTAAACATTGCATACTAATGACCAGTGCATTGTGTATTATCCATCAACAGATTTTGGTAGTTATGAACATATGAATATTTCATACTTTCATGCAACACGTCATACAAACATTTCTTGGCTTTTGTTAAGCTTTTGGCAGTTTTATAATATGATATTCTTATTTCTTTCTCTCAAGCTAGCTATGGAAATGGGGTCTAGGAGGAAGTATTAAAAGTATACAACTAGTTCAAAAATCATACCTAAAGGGCACATCTAAACATGCATTTGATCCAGGATAAGTTTACTCTCGAGCAAACTACTTTTGAGTAAATACTCTTGGGCAAGGCGTCTACACATTCAGGGGATTGCAGTGGGCCTCTGCTGCCACCAGGGGGAGCTCTAGGGTCCCCCTGGGTGCTAGTCAGTAGGCCTGGGCAAACAGAGAACTATTTGATTTGGATTTGGATTCTCATGGGTGAGACATGGGTGCTTGTGCAGTGGAGTTCTGACACGCTGCAACCTGCTGGACAACTGACACCCCAGGTACCTGTGTACTTTTACCTGCCCTGCTACATCTTACTTTCCCCTCCACCCCCCAACCCCAGCCTGTCCCTTACTCCCTGATGCCTCCATTTCCATTTTCACTGACTGGCTTTCTTGTCTGCATTGCATACCAGGCTGGCTTCTAGCTTCTTTACTATTCCTTCCATCCAGGACCAGGAGACGCACCAACTGCAGGTACTTCCTCAGCCTGCCAAAGGGTTTTTCAGCACAAAAGCTGGCATCCCAGGCAGCTAAGCTGAGCTCACCGGGAGCCTCACAACCGCACTGCAACCGGAAAGCATCAGGCCTGTCAAAGATGTAACAAGTCTGGGCTTTCCTCAGCCAGGACCAAGTGTGTGCATACATTAGCTGGAGGTTATGGCACCTCCATGGTTATGGTTATGGCAGGTGCCTTTCACCAGGGCATCATTGCTTCTGGCATTTATGAGGCTGCTGTGCTGCTAGCAGTCCCACCAGGCCTCCCTACCTTGGCAGGGTGCAATTTTAGTGGTCATGCCCAAAACCTAGCACCTCCTCCTTCTCCAGAGCCCCAGTTCATACCTCCAAGTTCATCCTGGCAGGGGAGTGAGCTCAGCAGAGACATGTTCTTCCCTTCCTGGCTGGTGATGCAGTGAGTGCCCCCTCCAGCTAAGAGCAGGGCATTACCTGGTTTTTAAAAAAATTAAAAAAGAAAATCAGTGCAGACTGAGTGAGGAGGGTTGCACTCAGCCTGTCTGCAGGTGGAGCTTGGGGAACCCCAGCAGTGGGAGGTTCACCTTCAAGAACACCAGCTGTTCCACCAAACCAGGATCCAAGCAGGTACAGTGGGGTGTCACAATATCCCCAGCAATGCTGAACACCCTCTCACTTGGAACAGTGGTTGGTGGACAGGACAGGTGTTGCCGGGCAATTGTGGCCAGATCCTGCCACATCTGGCTGCGGCTTGCCCAGTAGGCCAAGGGGTCACAGTCCAGTGGCTCCATATCCTTGGTGAGATAGGTAGCCACCAAAGCGTCGGTGCTATCTGCCCAAGGCTGGGGTCCTGTGTGTTTGGACCCCAGCTTTGAAGCTATGCCATTGGCCCACATTGGCAGTGGCTGCCATGGAGGAGACTGGCTGGTGCTGGTGCTGGTGCTGGTGCTGGTGCTGGTGCTGGGAGTGCTGGCATAGGAAAGTGGATCCCCCTCTTCCACATCCCGTCGCCTCTGCCCTTTGGCCTCCCTGACTTTGTTGACCAGCACCTGTGTCCAGTGATTGAGGGTTTTGGTGCTGTCAGTGCACATGCTCCCCTTCACCCTCAGTCACACATGCCCATCAGCATATGGACCATACTGGCCCACAAGGGATCCAGCCATCTCCTGAAGTCCTCCTTCAGCCACCTCACAAGTGCCTGCATATCTGGTGACAGCAACCTGCCCCAGCCAGGATCATTGATCCCCTGGAGCTTCTCCATTTGGTTCTCTAGTTCCCTCATGATGGGTATCACCTGGCTGAGGAGGGCATCACCAATGCTAGGGGTCTTGGTGGCTTTGAGGAAGGGCTTGAGGACCACCAAGATCTGGGAGATGATATCACACTCAGCTCTCTTCAGGCAGCCGCTGATCCCGATCTCCCCAAGCAAGGCCATCTCATAGAAGGCCTTCCGTTGCTCCACCAGCTTCTCGAGCATCAGGTATGTGGAATTCCACCGAGTCTTCACATCCTGCATGATTTTGTGCTGCAGGATGCTCAGCTTTGCTTGTTTCTCCTGCAGCATCTTGCCCCCCTTGATGCTGTGGTGGAAGTAGCCCACCACCTTCCTGCATTTTGAAATCAGCTGGCTTGTAGCATCACTAGTAGCTGTGTCCCCCTCCAAGGCATCCCTGCCTGACTATGAGGTGCAGCCTGTGTGGTGCACAGCGGATGCCAACTTTGTTTGGCCAGACTGATTGCACCAATGCCCTGTGAGGGAGAGGTAAGCATGATTGCCTCCACGGTAAGCTGCTCCAGATGTTCAAGGTGAAGTGCAAGGCTATCTGCAGCCCTGCCTTGCACAGCTCCTCACCCAAGTACTCCCTGCATGTCTCATACAGGGAGGGCACCACCGGCATGCTAACAGTGGTGTATGTGGGCACTTGGTAAAATGGGGCCTGAAGAGCCATGAACCGCCTGAACCCTGGCCGCTCAACTAGAGAGAAGGGCTGTCTATCCAGAGCAAGTATCTCCCCAATGCTCTGGGTGATCTTGCTTGCCTTTGCAACTTGCCCTGCTTTCTGTCCACCTTTTCCTTACTTTTCCAGGGTAGCCTGCCTCTGCTTTGGGGAGGACGGGGGCTTTGGAGCGAGTGAGGGACTTCTCGTTGGGCATGCTTGCACTGGTGCCAGGCTGAGCAAGAAGAAGAGCAAGGGGGTGCTGCCTCCTGAGATGCAGCAGCAGTGCCATGGTGGTAGTGTTTCAAGTCCTTGCCCCGTCTAATCTGCTTTCAGCAGTGCTGGCAGATAGCAAACCAGGGATCATCTGCCAGCTCAAAATGCTCCCACACTATGCTACTCACCTGCTTCTGGGTTGAATGTGGGGATGCTGCCTTATCCCACTCCTCAGCAGGCTGAGGCACAACAGCAGGAGGAGCTGCCTCAGCTGAGCCACTTGCCTGAGCCTCCACAACCTCAACCTCCTCCAAGGCGCTGCTTTCCAGAGAAGGAGACCTGGGTCTTGGGGAACTTTGAGGGGTGTGGAGCACAAACTGATTCCCCCTCTGTCCCCAGAACTGCTTGTGCCAGGGCTCTCAGGTCCCCTGGCTCCATATCCAGCTCTTCCTCTAGCAGTGGGAGGCTCACACTGGGAGATGACATTGGGGTGGAGGAGACTGTGATTCTGCTACCGGTGTCTTTTTCTGGAGTTGGGGGAGGTGGTGCAGGTGCAGGGACATCAGGTACAGGTACTGCTCCCACCTCCTTGCTTCCACTGGCAGCAGAAGCCTCATGGCTGCTTGGGAAGAGTATGCATCTATGTTGGGGGCGGGACTTGTAGCTCTAGCTCTCCCACTATCCCCTCTCCCTCCCCTGCCAGAAGACCTGGCACCTGCCTTTCCAGCATGCTTCATATTAATCTTTCCTGTGCTGCAAAAGGTGTGTGTCTGTTGTGTTCTTCGATCTGGTCTTGTTCTGAATCTGAATGTGTGGTGGGCTGTCAGTGGCAAATTCTTCTGTTCGTGAGTGCTGTGTGATTTCTTGAGTGGTGTGATTATTGATTATTAATACCGATTGATATATATGTGGTGCGTTTCTGTTACTGTTGTGTTCTTTGGCTCTCAGTGACAAGTTCTTCTGTTCGTGAGTGCTGTGTGATTTGTTGACTGTGGTGTGATTGATTATTGATTATTAATACATATATACACATACACACATATATATGTGCGTGTGTGTGTTGTGTTCTTCTTTCATCTGGTCTGAATCTGAATGTGTTGCTGGCTGACTAGTTCTTTTGTTCTTCTGTGTTGTCTCTAGTCTGCATGTAAACTAAAAACTAACTATAACTAACAATATTAATAACTAATATAATACAATCTCTTCTATGAATATGTGATTTTTCTTTTTCTATGTGTGTGTGAATATGTGTGTGCAACGTGTGCTTCCCTGCACAGTGATGGATCACACTGCCAGGGAAAACACTGAGCTTTCTTTTTTAAAGTATTGCAAATAAATAAATAAATAAATAAAGAGAACAAATATAAATTGAAAGAAATGAATTGTCTAGTAGTAAGTAAAGAGATTCTAAGATAAGATAAAATAAGCTAAGCTAAATCCCAATCCTTTTTAAAAACAAAAAGGAGCAGGCAACTGACTGACTATGAAGCAAGCCAGGCAGTCCAGTACCTTTCTGATGCTGTTGCTCACTCAGAACCAGCTCACAAAAGGCACATCACTCCTGCAGACACAGACTTCGATGCCGTTTCTATGTCCCTGCCCCAGACACTGTAATTGGAAGGGCAGTCAGAGAGAAATGCTCACTAGCCAGTTAGATGTGTCAGCTCTTCCCCTCCTGCTTCCCTCCCCTGCCCTTCTAAGTTTCTGTTTCCCCAGAAAGACAGCTGCCTCCTGGCCTGGGCTGGGACATTACACCCTGCCCCCAGGGACTGCCTGCTGCCAGGGTGGAGACAATGTCCCCCTGCCCTGGCAGCAGGGAGATCCTGGCCTGGGCTCCCTGATCTGAGCAGGAGACTCGGAAAGAACTGTAGGGGAGGGGCAGGTCCCAGCCCCCTGCCTGGATGAGCTGGTGGGACAGCTAGCAGCTAGCTCACTGCAAGATGCCCCACTGGCAGATTGGGGCGGGGGGCTGGGACCTACCCTATCCCTGCAGCTCTTTCCAAGCCCTGTGGCTTTTGATCACCGGATTGGAGCATGGGGCCAGCCCCTGCCCCACATACAGAGCAGAGGCTGGGGAGCTTGTTACCTGCTAAGCTCTGCAAGCATGGAGTTGTGGGGAGAACAGGCTTGGGAGCTTGTTCCCCACCCAGCTCTGCACTTGTGGAGCTCAGCAGGGAACAAGCTTCCCAGCCCCTGCCAGCAGGGAGCTCTCAGAGCCAGCTCTAAACCATGGGACTGGTGCTGGGAGTTCCTTATATCCCAGTGCCAGCTCCACGACTGCAGAGCTAGCATCAGGAGATAAGGATCTCCCAGCACTGACTCCGCAACCATGGAGCTGGTGCTGGGAGATAAGGATCTCTTAGCCCCTTATTTCCTGATCACAGTCTCAGAGTATGGGACTTGTAGCTCTCTGCTGCCATAGCAGGGGGACATAGTCTCCACTTGTGGCAAAGCCCACCCCAGCAGAGGCAGCTCATGGGGACAGGGAGCAATCTCTTGCCCACTTGTGGATGGATAGCCAGGAGCATATTTGCTCCCAGTCAGTCTTCTATGTGAGCACTACTGCGTTATTACTAATCAAAAGTAAATTTGCTACTTGCATTTGCAGTTAGGAAATTTACTCACGATTAGTGAGGTTTGCTGTGTAGTAAGCATGGCATATGCTTACTTTGTAGTAAACTATGCTACTGCACAGTTAAACATCTCATGTAGACACACTCAAAGAGTAGTTATCAGTGAGTGCATGAGTTATCAGTAACTCACTGTCATGCTAGATGTAGCAAATATCATTCCTCAGCAGTCTGTCCTGGGTATAGTACTACTCAATTTTTTCACTAATGATTGGATATTGGAATTATTAAATTTTCACACCATACCAAGCAGAAAAGTTTGCAAGCACTTTGGAAAACAGGATTTGAATTCAAAATGATCTAGGCAAATTTGGGATAATGGTTTGACATAAATAGGAAGCAATTTAATAAATGCAAAGTACTACACTTAGGAAGATATAATCAACTGCACAAATACAAGAGGGGGGATAACTGGCTAGGCAGCACTTTGTAGAAAAGGATCATGAAACTATAGTGAATTATAAACTGAACATGAATCAACCATGAAAAAAATGGACATAGCTGGATTAACAAACAGGAGTGCTGAATGTAAGATGCATGAAATAATTGTTATTGCTGCTCTGTGGGCTCTCTCCAATTGTTCAGTGTCTTTCTTGAAGTCTGTTACCCTGTGCTTGACACAGCCTCAAACTGAGGCCTTACCAGGGCTGACTAGAGCTGAAGAATTATCAGACATCTAGAAAACATGTATTATGGAAGAACTGAAAGGTCTGGGTTTGTTTAGTTAAGAGAAAAAAGACTGAGGGAGTCACAATAATAGTTTTCAAATACCTAAAAGATTGCTACAATGATTTTAAACTATTCTCCACATCAGTAGGGAATAAGACAAGTAAAGGACTTAAACTGGGGCAAGATTTTGGTTAGATATTAGGAAAAATGTTGTAAGAATAGCAAAGTAATGGAACTATTCCTCAGGGAGGCTGTGACATCTTCATCAGTGGAAGTTTTTGAAAATGAGTTGGACAAACATCTATCAGCGGTGGCTAGGGCTTAATTGGGGGCAAGGCACTGGGCTAAGTATCCTCTCTAAATACCTTTCGGACTGACTGTGTGTGGTTTCTAAATTTCTAATTTCTATTTTGCAAACAACTCATTTAAGATTTTGCTCTTAGTCTTTGGTTACACATTGGTTATTGTTAATGATATACATTAGGTCAAAGTCCCAGGCAATTTACTGGCTATCTGATACTTTTTGAACAGGGGTCAATCAATTCTGGCCTGAATAGCATACATTCAAAGAACTCCCCCCCACCCCATATTCATGTGTAACAAGGGGTATTTGCATGAAGAACTGATGTCTACAAAGAAAAGTCATTAATTTGACTACCTACAAAAAGGAGGCTATGGTGGGGTACTCTTGGTGCCCACCACTTTAAGGGGCTCAAGCAGCTGTGCAGCAGCCAGCAGGTGTAATTAGGCCCAGTTAGGTGGTCATATGACTGCAAGGGGGGCCCAGGATTGGATGAGGGCTGGGCAGTCAGGGTATAAGCCCATGCCCTAGGAGCTGAGCTGGCAGTTGCATCTAAGGAGCCAGTGGGGCAACATCGCACAGCCTGAGGAGAGCAGTTTTTTGGAACACTTGGAGGTCAGGGTAGGAACAATGGGGATGGAGGAGGTTCCTGGTCCTGGGTAAGACCTGAACCTGCACCCTGCTGGGGTTGGATGGTGTGGTGGGACTGCCTCTAGGAGATGCCACACCTGTGCCTCCCCAATGAAAGGCAAGGATGGTGCGCCATAAAGCCTCAGCCCCTGCTGCCTTATGGGTACTCCATGGAGGGGAAAGGGTAGGGGAGAACACCCCAACAGAAAAGCACGGGGTATATGGCCCTTAGGGTGATAAGGCCCAGGAGCCCAGTGAACAGAGTTTTGGCCCATGTAAGGGGGTGGAGAGGCCGAGGCATGCCTGAGATCACCTGAGGGAGGCCACGTTTGGGCCAGAGGCCTAGTGAACTATGTGATCCACAAGCCCAGGGAGTGAGAATAGTTTGGAGGGGCCTGAAACGGCAGACCCATACAGGAGAGAGGACTAGCTGCTTGTAAACCTACCCAGAAAACTTTGACTGGCCCATACTGGGGCCAATACCATGAGGGTCAAAAGGCAAGAGCACCCACCTCGAGGGATGGCCAGAGCCAACAGCCTGGTGTCTGGACTGGCTTAGAGGCAAAGCCAGGGCTTGTGAGGCCAAAGGTCCTGGAGGGGGGCC
This sequence comes from Crocodylus porosus, assembly GCF_001723895.1. Lineage (NCBI taxonomy): Eukaryota > Metazoa > Chordata > Crocodylia > Crocodylidae > Crocodylus > Crocodylus porosus. The sequence continues at coordinate 17,650,696 of NW_017728948.1, forward strand.
ACTGCCGAGAAGGAAAGGGGCATAGGGGGCTTGCAGCCCAGGATGATAGCAGGGGTTAGGCTGCCTCAGTAGGAGGGATCCAGGCTGGGGTCTGAACATCAGTTGGGAATACTATGGGGCGACAGCCATATAGTGATACTATCTGCGAGGCATGGGACATAGTATAAGGGGAGGTTCAGAGCCATGTATTTTGCCCTTGGCATCAGAGCAACCAAATGGGCAGCCTCCTGCATATAAACACCTTTTTTGTGGAAACATCCAAGGTGAGGTAGGGCAGACTCTCCTAGACAGGTGGGAGGGCTGATATCATGACCGATCTCAAGATGGTCCCCTGTCACAGAAGCCACCACACCCAACAACAGTTAAACCAGTCTGCTTTTCTGGGGTTGTAGTAGAAACACAAAATCTTCCTTGGTATTATAACTGGATGAGTTACTTGCACCATCTGTATTTTATGAAATCAATGCATTTTTGTTGGAATATCTCTATTTCAACAACTGGGTCAAAGTCCTCTGCCATTCATCCCAAATACAGAGCTAAAAGAAAACAGTTGACACTCTGTGACATTTAAAATGTGAAAAAATAAATCGATTGCATAAAAATAACCCATATGTTCACTTTTTCAAAGATAGACGAATGATTCATTTCCAGTGATGTGAACATAAAGTATTTGCAGGAGCATGACAATGTCTACAAGGAGAAATCTTATAACCTGGCAAGCCCCTCCTCCCCTCTGCAGACTCTTTGTAAGGCTAGGTTCTTCTGCCCTTTGTGAGCCCTCATCTTTGCAAGAGTATACATAGCCACAGCAAATAGTTGTATGAGAATGAGTGCCCCAGTCAATAAGGGAAATGGCAACCACTTCTTACCCTAGGAGTGTATCCCAGTCTATCTAGGAGTCGCATTAAGCCATTCCCTCACTTATAAACATCACATCCAGCAGTAAAATTGGCACAGGTAAGTGCCTTAAGATGTTTAGCCAGCATGGGGTACCAACTTAAAAGTGCTCAGAATGACACTCACAATGGTATATGTCCCAGCAGAATACTGAGCTCCTATATGGTCCAGAAGTCGTCACACTAAAAAGCTTGACATTTTACTTAAGAGTGCACTGGCAGTCATAACAGGCTGCACAACTTGCACACACACAAAGATGTATTGCCTGTACTCCCAGGCATTAGACAAAGTGACATAAGAAGACAGACCTTAACATCATTACTGGTAATAGAGGCAAGAGATGATGAAAATCACCTGCTCCAAAAATAGATGGAGGCTTAAGAGAGTTAAAAGTCATAAACTATTTTTATATGAAGCCCACAGGTTACTGAAAACGATTGGGGATGCTGAACTATGACTATGGGCAGTAATGGAGTGGACCAACTGCTGGAAAACATCACAGCTATTCCTACAGTGGCTTATAACGACACCAAATGAGTCCCCTATTGGGCATGATCTTGACAGGGGTCAAGCTGAACAGACTAAGATCTGGATACAGACACTCCAAAACAACACTTCACAAGATGCAGTATCTGAGAAATAGCACAGCACTTAAGACCTGCAATCTTTACAAATGCCCAGATAAGGCAGATGGAAGCCACACATTGAGTAACGATAGAGACAGCGGCTCATGGATTTGGAAGTTATTATCTGACACCATACAAAAGAGAAGAGGGAAATGGTGCCCTTCAAAGGAGTTACAGCAACCAGCTGAGCAGCATGTTCTTTAGTCTGCAATCTGTTGCAAATTAAGTGGTTTGTGATCCACCAAGATAAGACAAATCTGGATTCTACTGTTCTGAACTGCAAAGGACCACAGATTTTATAACCAGGGATCCTGGTTTTTTCTGATTAAAAAAAAAATCCCCAATTTTTGGTTTTAAAAAAGTAACCCAA
>NW_017728948.1:17652688-17655064 GCF_001723895.1 Crocodylus porosus
AAAAACACCCCTCCACATGTATGTGTGTGTGTGTGTGTGTGCAGGCAGTCCTCGGATTTATGACACAATTGGTTTCTGAAAACCACGTCTTAAGTTGAAATGTTGTAACTTGGAACCAATTTTCTATTAAGAAACAATGTTATAAATGGTTGATTGGTTCCTGAACCAAGGCCCGATACCCTACTTTCACCAGAAATACCCCAGAATTTTGTACTCGGTCAATTATAGATGAATAATATAGCTACATTAATGTATTTATATTGTAAATAGCAATCATATTGATTTGGAAGGACTTCTTTGAGATGACTTGGCTGGACTTTTTGAAGGGCTCTTGCCTGGAGTCTTCTCAGGAGTCTTGGCTGCAGGTTTTTCTGCAGTCTTGTCTGCTTTCTTAAAGAAAGTGTCCAAGGAAGTTTGGACAGATGTTCTCCAGGGCGACGAGCGACGCAGTGAACTTGTTCACTGGCGTGGCACTGGATCGGATCGAGTGTTGTAAAGTCGAAACTGACGTTGTAAAGTTGAAACAGGGTGTCCATTTATAAATGCTGTAAGTGTGAAATGTTGTAACTTGAAATGTTGTAAGTCGAGGACTGCCTGTACTTTTTTTAATCTGAAAATTGGGGATTTTATCAGAGAAAACCAGGATCTCTGGTTATAACAGAGCAGCTCCAGTGGCTTCATCAAAGTTGTTCATTGACATTAATGAAATTCACAGAGGACTTGTCTTCAAGAGCCTAAACCAGCCATCTTAAATGCTATGTTTTCTACTTAGGGATTTACTTCCATTGAATTAATGGATTGTGTAATTGCTTGCGTAAGGACTGGACCATCCAGTTCATAGCCATACTTACTAAGACATGACAATTATTGATGCTGACTAATCTTCTTTAAAGAAACCAGATCTTCAATATTTCAGATAGCTATTTCCAAGCTGGAAATCAATGGTAACAAAGGCATTAATTTGTTATTGTTTTCTTTATTTAAGGAAGAGGAAAATAAACGCAGATGTGCTTTACTTCAATTAGATTGAATCAAGAAACACCAATCCATGGGTTAAATTCTTTTGAAAGTGCATAAGATTTTTCCCCCCTCCTATTTTTAATTAATTCCTTGATGGGGCACAAATTGATGATGAAGAAAACTAGATGTTACTGTTAATGTGGAACAGTACATTTGCATGTTAAATATTGATGCACCTGTCTCTGGAACAAAGCTGAATCCTTAAAATAGCTCCCTTTGTTAAGTTCTATATTGAACTTTTTGTGTATCATTTTAATTTTACTTTCATAAAGCAGGCTGTGGGTAGAAATGAAACTAAACCTCACTATTTGCTGAATAATTACAAGACTATATTGTTTCAGCATTTAATGCTGATGTGTGATGGCTTGTAGTGCTACAAAAAAGATAACTTAACAATTAAATTGTAATAATTCACTTTCTGTTGCTTTGCCTTATATAGTAGCTAATTTGTGGAGTTAGTGCCAGTGATGATTACAAAAATGTCACTGAAACAACCAAGAACTCTAGGTTTACAAAGAGATGTTGCCCTTGTGGATGGAGAAAATGTTTTCTTGTGGGGGGAAAAAGTGTGAATGTTTTTGCTGCTTGTCACAAGACAAATCCCCGAAAAGGTGTACAAGATAAGAGGTGTCCCTGCTATCATGACAGATGAAGCAGGTCACAATGACAGGACAGGAACCATGTTTTGGGCACAAGCAGCGATACATGAGCCCACTACAGGAACCTTCTCACATCGTCATAGTCAACGACATGGTCGTGTCCAAAAACACAGTGGACATGGTGGCCTGTGCTGCTCAGGATAGTGGCGAGGACTCCAGTGTGACTGTGATTGAAGATGCACAGCCCTCGCAGGCCAGCACATCAACCCAGAGGACTCCCAGCCCATCCTTTCAAGCTGTGTAGACTCTGAAATGGATCTGGGCTTGGACAACCAGGACCTGCAGCTTTGTGTCCTCTCCAATGTTCAGCATTTCAGCCAGCCATTTCCCAATGTGGACCCAGTGCCCCAGGGGATCCAGCCAACAACAGGGCAGATCCCAGGGATGGTAAAGGATATGGAGGGGCTTCCACATGAGGGGAAACTAAAGAGGCTAGGCCTACTCAGTTTAGAAAAAAGAAGCTTGAGGGGGAACATGATAGGGGTTTAAAAAATGCTAATTGGAGAAGAGAAAGTAAATAGGGATGTATTATTTACTGTCTCAATAAAAGAACTAGGGATCACAAAATGAAACTAGTAAGTTGACCACAAGATAAACATGAGCCTGCAATGCGATGCTGCGGCTAGTAAAGTGACCAAAATGCTGGCGTGCATCCATAGATGCTGTGGAGAAGCTTGAGAGAGTCCAGAGGAGAGCC
>NW_017728948.1:17655528-17680009 GCF_001723895.1 Crocodylus porosus
AGGTTGGATGTGTATCTAGCTGGGGTAATGTAGGCCCAGCACTCTTTCCTGCTTATGCAGGGGGTCGGACTCGATGATCCATTGAGGTCCCTTCCGACCCTAGCATCTATGAATCTATGAATCTATGAAACTGGAAGTGCCCACTGTGGCACCTCCAGTTTCCCCGAGCCCCCACAGCCTGGGGCAAAGCAGCCTGAGCTGCCAAGCCCCCATGGCCCGGGGGCATAAGAGGCTGTGCAGGGTCTACCTCCCTGTCCCACAGGGAGGGGCAGCAATGCTGCGGGAGGGGCAGCGGGGTGCCTCAGACGTGGCGGGAGAAGTGGTGGCCTGGGCCACTCAATTAACCGGCACATTTTGTCATCCGGCATCCCCCATTCCCAGGGGATGTGAGATAACAGAGCTTTTACTGTACCACTTCAGGTAAAGTGGGTGAACAATGGAACCAAGATCTCTTCCCCACAAATTTTGCCACTCATCCACACGCCCACAATTTGAGCAACCAGTGGGTGGTTTACTCCAAGCTGGCAGAGCCAGGGAGACCTACACATACCTGACCAGCATGCTGGAATATATGTTCTTTCTGGCCACCTGCTCGCAGAAGTATGTCAGCCATTCTTTAAACCTGCCTTGTGGGATGATATGTGGACACAGGCACCAATCCTTCAGTCTCTCCACTGCAGGCTAAATCACGGCACAACTGGTCCTGGAACAAATGTGATGTTTCTCTGTAGCTAGGTGGTGGCCTGGCCTCACAGAAAACAATGAGAGCTTTGAATGAATGGAACCAGGGTTAATCCTTAGTATACAGGCTAGGATTAAAATTGTGCTCTCAACTATTACTGAATGACATGGTCTTAAACTCAGTAGCAGAAATGAAAATTTCACTGTGCTAATTTAATTATCAGCAATTAGATTATGATTAATTTCTGACATTTTTTCAGAGACTTTGGTTAAACTAAATTAGCTGCTATCTAAATTTGCAGCAAGTGAGAGACAAAAGAAAAGTGTAAGTTAAGCTACAATATGTCAACACACAAATCAACAGAATCAAAGAAAACTGATACATCAGCTTTTTTAACAAGTTAAAGTCTGTTTGCTTTCTGTGAATGTGTCTTCCTGTTTGCCCATCTGAACAGACTACCCAATTATGTATCTACTAATCTAAAGAACTCCCTATGAGAAACAGAAAACTCAGCACCACCTATTTGCCAAACACTTCCCAAAACACTTCCCATTATAAGATCCTGTTTTTAACTGCTTAAAAACTAAAGTGAGAGAAAGAGTTAGGATGAGTTACCTAGAGAGAAGAGCACTGACCCCGAAGGAAGGGAAACAATTAGAAGGGTGCATTTGGGTTCTGTCTTGGTTCCAGCCTATGTTCCCAATTTCACTTAACCATTTTGCATTAAATAAAATGTTGAAGCAAGTGAAGTTTAGGTTTGATATTAGTTCTCACTAATACAGTAGTAAAACACTGGAACAGGTTACCCAGAGGGGTGGTGGAAGCTTCATCCTTGGAGGTTTTTGAGGCTCGGCTAGACAAAGCTTTGGTTGGGATGATCTTGTTGGGGATAGGTCCTGCTTTAACCAGGGAATTGGACTAGATGACCTCGGGAGGTCCCTTCCAACCCTCATTTTCTATGATTCTATAGACAGCACTGGGACCAGTGGCCAGAACTCAGGGCTCCCTTCTTCCAAGATCAGCACCCTCCTGGGTAGATTAAGGCAGTTCAGCACATGTATAGAATGAAAACTGCAGGTACTTGCAGGTCAAAAATGGAGAACCCTAGTGAGATGAGGCATCTCCAAAGTTAGGCAGCAACTGTGTTTGGGTTTTCTGGGTCACTGTGTTGGGTTTAGATACCAAAAGTCAGTTGTACCTGCTTTGGATGCCTAAATAAGTTTCTGGATTCTCTTTATTGCTTTCTTATGACTTTTTTTTCACTTAGGGTGACTGAAGAGATTTGCCTATTGATCAGTAATATCTTAATGGCTATATGTTATACAAATCCTGGTCTGTTAGCTGATGGCCAGTATTCACAGGTCATCATAATATTATGAAAAAAATCCTACTTAGCTAATATCCCTCTCACTGGACACATCTACATGAGGGTCCCAAACAGGTCATCATGAACTGCCCAGGGCACACACAGTACGGGCATGCTTGGGGTGCAGAGGCAGCATGTTTGGGGGCTGGCCTCAGGTCCCCCACTACCCACTTGGGCCCAGCCCCACCACTCATGCTAATGCCATGTGCCTAAGGACCCAAAGGTGCCAAGAGCAGCATTACAAGGGGACACTGTCCCTCACTTGGGTAGCCAGAGGGGGATCCACCTGCCTTGGAGGAGTGCCATCTACCATGGCCCCAGGATGAGGCTGCAGCCCCTGGACTCATGGGGGAATGGTCTGAGGGCAGGGTGCTGGGCACCTGCCCATGGGCTCTGTCCCCTGGGTGCCCCCACTCTATGACCTGCTGCTCTGGGACTCACAGAGACTGAGACTCTTGTAAATACTTTTGACATGGGGGATAGGTTTTTTTGTTGGTGGTGGGTGGGAAGGGTTGTAGAGGGGCTCTGTTATTTGGGGAGATAGGGGGAGGGGGGCTCTGGTTGAGAGGAAAGGGGGAGGGAGCTGCATGTGTTGGGGAGGGAGGGGCAAGGGGACTCTGTGTGTTGAGGAAGGAGGCATGGAGGGTAGGTATTGTGAATATAATAAAGCTTTTTTGCTTCAAACATGTGCCTGGGCTGAGAGTGGTGCTGGGGATGAGCAGGAGGTGGGGGATGTGGGGCAGGCATCCTAGAGGGGGTAGTGCTCCAAGAGGTGGTTTGCCAGAGCCTCCCGCACCTGGTGCCCTGGCCCCTGTTGGCAGGTGCATAGCTTGCCTGGGCCTTACCCAGGGAGGGACCTGCCACTGGAGCTGCCACTGCAAGTCATACTTCTGCCACCAGGCTGCCTCTGCCTTGTACGCTTCCTCTACCCAGACCTCCCAGAACAACTCTCCCTCAGTCTTATAAATATTGTGCAGTGTGCACACTGCTACAATGATCTGGGGGAGGTTGTTCTTGACCACTTTGAGAGGGCCATGAGGGACCACCAGTGGCCTCTGTGGTGGCCAAAGGCACACTTGACAAGGGTACAGGTCTGGCTGAGGCACTGATTAAATGGGCCTGGCAGGGGTTTAGGTGCCCAGTGTAGGGCCTCATTAGCCACGAGAGGAGAGGATACACTGGGTCCCCAATAAGCATGGGTGGGATGATGATGGCACCCAGCTGCAGGTCCTCCATTCCTGGTGCAAAGCACCCGCTGTCCATGAGTGCCCCTAGTTCAGAGTTCCCAAATATGTGCATGTCATGTGCACTGTCCACCCAGCCAGCTCTGATGTGGATGTAGGTTCCCTGGTGATTGGCAACTGCCTGCAGGACCACCGAGTGGAACCCCCTGCAGCTATAATAGGGACTGTCTGAATGGGGTGGGCAGGTGCCTGGGATGTATTTCCTGTCCAAGGCCCCGATGCACTGGGGGAACCCCAATGCACGGAACCCTGCAACCACTGCCTGGGGGTTGCAGACACAGAGTATGGTGTCTGCTAGCATGTCTTGAAGGGTACCACATACCTCCAGGACAGCCACCCGAGTGGTGGCTTTGCCAACCCCAAACAGGTACCCCACATACCACAAACTGGTGGGTGTGGTGAACGTTCATAGATTCATACATTGTAAAGCTGGAAGGGACTTTGGAAGATCATAGGGTCCAACCTCCTACACCAAGCAGGAAAGATAACTGGGGGTCAGGTGACCCCAGCAAAGTGCCTGTCTAGTGTCCTTTTGGGTAGGTGATTGCACCACCTCTGGAGGGAGCATATTCTACACTCTGGACACCCTGACTATGAAGTTTTTCCTAATGTTGAACCTGAATCAATCTTCCAGGAATTTGTGCCTGTTACTCCCAGTTTCTCCTTAGGTGCCCTGGTGAACAGCTGCTCACCAAGCCCTTGATGTACTCCCCTAGTGTAGTGATAAGCTGCTACCAGATCCCCTCTTAGCCTTCTTTTCCTCAGGCTGAAGAGTCACAGATCCCTCAGCCTTTCCTCATATGACTCGCCTTTTAAGACTCTGGTCATATGGGTGGCTATTCTTTTGATCTCTCAAGCTTGTCTACATCCATGTTAAAGTGTGGTGCCCAGAACTGGATGCAGTACTCCAGCTGTGGTCTCATCAATGCTGAGTAGAGTGGAAGAATTACCTGCTTGGTTTTGCTGGAGAAGCATCAGGGCCAGGTGGGTGTTGGTGGGGAGGGCCAGGTACATGCCAGTGGCCTGGCACTCCAGGTGAGGCCAGAGTTGGTGAAGCAGGTCAGTAAAGGTGGGCTGGGTCATCCTGAAGGTGTCAACCCACTGCTTGTTGTCCCAGTGGCATCATACCAGGTACTGCAACCAGTCCTGGCTGGTAAACAGGCCCAGAGCCGGCAGGGCTGGAGGGCCAGGAGGGCGGTGGTGGCTCTGGCAGTGGCCTCCTAGAGACCCTTGTCATCATTGCTGGCAGCTGTAGCTCCATTGCAGTGTGGGACTTGGGAGGGCATGCAGTGGTCAGCCGGGTGGCAATTGTGTGTGGGGGAGCTGGGCAGAGCAAGATGGCTGTGAGCCACTTGATGGTGACCACAGTGGGCCAGCAGGATGGCTGCAGCAGCCTGGAGAATTGGGGGAGCATGTTCTTCATTGCCAGGGGCTGGGGCAGCCATAGCTGAGGACCACAGATGGGGCAGGAGCAGAGCTTGTATCTGTGCCACATTGCTCATCTTCACACTGGAACTGGCTGCCCAGACAGCACAGAAAAGGGGTATGATTTAAAGATGTCTGCCAAGTGCTGGCACTGGGTCTGGCTTCAGACATGGCTGCCAACTGCTGGCAGCTGGGGCTGGAGGCTGGAGCTCCCCCTGGTGGCCACAGGGGCACATGGCATGGGTTGCCATTTAATTTAGTGCCAGATCCTGCAGTTATAGGCACCTGCCAAAATTGCTTAATGTGCATTAGCTTAATATGCAGTAAATCTAGTCACGACTAATTGCATGTGTAGACACACCCACTGATAACTTCAGAACTGTCCACTCAAAATAATAATGGCTTTCTGAATTTCTGACCTTATGTACTACCCTGTAACCTCAGCTCTCCCTAGGTGTTGAATACCAAATGATGTGTAAAAGGGATATGGACAGAAAAATCACACTGAGTTAAGGGGGCAGGGTGGGGGGGGGTGGCTGGAACTGACACTTGGCAAACAAGCTATTCTGTAGTAACTTCCATGAGTCTGCTTCTGTTTCATTTAGGGGTAAGCTGCCATAGTTCTGCTCCCACTTATCCCAGTATAGGAGATGATTTTAAAATTAATTTTACAGTAGACAAATGGGGAGCAATGGGGAAAACCATTTTCATACAGCATGAGTAATAATAAAATATTGAGGGTGGTTCCTGTAAACTCTCTATTTGGCTCTTACCACCTTAGCATCTGAGTGCCTTTAAGCCTCATGGATTATTCAACCGAGGGCATAGTTATTGCTTTTAAAAAAAATAGAAATCACCTTCAATGTATTACCTGAGTAAATTGAATTTGATGGATTATCTTCCAACTTTTTTGTTGTATAACTGGATATGATACTTTCATGATCACTGAAGGTATATTTGACATTAATCCTTCCTAATCCTTAAAGCTTTGAGCTATTTTTTTCCACTGTTGCTTAAGTAAAAAAACAAAAAACAAACAAAAAGGACTGTAAGGATGTTAAATTGTGGAACCATGTTATAGTGCTCATGGCAGACTGAAAAATCCTAGCCAAAGTAACTACAAGTCACTCTGAATATTTATTCATTCTGAAGAAGTCTATGCAATTCTTGGCTAATCCATATTTTAAAAATGCAAATGTGTTTTTTATAGAACAGAGGATTCCAAATTATCCAGATGTTACAATTTCCTGGGACTGAGAAATAGCATTTAACCCCAGTGATTATGTGTATTTTTAATTTACTGAATTTTAGTACTTCTATATGGTGTCTGACTGATACCAACCTGATGACTAATGCAGTATGGATACTGTATCACAAGTGTCTACTGATAGCAAAGTCTTCCAGTATTTAATGAGGAATTTTATTTTGATGATTTAAAAATCCCAAAGCATGGATATAATTTCCCTATTGCATTCTATAGCACTTGTCCATAAGGGAATTTTTTGTTATATACGCTTTGAACCCCCTCCTCTAAACCTTATTTGTATGTATAACCTCTAATATAATGTATGTTGCTGAGTAATTGAAGAGTTTGCAGACTGAACATTATATTTTTTGGAAACACATTGGATTTATTGTTATGAATTTATTAGATGCCAAATAACCTTTGGAGGTGTTCACTTCCTGGACATTTGCACTCAATTTCTATTTCACCTTTTTTAAAACATGTTTTTTTAAAAAAATTTTCCCAAGGGAAATTCTGATATTTCGACATTTGTTTTTTCCTCAGTTAGCATCTTAAGGGGACACAGATTTATGTCAAACTGAAAATAAACATTTGATCTTTAGTAACTGAAATTCTCCAGAGATTTATGGCTCAGAGAAAATGTTGTGATTTCTACTTTTCATCCTGAGTGGTGGGTTTACAAAATAGCTTTCCTTGAATATACAACCAGCTCTATTACTACATTCACATTTAGATGCCTGCATGATGGGCTTGATATCTCTGAAGTGTTTTCCCATAAGAAGGTTCCTGGATCCTGCTGTTGTGCCACACTTTTGAAATTCAGGTAATGTATGTAGGTGCCTAAATGCAGGAAGGATTTAGGAGCCTAATTTTAGGAATCCATTTCTTAAAATAACTTCAGTTTCCCCATTCATTTCCAGTAATTCATCTTAATGCTGTAGCATTAAGAATTACTGGAAAATATTGTGGTCACTTAAGGTAAAAACCATAATGAAACTGGAAAGCACTGGAGAAAAATAACTCAAAGGTCCAAGACATTAAATAGTTAATGCCTGATTTGCCTTATGAAAGTGTTCTTGCTTTTCAAAGTTGAATTTGAATACTCTGTTGGCGTCTTGGGGGGATTCAAGTGCATAGTAAAATGCCAGCTGTCACTCCAAAGGGTTCTACCACAGCAAAGTCTGGTGATACAAGTATACAGTTTTTGTTTTTAATAAAGATTTCAACATTGTTTTTAAGCTGTCAATAGTAGTTATAATGAAGCACTGTGAATGAAAGACTACCTTGGTGAAAAACAAGTTGTCACAACCCTTTGTTACTTAAGAGCATTGGAGATATACAGTGGAGACTAGCTTGTGAAAGTACCTTCTGGGATGACTGTTTTTAAATGGAAATGCTGCACAGTTTGCTCCAGTCTGTAATCAAATAGAGGCAGCACTTTACTTGTTCTCCTTCTGCTGGTATCTTTGTACTGAGTATTCTGTAATTCATTGACAAAACATAGGAGGGTATAATAGAGTTAGTGGGTTTTTTCAGGTTGATGTATATTCAATAAAAAAATTCAAACAAATTGCACACTCTCCTGGCACTCCATGGTCATATAAAACTCCTCTTGTGATGTCAGGCACTGGCACAGACATGCAAGAAGGAGACCTGGAAGCCTATAGAAGTGGCACAAGATTCAAACTCAGGGGCTCTAAATCATAGGTAATGCTCATGTATTTAAACTGAATATTGTACTACCTCTCCTTCAAGGCTTTCTTATTCCACATTAAGCCTAGAGTTCCCTACGTTTGGATTTCTTCTGGAGAACAGGCAGAATTACGGCTTGACACTCCTGTGCCAGGCTCCCCTCCAGTGTCAAGATGTGCGCTCCTTCCTCCACAGTACCACAGCAAGCATTTTCCACCCTGTCTACTAGCATGGCCTTCATGAGCTGGTATAACTTCTACCTGTCTGAGTCCATCAGGATGGAGTAGGATTGAAGACACTTTATTAACACTACAGTGGTAAGAGAATTTTGCTGGGGCTTGTAGGCCTCCAAATAATTAATGGCTCCCTGTAATATAGGAAGAAAAGATTTAAGGACCACACTTCCTAGTGTCACCATGGTCCTACCAAACTAGGAGCAAATAATGCTGCAAAATCTCTAGTGCAGTAGTTACCAAGACCATTGAAAGATATGCTGACAATAGCAACAAGAGCATTTCTTATTCTCCCCTGCCTTACAGGGGAAACAAGAGTTTCTCCCTCATCATTCAGAGTCAAGGCAGAGGCTCAGCAGCAAGGCCAGTTTTCTTCGGGTAACTCTCTGTGTTCAGCTAGTTTGTTTATAAACTTCTGCTTCTAGTTCTCCCTCCGCTCTTGCCCTTTCTGAAATGGATTGCAGCAGTTCTGTCAGCTGAACAAAACTATGGATATATCCGTGCCCTCCAGTGCTTTTCTTCATGCATACAAAAAGAAATTAGCTCAGATACTGTTTTCTTGGTTGGTTTCACTCACAGCAGGTGCCATCATTAGAAGCTTCAGTGCAAAAATTTGTTCATACTTTTTTTGCGTGTAGCTAATAATTTCAGCTGGTATCTTTCCTTCAGTGATCATTTGCTATGTGCACTCATGAGACTGGCAACAGGGCCTGGAACCTTTTACCACTATGTCACCAGCAGCTCCGGCTGACATAAATGTTGTTACTCCTCAATGTCCTTTTCTTGGATAAACGATGCTCTCAGTTACACTTCTGTCAATTACTTTTGTCAAATGTCAGCTGCAAATTGACACTTTAGTTAAAGACAATCTGGAAAGAAACACCTGAACAAAAAAGACATGCATGCAAAACAACTCATAGGCCCCAAGGTTTGCAAGACTAGCTCCTAGTTTCCACTGATATCCAAATCCTCCTTTCTGTATCTTCCTCTTACAGGTTATCAGAGGGCTATGTCAGCAGTTACCTTATTATCTGTGCCTGAGGCATTGGCAATGCATAGGGGGTGCATATGGGTGCACGTGCACCCCCTAAGCATGGCGGTGCACGACCTACGAAAAGGCACCGCTGACAAGGTTGGCACTTGCCATCCCCTCCTTGCTGCCAACCCTACTGATGGCATCTGCGGGTGGTCAGAAATTGCTGCTGGCTACTGCTGATGCTGATGCTGGCATCTGTGGATGGTCAGTGATCGCTGCTGGCCACTGCTGATGCTGCCGCCGGTGTCTGTGGGTGGTCACTGACCCCTGGTCAGCATCTGTGGGAGCTGTCTGCTTACCGCTACCCTGCTCCTGCCGCTGCCAGTGCCCGTGCCCCCACAGCTGCCGGAGGCATGCATCATTCTGAAGTAACACAGTTATTTCCTTTTCCAACTATAGAGAAATGTTTTGGCAGATCAGGCACCTCCCACATTGTGAAAAATTAGTATTTTAATTAAAATATTTTAATGTTAACCTTTGTAGTCCTAGAAGATACCTTGTGGTTTATTTTAGCATGAGAAGATACTCAGTGTGCCTATTACTATAAAAATGGTACCACTAATACTGACGTGGAAACATTTTGTCAAGCTTTAGATGGAGGAACAACAGAAAGATAAGACAGATAGTGGGTGCATCTACATATGCAATTAATTCACTTGAATAACTCTGGAGCTTATTGCTCCAGGTTTTTGCCCCTGGGCATGCCATTTGAGCATATGCCCAGGAGCAAAAAACTCTGGAGTATATTGCTCCAGAATTTATTTGTGCATAGCACACCGAGCCTCAATGTGCTGTGGAGGGGCTGGTTATGCCATGATGGTGCTTCAGTGTGAGGCCAGCCAGCAGGCAGCCCCCACACTAAAGCACCCTCATGCCGCAGCCAGCTGGGCAGTGTCTATGCACATAAAAACTCAGGAACAGGCCAACACGTGTATCTCCAAGTACTAGCCTGCTCTGTAATTTATTAGTTTAATGTGCCCCAATAGGGGCGTACATGTAGATATGGAGACATTTACTGTGGAACTATTTAGGCCGCTCCACAGTAAATGTCTCGTGTAGACATGCCCAGTGAAAGTTAAACAGGCACATTAATCCAAATGATTAATAGTTATTTTTCATTAATTTCAGCACTGCTTCTCTCAAAACATGAGCCTAAACACAGAAACAGAGCAGCTAATAAGTAATTTGCACTTGTCCTCTGATACAAAAATAAATTATTGCGTTCTTAAGCACAACGATGTGGAAATTAAAGCCGACAGAAACTTGCTTAGAAAGATTGATGGAATCCTTCTAGAGATACCTTGAGAAGTTGTGGAATCTCCATCCCTGGAAATTTTCAAAAGCAGGTTAGACAGACACTTGTCTGGGATGATTTAGTGAGAGCTGATCCTTCCTTGAGCAAGGGGTTGGACTAGCTGACTTTCTGTGATTCTCTTCAGCTCTATTAAGCAATTCTCACAGGAGTTTTTCAAGTAATGGAGTTGGCAATGGAACCATTTGGCAAGGGCGCATTGGTGAAAGTGAACTTAGAAGTACTTGAGGTCAGACACAAAGCACTGGAGTGCCTAAGTCCCCAGTCAGTGGTTGTCTAACCCAGGTGAAGCCTACATTTACAAGGTTCTTCCTTGCTTGACCTGAACATATTCTAGGCACCTGTCATTTTGCATTGTACACATATCGAAAGTTATCTTTGCCTGATTCTTGTAGGCCAGAAAAGCTGCCTTGGCATAACTGGCAACTGGCAACAGCCAAGGCCGAGGTAAGCGCTGAGAGCTGCCACACATCATGCCTCTGCAGGTGAATGCACCTTGCCTGGCATTGAGAAGATTGGAGTCTCACCTCATACCTGGACTGTTGATAATTTATAGGTCTGAAATCCTTGGCGTGAATGATGCCATCTGTCTGTCTGTCTGTCTCTCTGAACAGACACCATGAGCAAAACTGTAAGTATGATACACACAGAGGCAACTAGGCACAAAGTTAATGCAAACAATATTGCCAGGCAAACCAAAATGTAGATAGCTGTAAGACTGCAGGAAAATGAGACAGAATAAGGAAGCATAACAGACCCAGACGGGCTCCATCTGCAAAATAAATCTAAGGATAGCTCAGAAGGGGAGAAATAAGTTCAGAAAGAAGCAGGCTGGAGATGATGGAGAGTGATACATTGATGCTATAAAACGTAATTGGTGAGGATTTATAGCAGGATTACATGTGGAATATAGAGAAGAGGACTGTGAAAGGATATAAATGCCTAAGGAAACAACTCCAGTTTGGGGAGCTGTCATCAAGCCAGAGTAGACCACACCTGTCAACAAAAGCAACTCCAGATGCTGTGATGATGCCTCATCAGCTGAGTCATTGTGCACTGTTTAGAGCCAGCATTAGAAAACCTTTACAGACTGTTTGGGGTTTTGCTTGAGTAGTGGCATGTGTTCAATAAAGTTGGATTTGGGACTGGAGTGGGACCACTGACCATTTAATTCATTTTATGCCACCCCTTGATCAAAATTGAGTGCAACACGTTGCTTCTACCTATGATCCATTGAGGTTCAGAAACTAGGCAGAGTGGTGCCCTGAGTGGGCTATTCTAGGAGACCTTGCTTACCATATACCAACAGACACAGGTTCCTCACAAAATGCAGCTACAAGAAATAGTGGCTACTATCCAAATGATTAATACAGTGCCCTGGAAATGGAAAACTTCAGGTCAATTCCTTTTTCAGTCTGAAGGGTTTTCAACCTATATCCTTCACCTCCCTGCAAAGTGCTTTAATCACCAGGCTATTAAAGGATCAAGGGTTGAGGGCCTAATCCAAAGTTCACAGAAGTGTCAACCAGAATCTTTCACTTGACTTTAATAGATTTTGAATTATGCTCTGAACAGGCACTGCATCATTTTTGCCAGGACCCTGTGATTCATCCAGCTCATTTATTAAGTGAATTGGTAGGGCATCATGGTGACACTAGTACTGGGTCTACCTGCTCTGCACACAAACAGAAAACAAGCAAACATATTCTGCTGGTTAACAGGCTTGAGTTTCCAGAGCTAGCAATATAATATCTTTCACAAGTTAGATGCACGATATTTCTGGTCACATCTCTCACCAGACCAATTATACTGTTGGAAGAGAGGTTAGCCAAGGTTTGGGACAGAAAAAGCCATTCCTCAAATCAGAGAAAGAAGCAGATACAGCTTAAGCTAAGTACTGGATAGAACAATAAATTTAGTTCAGCATTTTTATTATTATTTGTAGTAGAAGTAATGGTAGTAGAAGTAATAATAATAATAATACCACCTACCTGGTCAATCAAGCATATTTGGAGCAAAGCAAGTTTAACTAAAATATTAAACAACACCTCTTTTGTAAGTTTTATATACATGCTTTTGGGCCTCTGTTGAAGATCCTGACTTTCCACTGGCTTTGGTCATCCCTATCATCTTCTTCTTCCTCCTTCCCTCTCATGTCCTTCTCTATGACATCTCTCCATCTTATCTTCAGTCTTTCTATTCTCCTTCTCCCTAGTAATGCCACTCTGGTAACTTTTTTCCCCACATATTCTTCCAGACTCCTTTGAACATGCCCATACCATACTAATCTTCTCTCTTGTACTTTCTCAGATGCCTCTACTACCCTCACTGATCCTCTGTTGTAAATATTCCTCACTTTATCCACCTTTGTCACTCCATACATCCACTGAAGCATTCTTATCTCTGTCATAGTCAGTCTTCTTTTATTAGTTTTCTGCAGGGGCCATGTCTCCACTCGTCCAATAGCGCTGGATGCACATATCTTGGAGACTTTCCCCTTCAGCTTCACTGATACTCTCCTGTTGCATAACATTCCTGTAGCCAACTTCCAGTTTGTTCACCCTGCTGTTATCTGATGATTCAACTCTTCGTCTAACTCTGCATTCTGCTTAACAGTTGACCCCAGATACTTGAAACTGTCAACTTTTCAAACATGTTTCTCATCAATTATCACATTTCCAACATCAGGTACCTCAGAGAAATCACAGTACATATATTCCATTTTGGATCAACTAATCTTCATTCCTCTTCCCTCTAGCACTTCTATCCACTAGTCCAATCCAGCTTCCTCTAGACTCTCTGCCATGGATGAGCAATTCTACCCATCCAATGCTGGTCTCAAACCCAGATAAAGGAGGAACAGTAACGTCAGGAAGGGCATCTATCTGTAAAAACCTCTGTCAGATCATTATGATGCTTTTAAGATGAATGTTTCAGATAAAGCCAGAAGAGCCTCAATAAAAGATGAGAGTTTTAATAATAATTCATACCAATTGAAGAGTGATCACCCCTACCCCTTTTATTTTAAGAACAGCTTTTACAAACGAAAGCTTCTCTGCATGTACACAGGGGAGAAGGAGAGCTAAGTACATAGTAATTTATTCCAGCTCAATTTTTTTCAGTAAATGCCCACATGATCATTCGGTGATAACCTCCAATGAACTAACAATGTCAAAAACATATATTTTGTCATTTTTCAGAGAAAGGTTTTTCTCTAAATAGCATCATTCCAAGCTATATGTCAACCCCAAACTGACTGATGCTGTTGAATATGCCTCTCATATTCTTCTTTAAGTATCTGCTATGGCTGACCTAATCCTAGACACGTCTCTTCAACTAATTAATAACTAACAGGAGACAGAAATTCCTTAAAGAGTAGTGTCAAATCTGTAATGAGGCACAGGAGTCCAGAGGGGTTACTTTTGTGATTACAGTATGTGTCCTGGGAGCTCATTTAAATTTCAAAGTGACAGCTAATGCCAAAATGTGATTGGAGCCAACCTTTGACAAATTAGCCAAGAGGTTGCTAACCAGATAATTTTCATAGGTTTTTACACTTTAAGGCCAAAAGGGACCATTATAACTATATAATCTGAACTCTTCCATGACACAAGCCCTTCAACTTCATTCTGTATTTCCAACTTCAAACACAAAGCTTTTAGTTGAGCTACTGCATCTCTTTTAGAAAGACATCCTTTTATTCTGCTTATCAGAAGTTTCTGAAGTGCACTCAGAGGTTACATGGGAAAGAGCTGAGGCCTTCTATAAGCTATTATACATACCAGCTTTGAAGGGAAGAATAAAGCATGACACAGGGAGACAAAGATATTTCACAAAGATGCTGAGAGAGTTCACATTTCCGCCCCTTTAAAAAAATGTGTTGAGTTCCTTCATAATTTTCCTTATGAGTATTTGTAATGTCTCTCTCTAATAAGGACTGTAATTGGTTAGAAAGTTCAGACAAAACATCCTTGGGATTTTCCAGTCCACCAAAACTGGGCTGTTTTGTGTAGCTGGTTTGATTTCAGGGAAGTTCTGTTGCAAATAAACCTGGCTCCCCAACAGCTTCACCTCCTAACCCCTTGGCAGCCTCCTGTTGGGTTGACAGTGAGCCTGGAAGATAGAAGTGTGCCAACCCTGCAGTCCCAGAAGCTGGCACAGGAAGCAAGTGGGAGTTCCCACTTCTATATAGAAAATCATGGGGGTTAGGGTCACTGAGAAGAGTGGAGTGTAAAATTATACCTGGATTGTTGATAACTTCTAGGCTTGAAAGATGCCTTGGCATGACTGATACCGTCTCCCTCTCTCTGAATGGACACGATGATTGAAACTGCAAACAAAATATGTACAGAGGCAACTAGGCAAACAGTTCATGCCAACAACTGTGGTGGGCAAAACAAAATGTAGATAGCCACAGACTGCAGGAAAACAAGATAGAATAGAGAAGCATAAAAAACCCAGACCAGCTCCATTTGCAAAACAAATCCAAGGATAGCTCAGCAGTGGAGACATAAATTCAGCAAGAAGCAGGGTGGAGATGATGGAGAATGATACATTGATGCTATAAAAGGTAATTGGTGAGGATTTATAGCAGGATTACATGTGGAATATAGAAAAGAGGACTGTAAAAGGATATAAATGCCTAAGGAAATAACTCCAGTTTGGGGAGCTGTCATCAAGCCAGAGTAGACCATACCTGTCAACAAAAGCAACTCCAGACGCTGTGATGATGCCTCATCAGCTGAGTCATTGTGCACTGTTCAGAGTCTGCATAAGAAAACCTTTACAGACTGTTTGGGGTTTTGCTTGAGTAGTGGAATGTGTTCAATAAAGTTGGATTTGGGACTGGAGTGGGACCATTGATCATTTATTTCATTTTATGCCACCCCTTGATCAAAAGTTGGATTTAGGATGAGAATGGAACAACGAATCATTCCTTTCCATTCACAGCACCCCTTGATCAAAATTGATTGTAACACTTGGGTGTCTAGGTAGATTTTGGAAGTTTTTCCACCAGTACTCTTTGCCTAATGATTGGCTCAGGTCACACTACCTTGTACCTCTTCAGGTGCAGAGGATATTGCCTTATCCAGGGACCTCCTTACTATTGATTTTATTCCACCTTATTCGTTTTTCATTGTTGGCATCACAGGTGTGTCTGTTCTTCATAGGTTACACATATGTTAGTGTTTAATTAAGCTGAATCAATTCAGTTAGTAATAGAGTGGCTTTGTTCCAAATTCAAACAACCCTTGTGCCCAGCTCTGAGAGATCTGTTCCCTTTTTGTGAAGCTGAAGTTGAAATACATGCTGTGCCAGAAGCAGCAGCATGTTAGTTCGATTTGCTCAATCAGCTACTGTATTACATAAAAGCCCCAAAAAAGCCCCATTAAAGTGCCTGATCTATACAGATGCTACAAAGCTGGGTTGAACCAACACACTGCCTCTTCTGGGAGTGCTCTGATTTTAAAGTAAAGTGCATTTTTTTTTCACGTATGCAAACAGCCAAAAACCCTACAATATAAAAAGAAATGGAAGCATTAGTTAACCAAACAGAACATTTTGCAACTAGATAGTTCCCTTCTGATGTATCGAGAAGGCATTATTACATTATAAAATATAACAGGCAAGTTATCAAAGAAAATATCTGTAAACCCCTGAAAACGTGATCTGGTATGTAAGAACTTCAGATGTTTTTGTAATTTATCTATTTAGAAATTCATAAGGCATTTATCATTTCTCTTATGCAGAGTAACAAAGTAGCTGAGGAGAACAGCTGAATAGTCTTGCAGTGCAAATCTAGGAGGTCTTCTGGGATTTATTACAGGATACATAATCCTCGCTAAATACTGTTGCAAATTAACGTATTAATTTTGAAAGGTGCCATATCAGTTTTCAGTAACTGAAAGCTGAATATTTACATGTGTTATAAAGATGTCTGTACATTTCTAACACAAATGTTTCCTTCTCATCCTAAATGCAGCAGATAACACTTTGCTAGACCATTCCTTGTCTGATGACTCTACTGAAAAGGCTTGAGCCAAAAGACCTTTTACCTAGAATACAAAATATATTGGTTGCAAGTCAAATGTGAAATACACTGCATCCAGAAAACTATAGCTTAAATCTGAACTTCATGAAGTCAATAGCAAAACTTCTACCAACAAGAATGGAGACAGGTTCTTAAAGTTATCCTGGATGAAGAGCAATTGAGCAAAGCTCTGTAGCCATCTTTGGCGATGTCCACATGTAATATAGACAAGACAATATTGTGTAATGTTTGTAAGATGTGTATACTATTTTGCAGTTGTCTGTGTCTAATTCAAATAGACATAGTATCAAATTTTACTCAGTTATATTTTATTTCACCAGATGAATCATAAGTTAGCATTTAACTATTACTGAGATGCCAACTGAAAGGTCAGCTCTTTTCTTACCCTACCTTATATTCAGCCATTTGTTAGCTCAGTCATTTTGGTTCCTGTTCTTAGAAGTACTTGGCAATTTTTCAAATACTGTGAACTGCATTTTTGCTCATTCCTCCTAGCATTACAGGTAAAATGATCTCCATGTTACTCAAACTGGAATGGATGTTAGCAAGAAGTCAGAGAGAAGTGGCCGATGCACTGGGTTTAAATGGGTTACAAATCTCAGTAATCCCTTGTCATCATCTTCTTCATTGCTCATTTGGGCAGTTATATCTATGTACTGGAGCCATTTTATCATCTTGAATTGGAACTAGCTTGGAATGCAGTTCATCTGACTTTGCAAGCATTTTGCCAAACATTGGAAGCAGTTAATGGCAGGTTAAAAAAATCATTTTTCTCATAAATAGCACGACTCATGACTAGGGAGTAGGTTTTCATTGTAGCATTGACAGACTTAACTATGCAAATACCATCAAAGCTCAATGTAAGTCCACCAACTAAAGTGCTCTGCACTCTTAACGCAAACTATAAACAGTTAAAATGGTAAGCATACTATGGTTTTAATCATATCACTAACATCTAATAAAAGATATAACCCTATAAGCTTTGTATTGCTATATTATAACAGGACAATTTTTCTTCAGTCTTCTTGACCAAACTTTCCCAGAAGTCTCTGATTTTATCCTTAACAAAGGCACAAACAACTGAAGTGGTAACACACTTCTAAATCGTTTTAGAATAAAGAATGGCGTGTGTTCCCAAGTGCATTGGGACGGAAGCATTTGGGGGTAGGGGCATCATCCAGGTTACAAAACCCTAACTAATGTTGAGCTAGGTGCATATCAGAAATAAGAAAAAACTCTCCTGAAAATATTCTCAAAAGTAGAAATCGTATCCAATTAAAACTTTCCAGAAACTATGAAGAAACGAATTTAAACTGGTTCTCAAAGGTAAAAAAGTAAGGGGTTGCCCAAAGTTTCTAGCCTTTTGCCTAGCAACACTTCCCCTATGAAACAAATCCTTAAACATCAAGAGCTAACACCACCCCCCAACCACCACCAAATCCCTTAAGCTTCATGCTAAGTTGCTGTCTGATGGCATCCCAGAGGCCTTGGTGGGCCCCCTGGGACCCTCCCTGCGCACAGAGGTGAGGAACTCGGCTGGGCTGTCCTGTTTGAGTGCTGAGCTGGCCCCACCTCCGGGCTGTTACAGAGCCGAGGCTGCAAAGCCTCTTTGCCCCAGCCCTGTGTCCTGCCTGTGCCTGCCAACAGTAAGACAGGGGGAAGTTGAGGCCCCTTCACCAGCGCGGTAGGGGCCTCCATTCCTTTCCCCCTGCCCAAACTGTGCTGCACAGCTTGGCTGACAGCCATGTGCAGCTCTTGGCACCACCTCCTGGCTGCACATGTTACCCAAGCCATGCAGTAGTGGGGGGTAGGAGGGGTAGGGGAGTAGAGGCTTCCACACCATGGGCCTGACTCGTCCCCTCTGACCTGAGCAGGCACAGCTGGGGGGTGGGAGGGTCTCTGGTCCTACCACTGTGCACCTCTGCTAACACAGGCAGGCAGGAGTCAGGGCCGAGAGCCACGCAGGCAGCATTGGGGGAGTGGTGCAAGTGCAGGCGCCACCCGATAGCCCAGCCCTGGGTCCCCCAAACCCAAGCAAGCACAGCTGGAGGTGCTTCCCCCCCCCACTACTACTGACAGCTGTCATTGGTGGGGGTGTGGGGCTGGGGAAAGGGGCCACACTGGGAGGCATGAAGGAGTACCCCAGCCTTCTGGCTTCAGCCAGTCTAGGTATTTGCATGCCCCCCACCCGACAGCGAATGTGTGTTGTTTGCTCCCAATCCAATGTATACAAGGTAGAGAAACCCACATAGTTCCTTTCCTCCCCTGTCTGTGCATAGCCTCAAATATCATCCCATCTGCTGAGGAGAATACTTGTGACAGACATCTTGCCAAACTGAACATTGCCTTTACCCAGAAAGAGCACTCCAGAAAAGAAAGAGACTGTTCTTCTGTTATTAGGTCTTTACTGAATATCTCATGCCTGTTGCATAATTTCTCTTATATCCTGCTCTTATTTACATATGGAGGTTTACATAAACTTCTGTTCCACCTGCTACTTAGTTCTGCTCTTTTTGCTTCTCTCAGAGGCCTGCAGAAGGTTATGGTTATACCTGAAAGCTTGCTTATATCCATCTCAACCAGGCAGCTGTTCCAGTAAAAGAATCACCCACAAGGATTCCTACCTCTTAGTAAAGAAAGATCCATTGCACAATACACACTGTAAAATACAAATCTTACAGGGAACATCCAAAGCATTTACTTTGGATCAGTTTACCAAGATAGCAAAGAAAGGAAGAAATGGTGTGCAATACTGAAAGAAGAAAATGATTAGTGAGGGGAAACACCAGGCCCTGGGCTGTGGACCCACCCTTGACAAGCCCACCTTGCAATCAGATGGCTGAAGAACACAGGAGGGAGAGGGGAGAAAGAGATTAGCCATAGTGGGGCCATGGGAACAGGCTAAGCGAGTGTGGCTGACCAGGGTACGAACTCTCCTCTGAGAACTGTTTATGGAGGAGCCCCAATAGACTGAGTATACCCAAGAGGTTGGAGGATTGTTTGTGTTGGTCCAGGAAGGGCCCAGGGTGGGTGTGCACCCCAAAGACCCAAGACTGTTTATGATAGCCTGATACAGGTCTGCTCTTTGTGAGTTTTTTGTTTCTGTTTTTTCTTGTTCTGGGGGTTGTCTGTTTTTGGTACAATACCTGGTGGACGAGGGCAGCTGTGAGTGGAGGTATGGGGGCTACAGAGCAGGGTATCCAGTACCCAGTAATATTCTGTTTCCATGTTTCTACTTCTCTTGGTTTTGGAGTGGGAGGCAGGCAAAAGCCCCTCTTTAGGCAAAAGGCCTGGGAGAGGGTCAGGGCTCAGAGGACATCTATACATGTGTTCCTGGGTGGAGGAGGGGGCACTTTAATTAGACCAGGTCTGAGAGCCATTTAATTAAAGTGCCCACAACTTCATGTGTATTCAGTGTCCCATGCATTAAAATGTCAATGGGGGTGCTTTAATAAAGCTCGTTTGATGAGCTTTAGTTAAAGTGCCTCACCACCATTTTGAAACACAGGGGCACTGAATACACTAATTAGCACACACCAGCAGACTTGCAGTAGACTTGATTAATTGAGTCTGCTCCAACACAAGCTAGTTAGCATGTGTCGGAGCAGAGGTCTATCATGTGTATAGGTGTCCAGACAGGCACGGCTTTGAGAAAATTAGGTGGGCTGGAGCTTGACAGGGCCTGAACCCGACCCACAGATAGAGAAGGGGCAAGAAAGTGAGAGGGGCAGATGCAAGCACTGCCCAGACTTTTGTCTAGGAGAAGAGTAGGGGGAAGCAAAGTGCCTGTAGCTCAGGCTTTATTTACTTAAGTGCAGCCTTCTGAAGCAATGTCTCAATTATAACACCAAGATGTGACAGGCAGGAAAGGAGGGAGGCAGAGGAGGCAGCTGGGTGTAGCCCAGCCACTAGGAGGTACCTGACTGTCCCTGGAGGTGCACCTTATTACACCACCATTTCTATCTATAAATATATATCTGCCATGAGCCCGAAAAAGCAGGCTACCAAATATATTCCTGACACTTCCTGTTTCTAGGGTAGGGGCAGACATTCAAAAAACCCCGGGCCTGAACTGATTCAATCTTTGCAGGTTAGTCTAATGTGCCTAGGCTGAACAATTTGCAACTGCACAGACATTCCCTCTGGAATGAGGAAATGTGACACATGCCTGCGGCTGCTCAGGCCAGAAGCTGGGGGGGCGGCACTAGAGTGTGCCCTCAGCTGCAGGGAAGCTGTATTGGGAGGGGGCATGGCCAGCCCAGGTAGTAGTCTTGGCTGAACTGGCCAGAGAGATTTAATTCCCCCCTCCCTGTC
The DNA here is from genome assembly GCF_001723895.1 of Crocodylus porosus. Lineage (NCBI taxonomy): Eukaryota > Metazoa > Chordata > Crocodylia > Crocodylidae > Crocodylus > Crocodylus porosus. The sequence goes on from NW_017728948.1 coordinate 17,676,131, forward strand.
CCACTGGCAGGGAGCCCTTGCTTCTGCAGCACTAGGGCTGGGCATTGCCAGATGCCAGCCAAAATGGCCCCTGAAGCAGAGGGGATAGGAAGGGGGGTTATTCCCCTCTCTACCCCTACTTCCCCCTAGAGACTGCCCCCAGCATCCAGTGGAGGGGGCAGGACCGGGTTTATCCCACAGCTTGCCCCAGGCACAGAGTGAGTAGCGGTGGCACTCGGGGTTGGCAGACCTTACTGCAGTGCACCGGGGGTAAAGAAGGGAATAACCCCCTCCCTACCCCTCACCTAAGAGGCCCTGCCAGCTGGCCTCTGACCCCACCCACACCCAGCCACTGGAATGGCAAGGGGGGAGTGACCACAATGGGGCAGCAGCCCCGGCACAGTTCCCTGGAGTGCAAGCCCCTTCCGGGGGGGCAGGGGGTGCACTGCAAGGCAGGGAAAGCTGCTGCAGGCCATGGCAGTGGCAGCACTGAGGGGAGTTCTGGCTCCCTCTGAGCCCCAGTGCTGCCGCACACTGTACACCACAGCTCTCCCCACTCTGCAGGGCAGCCCCCTGCCAGGAAAGGGCTTATATTTCCTGACACCATGAGAGGGGTTGCTGCCCCCATCAAGAGCCCTGCCCCCTCGCCACTGCAGTGCCAGGGCAGGGGTGTGGTGAGAGGCCAGCCAGTAGGGCCCCTTAGATGGGGGACAGGGAGGGTGTTTATTCCCCTCCCTATGGCATCTGGCAGAGGGAGTACAAGGGACTTATTCTGGCTCTTGCCCCAAGTAGGGAGTGAGTGGCATCAACAGCAGTCAAGGCAGGCAGACCTGACCTTGGTCCCTTGGGGGCAGTGGGGGTCAAGGGGGGAATTATTCTCCTCCCTGCCCCCTCTGCCTCAGGGGCCATGCCAGCCAGCAGCAGAAAGAGGGGAGTGTCCAGCAGACCTGGCTCGGGTCCCTGCCGGTGGGACAATTAGAGGGGAATTAAACCCCTCTCTAGCCAGTTCATCTCAGGTGACTGCCAGGGCTGGCCATGACCCCACTGCTGAAGCAGCCAGCATGGAAAAGTGCAGGTTCTGCTGGTGGGACAGGGGAGGGAAGGAAGGAATAAACTTTTCCCTTTCTTCTTTCTGGAGCCCATGTGTGGCCAGACACCTGCCCCTGCATGTCCCAGCCTGTTCCTGCCTTGGCTGGGGAGCAGAGGGGTGAGGCCAACCCTATTCAGCTGGAGTAGAGAGCTCAGCCCACAGAGCATACCAGCATGCTTGGAGGACTCTGGTTTAACTTAAACCAGGTAGAGGTCTTGGACAAACACTACATAAACCACTTTGAGCTCAATCAGTTAAGTCTGATACTACATTTAGGTTTATCTCAAACTGATTTTGGCCATTTTCAAACTGGTTTACATGCATTGAATGTCTGTTCTGTTACAGGTTTAAACCAGTTTCTGATCACTTAAACCAGTTTATGTGTAATGTCTGCCCCCAGCCCTAGTCAAGCTGAAAAGTGACCCAGAACAGCTTCACTCTTGGTATTTTGGTCCCTTCATTTCCATCCCCAGACAGCATATATTTCAGTGGTATCAAGCTTTTTAGACTCAAAGTGGATCGCTGTTTAGACTTCAGGCATGTCTCGGAAAACGCCAACTCCCAATTTTCACTCATTTTGTTAGAAAGATTTTAGAAAGACCACAACAAGGCAGAAAGGTTTTAACACTTATTCCTATTTGAAATCTCTGGTCACATCCACATAAACATGGATCTTGTACCACTGCTACTTATCTCCAGGGAACACCTGTGTCATGCACCCTCTGAATGAGGTAGGGGAGGCTGGGGCCAGCACTGGGTTGGCCCCAGAAGCCTTACATGGGATCCTGGAGGCCTCTTGGGGCTCCAGAAGCAGTGATTCTGCCACTCAGAGTCTGGCTGGCAGCTGGAGTGTGGCTTTGGCTGGCCAGGCATGCGCTTCTACTGTGTGCGCCACTCTATTTTTTGCATGGGTTTTTTCACCCCGGGATCCCCTGGGATCAACTCCCCCCCCACCCCCATGCTGCTACCTTGCAGCTCAGAGAACAGCTGAATGTGTGGTATGTGGTGCTGCACATGTGTCCGCGGCACCACATACTGCATGGTCATGCTTGTCTGGATGCAGCCTCTGGGCTTATCTTGTGTATCATGTTTGCACATCTAACACTGCTAAAATTATGCGGCACCTTGGCTGAGAATCACTAATATTATTTGAACTTAAACATTCAGGACAACTGTCTGCATGTAGGAATAGCTGGCCTGATTCTCCTCTCATATTAGTCTTCCACTAGTATAACTCCACTGAGGTCAACCACATTAACTCCTAATTCTTTTGATATTGGTAGGAAGGGAATTGGTCCTAAAATTTGGAAAAGCTCATGGAGAATTTGTGTAGTGTGACAATACGGTAATATCTAAAAGGCAGTGAAATGGTTCACAAATAAGAAAGGGCATATGGACTAGAAGACAAATACTGGTATAGAGTCTGTGTGTGGGAGCCATGAAAAGCAAGAGTGATGACAACTGTAGGAGTTGTTAAATATGACTATGAGCTGAATGACTCCCTATATCAATTGCCCTTATGTAGGTATGGGACAGTAAGAAGGCTGCTGTGCTAATTGAAAAGGTTATCGAAAAGCAAGGTGATTTGTCACAATCTGTTTATCTAATCTGGAGATTTTAAATTATGTGAAGAAAATCCAACTAATCTGTATATCTTTGAAAGAAAGAAGCAAAACTATTTCATAGCTATGAAAAATATTGGTAAATATGGAATAAATTACAAAGTAGACTCCCTGCAGCAAAGCACTATTGAATCTTAATCTTTAAAAACAGCGTTATTGATCAGCCACTCATTACATACAAAAGTAATAATCATTTTTGCAATTCATTTTTCTGTAATATTATTTAGTAGAAAGGTATGGAACATACATTTCCCTCATATTTGACTATGATTTTTAAAATTGTATGTCTTCCCAAGTGCCTAATTAGTATTATAATTGCTGGGATATGTAGAAATGCAAGGTAAAGTGGTTGAGAAAATTAGCACCTAAAAGTATTTTTGCTGAAAAAGCAAATTGGTTCTAAATTAAATCATTTCAGGGTCAACTCCCTCAAATCCTCATTCAGGTGAAAGCTCTGCAGCAACTGAGGGATGAGGGGTGGGGGAGAGATTCACTCCAAAAAAGGCATATAGGGGTAGCACCACACTTTCTACATCGGAAACTCTGATGCCCCGCTCATCTGCATGCCCATAGAGTAGAGGCAAAATACAGCCTGCAGGCTGTATCTGGCCCATCAGGCAATTCCATCTGGCCCAAGGGGCCCTTCCATAAGCCTGGCCCTGGGCTGCCCCTCTACAAGCCCGTACGTCCCTGCAGATGGTGTGGCTCTCGTTGCTATGCAACCACCCCCCACCCCAGCTTGGCCTAACCTGCCCCAGCCCTGAGCTTGGGGGCACTAGAGATGAACCTGGCACAGGCTTTTGCTGGTGACCACATGCCTGTTCCCAGCTCCCCTCCCTGTGGGCCTGGAAATGTGGGTTAGGGCTCTACTGGGCCAGGGCCAGGGCCAGGGACTCCCACTGGGGGAAAGGGGTGCTGGGTGGGGCTGGCCACACAGGCTGCCACTACATGTGGCTGGGAACTCGGGCAGGAGCATGGGAAGTGCAGCAATGGTGCTGGACTGGGCTGGGTTGGCCCCACATGCTGCCACCTCGTGTGGCTGGGGACTCAGGTGGGAGTGCAGGGAGCTCTGCTGTATGGGACTGGGCAAGGCTGGCCCTGCTCACTGCCACTATATGCAGGTCCAGGGATTTGCACACTCCAGAGATTCCACCCCCCCACCCCACCCCAAACACAGACACAACCTCT
>NW_017728948.1:17680109-17685709 GCF_001723895.1 Crocodylus porosus
CCCACAGTCCCCCCACACACTCCCACACCCCCCTACCCACACCATACCCCCAAACATACCCTCCTACACACACTCCCACACCTCCATCATAGCCTCACACACACCTACACCCTCCCACAGCCCCCACCCCAACTACACCCACTTACACCCCTCCACACCTACCCTCCCATCCTCCCGCACCACACACACACTCCTCAACCACACATCCCCCACATATACCCCTTACCTTGCCGCACACAATATACAAGACTAAGACTGTATTTTGAGCTATTATGCAATCACCTCTGGATACACTATGCAAACACACACAAATCAAGTACTTTTGGGGCAAGGCTGGGGTCTCCAGTGGCAAAGCTCAGGGGTTAGGGGTGGGACTTCCACTTCCAGGATGGTAACTAGACAGCAAGGTACCCATCAAGAGAAGGGGCTACTCTTGCAGCCCTCAACAGCTTACCTAAATTTGTTAAACGGCCCTCCAGCTGAAAAAATTGGCTGCGCCTGCCGTAGAGATACCCCCTAGACATGCTTAATCTGGTTTTGGGTGTGTAGGCTCTCAATCCTCTTTAAATTTAACAGACCATCATGAACTGAATTTCTTTTATTTTTTCTGTGCATCATGGGCATAGAGACTAGTATCCCAACACAGGTCCTGCTTTCCAGTCATCTATAACTTGCATACTGGAAGTATTACTAATTCCCTATACCTAAAGAGTTTCCATAGTGCCTACAAACTTAGGTGAACATCACCTCTGAAATAACTACTGAGAGACTGAATAGCAAAGTTGCTATGCAACCAATTTAGCTTTAAAAGATATTTTCATTTATGGTTCTCTGCAATGAAGCCACTAATGATGAATGTTATGTTTATATTTTATTTGATTGGTTGCTCTTGTAATCAGATTCTAATTTTCAGAGGATTACATAAACTCATAACTGTTATTTCAACAAGGCAGTGCTTCTAAATATGTAAATGACATTCATTAGGACAAAAATTCTCCATACCTTCATTAGTGAAGCTACTGCAATATTCCTTGCTCAAAATATTTCTGGGTAAAACTACTACTTAATTATTATTAGTACCACTACTAACTAGCACCCATGACATTGCTGCATGGTCAAAGCATTTTGTCATTTTTGCTATATTACTATTATTACTATATTTAAATGATTAGTATGTCAAATTGGGGCTCCATTCTACAATGTACTGCATATAAATAGAGTCAGCAATACAAAAATAACATTCACTTTTAAAAGTTCTCAAATACCCATGGACAGAATGAAATAATCACTGGGCCAAAGATAACCTGAGTGGAGTTTTAAAGATCCAGATCCAGAGCTATATGTCTTCTTTACAAACAATAATTTTAATTTATTCTGCTAACACAGCTGACATGAAATTACCTGTACTACATTTGGAAATGTTTTAAATGCTGCTTTGTTATGGAAGTCAGACAATGTTGATTCCTTACTGTGATGTAAAATGTAAATACAGTTAGAAATAAAAATGTGAACTTTACTTGCTATTATTTCCTAGAAAAGGCCTAGAAAAGGTGTGCAGCTCTCTTAGCAGTAGATGTCCAGTGGCAAGAATCCCTACATTGCATTAGGATTTTTCTGAGAGACCAAGGCCTTGGAACATCTGTAGCAGTAGTTTTTCAGTTCTTATTACTCTTTGTATTACTACTGAGGGTGAGTTTTCTTATCATGGACAAGGACCCGACTGGGTGATCTGCTGTGAAAATACAGAAAAGGAAGATGGCACCTTCTAGGGTGATGCGAAGCTTCAGTTGCGGATTTGATTCAGAGGAGATTCAACCTGATTCAGTGGCCAAATCTCTGAATCCGAATCAAAACTGGAAACCCATTAAGAGGCCCAAATTGAATCTGAAGCCTCTGAATCGATTCAGAAAATATTCAGAGAGATTTGGAGATTTGGATCAGCTGGGGAAAGGCAGGTACATTCAGACTGCAGGATCTCCCATGGCTCCTCTGGCTGTGCCTGCCTCTCTCCAAGGTACTGAAATTACTTCTGCCACTTGCTTGAATACTCTAGGATGACTCCCTAGGCCCTGCTGATTTGGAAACATGTAGCTTATCTAAGCAATCTTTAACTTGTCCTTTCCCAAGGACTGAATATAGACTCAATATAACCCTTGGTCTTTCAAGCTAGTAAAGTCAGTCATCTGAGTTGATCTTTTCTGCCAAGACTGAAGTAAAAAATGCATTAAACACCACCTTCTCTGTTTAACGAGTGAACTGTACTTTCTTTAGTTTTCCTCTTCTAATATATCTCAAATACTTTTTTGCAACTTTATGTCCCTTGTTAGCTGTATGTCAATTTCTGCCTTGACCTGTCTGATGCTCATTCTATGCTCTTATGCAAATCTTTTGTAATATAGGTAAGTTTCATTTTTTCATAGATTTCATAGACATTAGGGCTGGAAGGGACCTCGGAAGATCATTGAGTCCAGCAGGAAGTCAGCAGGGGTCATAGGATCCCAGCAAGATAAACATCCAGATTTCTCTTGAAGGTGTTCAAAGTAGGTGCTTGAACCACCACTGGTGGCAGTCTATTTCAGACCTTGGGGGCTCAGAAGTTCTTTCTTATGTCCAGCCTGAAATGGTCCTGAAGGAGCTTGTGACCGTTTGACTTTGTCATCCCCTGGGGTGCTCTAGTGAACATATGTTCCCACAGATCCTGGTGAGCACCCCTGATAAACTTATAGGCAGCCACCTGATCACCCGAGCCTGTGCTTCTCCAGGCTGAAGAGTTCCAAAGCTCTCAGCCTCTCATCATAAGGTCTGTTTTCCTGACCTATGATCATGTGCATGGCTCTCCTCTGGACTCTCAAGCTTCTCCACATCCTTTTTGAATTGTGGAGCCCAAAACTGGACAAAATACTCTAGCTGTGCCCTCACCAAGGCCGAGTACAACAGGAGAACAACGTCCTAGGATTTGCTTGAGAAGCATCTATGGATGCAAGCCAGTGTTTTGCTTGCTTTACTAGCCACAGCATCACACTGAAGGCTCATGTTCATCTTGTGGTCAATCATGACCCCCAAGTCCCTTTCGTCCATAGTGCTAGCCAGCGTAGCACTGCCAAGCCTATAAGTATGCTGCAGGTTTTTCTTCCCAAGGTGGAGAACCTTGCATTTTTCAGTGTTAAACACCATCAGGGTCTCATCCACACATTTACTGAGCCTGTCAAGGTCAGCTTGGATCGCCTTCTTGTCCTCAAGTGTGGATGCTTTATCCCAAAGTTTGGTGTCATCGGCGAACTTGGCCAGTCTGCTTCTGATACCAATGTCCACATCATTAATGAAGATGTTGAATAGTGTTGGCCCAAGAACAGAGCCTTGAGGGACACCACTGGTCACAGGGCACAATGACAATTGACTTCCCTCAACCACCACCCTTTGTAAGATTCCTTTCTAGGTTGGAGAGCTCATCATATAGCCAAGCTATCTCTTGTTATGCTTTCTATCCCTGCTTTGCATCAGGATAGCATGCACTTGTACCCTTAATGTTGTCTCTTGAAGGAATGACAAAATCACTTGCACACCTTTTTTTTTTATGTTTCGTTTTCTCCCATGGGATCCCAAGTTTGTTAAAGTATGCATTTCTGACTTGCAAAGTTTCTGTTTATCTCTTATCCTTTCTTTCTTTCCTTAGAATCATAAATTCTTCATTTAGCAATTCCTACACTTGGGTGTATCTACCCATGCACTTTAATGTGCATTAGCTTATTTTAATGCCCATTAAATAGGATCACCAGGTTTCCAATTTCAAAAGAGAGGACACGTTGAGGTGGAGAGGGGGGAGGAAAGGGAGAGCAGAACAGTTTATATGATTGTGGGGGAGGGGCAGTGATATGCCCTCTGTCCCCCCCAGCCCTGCCAGTGCCCCTCACTCCCAACCCGCAGCCCCCTGTTCCCTCACAGCCCACTGCCCGTGCAGCTCTCTCATGCACATGTGCACTCACAAAATTACCATGCTCAAGCATCCTCCCGTGTCCTGTGTATTCGCATCCCCATGCTTAAAAATGGTGTTGGGAGTGCTTGAATGGAAGCTTGAATGAGCTTTAGTTGAAGTGCCCCGCACCATTTTTAAGCATGGGGACGCTGATACATGAGATGCTGAGGCATTTTAATTAGAGTGGCTCTTGGAGCTACTCTAAATAAAGTGCTTCCCCCCCTGACACACAGAGCATGTGTAAAAGTGCCCCATGCTATTTAGTTAATGTACATTAAAATAGGCTACTGCACATTAAAGCACAAGTGTAGATGCACCCAGTGATACCCATCTTCCTTCAGATTCTCTGTCAGTTACTCCTATTAGAAAGAAGCAAATTAAGAAGTCTTCTTTTTGTTTCTCCAGTTTGTCCCCAACATAATGTTAGAACTTACATGTGTGTCTGCACCATACAGACAGTCCAGAATTACCTTTCCTGCAGACATCACAGTAATTAAAGGCCGCTATGATGGCCAAGTCTACTTATCACTTTGTCTAGGACCTCAGAGAACATAGATCTGTCTTTAATACACAAGGCAACACCTTCTTTCTTTTTTCCTTGCCTGTTCTTCCTGATCAAGTTATATCCATCCACATTCCAATTGTATAAACAACCCCACAGCATTTCAGTTATCTAATTTAAATAATAATTTTCATCACATACTAGGACATCAAGGTCTTCCTGCTTATTCCCTGTAGCTCTTGTATAGCATCATGACAACGTGAATCTTTTGCACAGCTTTATGTGCAAGATAAACTACCAGTACTAAAAGAAATAAAACTTCAGTTATGATGATCATAGCAAGTGGGAGCCCAAAAGTACAAACAAATGCTAAGATTATCATCAGGATATGGTTTCACTTGGCAGTTGTTTCCTGGTATCTTACAGTCTTGAAGAAACACCATCTAGATTTTTGTTTTACAGTTGTGGCACATTCCCGTGTTTTGAATATTCAGACTTATTCACTAAGCGCAGAATCCCTGCTCAGAAATGAATGCCAGTGACAATTTCTGAAATGTTTTAATGTGTTTTGACCCAGAGAAATCCTTGTACTCAGAAGAATGGCAGCCAGCAAGTCTCTGGCTGAATCATGCTGACTCCTTGGAATTAGATTTACTCATTTCTACATAAAATTGCATCCAGTGGCTAGAAGGGTGACACATCCTTATTATGTTTTGAGTGATTAAGTCCTAGTCAAGGATAACAATTGTAATAACCAGCTGACAAGGAAGTCCCACATAAAAAAGTGTAACAGAATCAGCAGCACTGTCACTTCCTTATAAATCTTCTACACATAGCCATTATAGCTTAAGATGAACACAAATGAAATGAAAAAAAAAATCATATTTTACTGCTATGCTGTGCATTAAATAGCTACCATGTAATGGCATAGTTTGCCTGCAGTTGATTAGTATATGAGGATCAAGTTAGGTTCTCATTGTCATTCACCTATGGAACTCATTGCTACACATTATAGATTCATAGATTCATGGATTCATAGATGCTAGGGTCAGAAGGGACCTCAATAGATCATCGAGTCCGACCCCCTGCATAAGCAGGAAAGAGTGCTGGGCCTACATTACCCCA
>NW_017728948.1:17685720-17694058 GCF_001723895.1 Crocodylus porosus
CTCCTTGCCCCCCATGTAGCCTAACCCACAGTCCTTCTACTTCCTCATCCTTTGATTATCTTTGAGGACAAGAGCTTAATGGGATGTAGGAAAGGATTAGGTATTTATTTTGATAAGAGTACACAGACTTACAAAAAATAGAAGATATCTAGGGAAGATTAATCTTTATGTTTCAAGGCATAAATCAATACTCAAATGACAGTAGCCAGGAAGAAACTTCCTATATAGGCAGGTTTTTCTAAAATTGTCCACTACTTTCTTTTCTCTTCTGCAATATGGTCCTGACCAGTGTCAGAGATGGACTGAATGTTGGACTAGATAGGCCACTACTCTGATCCATTATAGCAATTTACTACTCTTGTTAAATTTCCAAAATTTTAATAATTACTAGTGGTGTCATGAGTGCCAGATATATAATATATTAACAGAAGCTGTTGACTACACCAAGCATTGACACATGGCAAAGAGAAGCAACGTGAATCCAATTTTCATAGAAAATAAACCTGCTATTTTCCAGGATGCAGAGAAGTTGGAAGGCAGTTTTCAAAAAGATTAAACAAGCCTCTAACTCCATGCCTTTGATTATGCCAACACAATAGCTGAACGTTGATTATAGAGAGGATGGAGACAGGCTTTTCTTTGTTGCTGTAGGAGACAGGACTTGGAGCAATGGCCTCAAGCTGCAGCAGGAGAAATTTAAGCTAAAGATTAGGAGGAAGATTCTGACACTGATGTTGGTTAAACATTGGAACAATCTACTTAGAAAACCTGTGGACTCTGCATCCTTGGAAACTTTCAAAAACAGGTTTGACAGGCACTTGGCTGTGACGGTTACTCAGGGGTGATCCTGCCTTGAGCGGGGGACTAGACTAGATGACCTTGAAAGGTCCCTTCCAGTTCTACTTTCCTATGATCCTATTAAAAATGTCTGTACTGGATCTGGAAATACCTGCTTGAGAAATAGATTACTATTTACCAGAAATGCATAACAGCACTTTTCCAAGCATATGAATCAGTATAAAGTAGCATTAGAATTTGCCAGTTGTCATCAGATTTGATTACATTGTCTTGCACCAAACTTTTTTTTGGAAACATGGCATCTAGCTCCTGCATCTATGTGCAATAAATAGGACCTAAACACAGCACAAGTTCAAGGAGCTGTTCTAATGAGTGATCTGATCTAGATTTAGAAGGCAAAGAGGAAGCTCCAACAATTTTCGCTGGGCTTTGGAACAAGACACTAGCCTGGGAATGGTATAAAATTGTGTCTCGTGTCACTATAACTTTTTAACCATTAGCTGGGAGCTAGTATAATTTTTTTCAATTATGGTGCAGAAACCATACTCCCTTTGCACTTCTTGAATGGGAACAATGCTTCCATATGATAGTACGTTCCATCACCAACTTGAGTCCTGAAGCATCCTCACCAAATATTTTTGTTGCAGAAAACCCACGTGTTGAACCCATTTTCTGGTTATGTATGTGGCCTGAACAAAGACTGCCAATGCATGCAGATGGGTCCATCTGCAGACCCAATGGCAAATTCAGATATGGTGAAAGTGGGTGAAACTATGAAGATGTAAATGAACAGAAGAGGCTTTTGTTTATTACATGACGTCTAAGTTTTATTCCAGACTCCCCACTTACAAATTTTAATTACTGACATAAGTAGGGTTCTAGCACTAAAAATATTTTGGAACTTTGGGTTTAGATCAACAAACTTTTCAAGATGTACAATTTATATAGAGTTTAATAGAAAATAAGCTAATATGTTTCTACAGGAATTTATTAGGAATCAGAAAAAAAATACTATATGAATTCATAAACTAGGTAGAAAATCAACTCTTGTCTATAGTGTTTCTTATTTTAACCATCTGATAGAATCTTACAGTAGGGATATAATTTTCTAGTCATTTATGCAACATGGGGTTTTTGTTTTTGTTTTTAAAAACCATAGCTAGAATCTCATTTTCTTCTACATTCCACAGGACTTTTCTGGCAATATTGTTATTAGATGCACAGTAGAATAGCTCTTTATTTTGAGTTCATTGTGCAGCTCCTGATAGCATTACATCATCCACTCTTGGACAGAAAAGATAATATGACAGCAGAAAATAAAATAGAATGGGTCAGGCAATGACAGATGAGATGGTGAGCAAACATTTACTCCCGGGTCCTTAAAAGAATTTGAGAACTACTTACTTTGTTACCATATTGAGCCTTCAGAGCTGAGACATTTGGAAAATGAGATGAGAGTTTTCCAACTAACAAATTTTGTAAGTCACTGACCTTGATTGTGCTACTACCTAGAAGCTTTCAATAAAATAAAAGGCTGCAAGTTTAGTGTGCTGGAGAGAGTGTGAAGTTCCAATCTTACCTGACTTGTGGTTTAAACTTTACACAAATATCTAAGTTGTGCTTGAAAATTGTGAGCAGATGGTCGCAAATGAACAACCACATATGCAAAACGCAAGGTCCCAGATTTATAATGATAAATGTCTAGAGACTGGTGTTTGCCTGTGCATTTTCCTATTTTGTGCATATCTGTATGCACATCTGCATTTTGGGGCAGGGATCAGCAGTTGGGTAGCATTATTTAAAATGTCTATTAGATATTTTCTTGCAGAATAAAGGTGGTAGGTGATCATTGTAAAGATCTATACCAGGGTTACAGGATACGTGTACCCCTGGGGGTACTTGAGAAGGTACCAGGGGGTATGCAGCAGTGGCATGGAGACACGGGGGCAGGGCTGCCAGCATTTTGCGCCGCTTGTGACATTGTGTGCCATGTGCCACTGGTGCTTTTGTTTTTGCTGGCACAGCACAACACCAGCGCTTCTGCCACCATGTGCTGCTGGCACTTCCAGTTTTGCTGCTGCGCACCGCCGACACTTCTGGTTTTGCTGCATGCACCTTGCAGAGGCAGGGGAACCTCTTCCTCTCTGCCCCCCTCCCCATTGTCAATTGGCTGCCGAGGGACCCCCTCCCCCTGCTCATCAGTTGGCTGCCAGGGGACTCCCTGGTTCTCCACTGGCCGCCAGAGAGACACTGACCAAAAAAAGGTTGAAAACCCCTGATCCACACCAACTAATATGAGCTGCATCTCATTTTGGTGGCTTAGCTGGGCGGAAGTTGGATTGTAAAAGCAGGTTGGGCAAACACAATTTCCCCCCCTATATGACCTGTAATCAAAATAGTTATTAAACTTATTACAATCTGAGAAAAATCATCATTATTTTCATCTCTCTTGTACAAAGGATAATGTTAGAAATTGTTCGTGACAATAAACAATTTGGAATTTGCTAGGAAACTTGTGCTTCAGTGGACGGCATGAATAAACTAATAAACAAGTAACAAGTAACATGATGTTCTTCACTTCATGTCAATGATACACTCCAGAATCATAATAGTCATAATGACAGTGTTATGTCCCTGTACTTTAGGCTTGCTATAATCTTGAAGTGAAGATTCTTTTCACTTCTCTATAATATATGTATTTGCTGTTATTACACCACCCCATTCAGGTGCCCATACTTCTTTCTAACGTACACCAATCGTTCTCTTTTATGTTCTTTTTTCTTTCAATAAGTGTTAGCAGTTCTTAAATTGCTACTCCATGCAAGTCATTCTACTACCCTGGACTATATATAAAATAACAAATAATGGTGGGTAGGTGTATGTGCACATATATATCTATGTCTATGTATATCTATACATCTACATCTAGATCTATATCTACATATGAACTCCATTATTTCTGAGGGTCTCAGCTATACTTACATTGAAAATGTGCCACCTATGTTTGAATTTCCCCATGCCACAAGATAATTTTTAATTGCTTTTTTTAGTATCTAGACTCTTCATTATCTCGATGCATCCTCTTTAAGAGTGAAATTCTTGCCTCACTGAAGCCAATGGGAGTTTTCCATTGATTTGAATGTGGCCAACATCTGAAGCCTGTTCCCTTATAGTTCCCAAAGGCATAAAAAGCAGGGTTGGCACTCTAGGCAAACTCTACAGGAGAGGAGGGGGCTCAGTTCTGAAAGCCCATGTGGATCCAACCTGCGAGTGGGAGCAGGTAGGGCACCCCAGCAGTAAGAGCAGCCCCATGGCAGGAATCCAAAACTGTCTCTAGCTGAGCTAGTGCTGCTGCTTTAAGAGCAGCAGGGACTGTACCTATGCTGGGGATTGTTTTGGAGTTCCCCACATAGGGAAGCCCTAAGACTACTCTTGATGCTGGGGTGTGGATTCTATGGGACTGTGGTCCAGTTCCAGCTTCCCTCCTAATTTGGCATCCAGGGTGGGTGCCCCTCTTGCCCACCCCTAGTTATGCTACTGATAGTTCCATTCCTAAAACAAGTGCCAGCTCTTTTGCGTTCTTCTTCTTTTAATACACTCTCTGGTTTCTGTGGGTGTGTGTTTTGCCGTTCTTCAGTACAATTTCAATCCCAAAAAAGAGTGACCCATTCCTTGGTTGTGTCCAGAAGGGTGGCATAGCTACATTAGTTGTTCACATGCTATAATATTGACTAAATTCCCTTTGTATCACAAGCACACTTTAATTTGATCCTAAACAACATTGGCATTATTACATCTAAAAATTGTGGCAGATTGTCATTAGCTATGGCCTAACTCTTTTTCTAGTGATGTTAATGGCTAATATACAATCAACTCCAAAGGGAACACAGCTCAACAACGAAGAGCTTTACAAGCCACTATAATTCTTTTCCAATGTTTCCCATTGTAACCATTTAGTTTGCAAACACTCTCTCTTACTTGTCTTTGTCCCAAATAATAATACAGCACTATTACTAATTTCCATATATTTGCTTTGTTTATGAGCTCTGAACATCTACCTAATGCCAAGACTCTGTAAATAGGTAGATAATTTTTTTTCAAGAAAGGGTTTCATATTTTTCCATGAAGGAAGGAAAGGAGATAAAGTCCTAACAGGAGGTAAAGCATATATACAATAGAAAGAAAATAAACATAGACTAGGCAAAAGAAGTTATGTCTGAAGGGAATCTTTATGACCATCCTCCCACATACAAATTTTGAAAGTGCATCACTGATGAATAGATTTTAAAACTTTATACTGTTTAAATCTGGATAAGAACCCATAAGCTTGGACACTTTTCTGAGCATTTAGAATTGTAACTGTATGATAGTTGGACTGAAAAGCTCACAATAATATATTTTGTGTAATAACTGACACTCCCACTTCAGGAACTGATCTGAAATATAACCACAATTACTACTTTCACGCTGTTTTGGTAATTTGATTTTTCTGTTCCAACCTAAACAGGAACTCAGAAAGCCAATAAAGAGGGCTATATGGGAAAGGAGTTTAAATGAATATTTCAAAATATAAGTAAGGTTTGAGGTGATTCGGGTACTAATACAGGTGAAATATCATGTATGAGAATGTAACTTTTTTTCCCCTTCCTTCAGCAAGTTCTTACTTTCTGAATGGACATCTCATGATTTTATTTACAAAGCAACCCACGTACCTTTTTCTTATGCAGGCACTGGAAGTACAGCAATGAGCATTACCACTTCTGTGGTGTATCGGTGTGAGAAATGTTTGCATTTAAATAATTTTTGTAATTCCATGGCAGTAGTGTCCTGAAATAGAGAATGGGGAGAATAGGGGTTATGAGGTGAAACACAATAGAGTAGGTTTCTTTGCGGTGACTAGAATATTTTTTTTTTCTATTTTAATACAAAACAAGAGAACAAGAAAAAATACAGGCCTGATAGTAATGGCCTAATGCATTAGAAAAAAATGTTCAGGTGTTGTCTTTCTTACAAAAATATTATATGCAAATATTGCTGAGGTCACTAGAATATGAAAAGCATGTACAGGGCATAAATAGTAGTGTGGAATTTTTTTTAGAATAATCTTTAAAAACATGGTGTTTAATAAAGTTTGGGATAAAGTTAGTGTCACAATTATATAACATAAAGATGAAATTATGCTAACCTCATGTAAGGAGTTCCAAAATTCAGCTTCTCTTACTTTATTTCTTCAGATATACACGAGTAGTGACTCCACTGAAGACACTTACCTACATGAGTACCTATTTGTTACACAGTAAAGTGGGTTTGCTTTATGCAAATTTGATTTATACGCTCTGGGAATGCACCTACAGCATAAATTGAGGAAAACCTGTACATTACTAATCATCTGTGAACACTGTCACATTGGGGCAGCACAATGGGAAAAAGCTGCTACTTCTGTAAGGAGCAATTTCTTCATCAGACAGTCTGCAAGAGACTCCTTGGGTGTGTCCACACATGCAAGCACATGCGCTTGCAGCAGCTCAAATAGAAGCGGTGCAAATTTGAGCTGGGCTTTTTGCTTCAGCACACGTGCTCAGACATGCACTTTGTTGTGAAGAAAATCATGCCATCTGGGGAAAAATAACCCTGCCTGGCTTCTCCCAGATCTTCAGCCCGGGGAGCTAGAGCCCGGGACCAGCACCTGTGCTGTCCCCAGGAGTATAAAAAGCTGCCCTGTCCTGGCCCCAGTAGCTCAGGGCTACTAGCTTTCAGGAGCTTCTGGGGTCCAGCCAATTGGTACCTGGGGACACTACCCCTTGTGTCAGCTGGACTGCTGATGCAGCCCTGAGAGTTCCCTACACCCTCTACCCACTGCAGTCATCTGGCAATGGGGGCTGCTGCCCAGCTGTGACCTGCTGCACGCCTGCCAGACCTGGATGGGGACTGCGCAGCCAGTAGAGGCATGTGCTCCCTGGGCCAGCTGCCAGTGGACTGCGGTTGCAGGGTTGACCTTTGTGTGGCACTACTGCCATTTGTGCCCCTTGGCTGGCAGATATGTGGCCTGGGAGATGTTCCCAGTGTGGTGAGTGGCCTGCTTTGAACTGTCAAAGCATGTCCTCCTGGCCCCATTTGGCCAGGAGGTCATCCACAGCCAGTTGGGTCCAAGGTGCCAGCTCTGAGCAGGCAGGGTCCTGCCACTGGCCTCCCTAGCATGAATTCTGGTGTTCCCTATTGGAAAACTGAAAAATCCCTGATAAAAAAAATCCCAAAGTCACTCTCTAAAATACCCCAAATCCATGTTCCTCCACAATTAAAATAAAAGACCACTATAAAGAGAGAGAACGAGTGAGACAGACATAGTGATCAATTGGACAATGTTTTATTGCTATATCTACAGTATTAAAGCAGGCCCCAAGTATGGGGGGCGGGGGGGCCTGTGGCAGAAAGCCACCTTGGTTTCTTCCCAAAATCTCTGCCTGGTGACAAGGTGAATAAATCTCTGTGCTGTGACCATTGGATGAAGATGAGCCCAGCAGAGGAGACACACATCAGGCTGTGTTTTTAGGTAACCTGAGCTGGCTGCATTCCTGAGGGAGGGGGGAAACCTGCTCCCTCTGCCTACCTTGGTATCGGCTACCTGGGTGAGGGGCATCTACCTGGTGGGCTGGAGTCTGCCCGGCACCTGGTGATGTATTTCAAATTGGTTGGCGGACAGCCAACCGGAGCTGGCCTCCACTGGACCAGGTGAATGAGGTCACAGGGGCTATATAAGTTAGGACTGCCCAGGAGGAGTGGGGAGCAGCCATGCGGGGGACACAGAGGAGCTTTACCATCTGAAACTGGCTCTCTCCCCCAAACTCACGAGCTACAAACTGCTTGCCTCCAGAGGGAAACTTCACCAGCCTTTGGAAGATGCTTGTGAGTAAGCCGCTCGAGATCTGATTAGATATCTAGCTGGCAGTAACTCAGATGCGTGATCAAAAGCCTACCTCAGCCAGACTGTTTGCTCTTTAGGATTTCTAGGATATTGCTCAATCTTGTAACCTATTTTCACCCTACCCCTGTAATCAATAAAGTTGTCCTTTGTGACCGGTGTGGGAGACTTATTGAGGAGTGGGTCTAAATTATGCCTAAGAGACCCCTTAGGTCTGTGGACTAAGGGAGACTTTACTTTTTGCCCCCGGACTTGGGGAAGTGCCCCAAGTACCTGTACTGGGTCAAGTACCCATAGGACTTTAGGCCTGTGTTTCCCTGAGGACACAGGGCTGAGAGTGAGTCCATTCTTGGGGTGGTGGCAGCTATGTTACCCCCAGGTTAGCAAGTGTGCTCCGGGAAGGGGGTCAGCCGGATATAAGGCGCCCCTAGGGAGGCATTCGGAGCCTGGAAGGTGGTTGGGCGCAGGGAGGTGGGCAGCTCAATGCAGGAGTGCCCCCTACTGGCCCGCCACAGAGGCAGGGATGGGAGGAGTTTGGTGAAATGGGGCACACCAGGGCAGGGGTCAGGGGGCTGGCAGGGGCTGGGCCGGCCCTGGCAGGGGTTGGGAGCCTTGGGGGGG
>NW_017728948.1:17694268-17768635 GCF_001723895.1 Crocodylus porosus
GTCCTCTCCCCCCACCTCCAGCCCCCCGACCCCTCACTCACCAGAGCCCTGGTGCTGAAACATGTGGCCTGGCCCAGAGCGAAATGACCTAATGGTGTTTCGGGAAGACTTCTGCCTACCCTGGTTAGTACTGAATGATGAAAATGTTTGATGTGCATGAAAGCCTCTGCTGTTTTCCATTTGCACACCTCTGTTTATCTCCTTTGCCTTAACTTCCTTTTTCATGTTTTTCACCTATCTTTATCATATTAGTTACTTAAATAATAATATTGTAACATAAAGCTGCTTTGAGATCAGAGTTAGGTTTAAAAGGCAAAGCTACAACACGACTGCTGCAGATGAGCAATGGCAGAATCTGGCTCATAAGTACTAGATTTTTAAAGCTCTCCAAATTCTGCATTTTCAGAATTGCTGTATTCCCACTGCAACTCAGTACAGATTAGCCTTGCACTACATTAACTGTTGAACAAATTTCACAAGAAAACAACCCCGTATTCCCTTTAAACAAGAATGTTCATGTGTTTAGTGCAAATTCTCCCAACCAGTTTCTGAATAATTACCACTTTTCAGTATGCTGGGCCCTATACAAATAATTAATAGATAATCTATGTACTGCTCTTTTTACAAGCTTCTTTTGGAGAGACGAGGATGTCCTCGAACTACTTGGAAATATTAAGGAGGGTGAGGTGGGGGGGAGCCACCTGAGTGTTATTCTCCGTGTCTAGTAATTAAGCACAGCCCTAACATCTAGCATAAGCAATAATGGTGATTAACACTACAAAACTTTTAGAATTGTGCTCACAGGCCCTCATTAAAGTTCCCCTTACCATTTCTTTTATATATACATGGAATACAAGAAGGATGTAGTCTCATAAAATTGTGCCAATTGATTTAATTGCTAACTGCAGCAAGGAAAGAATCCAGCCATTCTTTTTCCTATGTAACTTCTATAAAAATGACAATAAAAATATATTTTTGCCATGTTTTAAAGAGCTCTAAATGTTTAGAATAAACATTTAACTTAGATTGCTGAAGCCTGTTATTGCCTGGTATTTAAAAACAATTATTTATTAAGTTTTATTTCAGGAGGTTTAACAAGGGTGGCATAGAGTACATTAATATTCCATAGATTGTTACCCACAAGATATGAGCCTGATCCATTTTACATATGTATAACTTGAGTAGGTGTGTGCAGAATCAATCTTAAGGTTTGGATGATGTGTTAATATGTATTTAATTAGCATAACTATTGTTCTCCATTGTAGTTCAGTTTTAAATGTACTCAGTTAATCTCCCTTGATTATGCTTTTATTTCATTCATATTGCCAAAATTGGATTCCCCAGCTCTTGATGCATTTAAACTGTAACTTGATGCCTTTGTGGGAGACCTGCTTCAGATAAACACAAGTTATTGGGCTTAGTACAAGGAAAATGAATGACCCATAATATAAAGGAAATCAGATTAGATGAGCTAATAGTCTCTTCTGGTCTCAAATTCAAGAATGATCTGTCCCCATGAAAAACTGCTCATGTTTGGCCCCATTTCATTTCTGCCGGGTAGACTTTCATGACTTATGCTCACCCAGCATATGGAGTCATATAGTTGCTCAGCAAGTGCACAGCTCAGCTCAATGTATGCTAGCATAAAATCCACAGTGCATGGGTACTGGGATCACAAACTGTATAAGGATCACTTGCACAGCTGGAAAGCTCCCATTTCAGCTTGGTAAACTGAAATAGGATTCTGCCCTGGGATATCAATGGGGGCAAGACAAATCAGACAGGGAGCATGGGATGGGGAGATGGACTAGGACAAGGAGCTTTGAAGGGAAGGAATCTGGTTGAGATGAACAAAATTTGGATCAGGAGTCTAAGGCTGGATTCATATGGGACTGGGACTGAGACAAGGACAAGTTGGAAGGCACCCAGACAGAAGGGATGGCACCTAGACAGAAGGGATTAAATTATGAAAAAGGGCCTTGTAATGGGACCTGGGTCAAGGAACCACACCAGGGTGGAGCCTAGGTGCTGTACCCTCAATAAGTGTTTTGTCCCCTTATTTCTATATCCTGCCCACCACAACTTGATGTAACTGTAAAGGATATCAAGAGGTGGTACCTGACCATATGGGACTGATTGAGATGGGTGCCGGTCTCAATGTCTGGGAGTCTTCTGTGGGGCTCTGCCTCCCCTATACACCCACCCATTTCCACTGGGGTGTCCTGTTGATGATCAGGTTAGGCACCTAGCCTTCCTAGCTGCCTGACTCCATGTTCTAGGTAAAAAGGTCCATCAAGAGAAGAAAGCCAAATGGCTTAGGACCAGCATGAGTTGGCTGAGCCCTGGAATCCTGGTGAGGGTCTGCACCAGCAGTGTCCAGGCCATGTAGAAGTAAACAAATCAATATAACGTAAGTAGTTGTATTGTGTCTGCTTTGGGCCCCACCTTTCTTCAGGCAGTCGAGGCTCTTCAGGGTTCGCCCCCTATTGTGAGCCTAGTTCAAATGGGAAGGCCTGTGTTGGGCCAAACCTTTCAGGTAGTCTGGGGCCATAGGTGTTAGGAACCCTTGGGTGGCCCCTGTAAGTACGTGACATCCAATGCTCGCAGGGTGGTCAGGATTCTGTGGAAGGAGCTGGGGTCAAGGTGGTCTCAAGTAGGATGTGCTTAGCTCCAGTGGAGGGAAGTGGCATGGGCCAGTGCCTGCTAGTGCCTCCTCATCTCTGAGGCTGGCACTGCCTGGGCCAACCCGGACCTCTGCATGCCCGCATATGCTTCGTGGCTGCCCCGAACTATTGTAGTCTGCAGTTGTGGCCTCTGAGCTCTAGGCAGCTCCAGATACTCTGACCACTTGTTCTCTTCCTGGGCCGTGCCCTGGGCTCTAATGGAGCCCAGCTTCTGGCTCTCATTTGTGCCCAGGGAGCACATCACCCATTATTTTCCTGCCCTAACTGGAAAGTGGGTGCATTTGGGGGCACGCTGTTGGTCTGTGGGCTTGCTCCTTTTCATCGGGCAAGTCCGGTGATCTACAGACTGGGGCATTGTGGCGGCCATCACACCAGTAAGTGTGGGACCTTGACCGGGTCCCTACTACAGGCCTACAGTCACAAGAAAACATTCCCTTCTTAAATCTAGAAATGAACCCAAGATTCCTGAGCCACAACATTCACCTGCTGTCAAATATCTGTTAAACCCACTTGTTCCACCTGCTGCCAAGTACAGGATGACAGTGTACTACCACTGTTCAGGCAACAGTTGCTCTGTTACCCAAAATGGTTCAGCTTCTCACTCTTTACTTCTCCAGGCTGCTTCTTCCTTTTCCTTTTGCTGCTCAGCACAAAAGAGACAATGATCTCTGTCCCTGTACCCAGTACTACAGTGGCCAACCACAGTCAGGAGCAATAACTAGAGCTACAAGGTTTCAACTCTTCATGGTTATTTCATTTCATGCACACAAAACACTTAGTGAGTTGGGGACAAATCAGGCTTGTTCAGGAAAGGAAAGTCTTGTTGTAAAACCTCATACTAATTGTTGCAGAAGTTGGAAAGTGTGTAGTGAACGGGCACTTCAGGGGAGAGAAGGTAGTCTCTGAATAAGGTAATTTTCTAGAGAACTGGCTTTTATCCTTGCCTTTAGCATGGGTGGCCATTTATTTACACTGGAATACAAACTCTGTGCCTGAGCATCTGAGGAAAGCATCACAGGCAGTCAAATTAATTCCTGGAGTAGCTCCATTTAAATTTAGCCTAGTAACTGTCATCATAATTAGCTAAATAATTATGAAGTTCATTAACTTCCAGAGTTCCATGTGGTAGGTAAGTGAACATTTTTATCCTATTTTATAGATTCCAAACTAGGATTAGGAGGAGTCCAATTTGAAAAGGGATGTCTCCCTCCTACCTGCCTACCTGACGAGGACAGCATTATCCATATATCAAATACCTTTTATGCTACAGCTTTACATAGAAAACAAAAAAGGCAGTGCCAGTGTGATGCAGGCCAGGAACTTGAAGGTTATTTAAACATTTTAGACCTATTGGAGCTGGATTATTACCTCCACGCATCAGATTTAAAAAAATAGAAAAAATAAAAGAAAGTGAACACCTGATCAGTCAAGAAGAATATAGATGACAAAAAGGAAACACCAGGTGTTCCAGATAACATAATTCAGCATCCATATCAGAAAGCTTGGCATTCTGCAATTGGAGAAATTATATGCTGAGTCAGTGGGAAGAAACTCAAATAATGTTTTTCAGCTTTAAAGATCATCACACTATGGCACTTTTACGTCAATTTTAGCTCTCAACCTGTTCCCAGCCTCAGCTCTATGATCACAATTGTGATCATGGGGTTGGAACTGGGAACAAGCTCCCAGGCCTTGCTCTGCAATTGCAGAGCAGGAGCTAGGAGCTCCCTGCATGAGGAGAGTTCTCTACCCAGCCTGGAGTTGGCTGGGACCTGCCCCTGACTGGTCAGGGGGGCAGCCCCAGGGGAAGTCTGCACATGCAGCCTGGAGGCGATTGGGGATTGTTCCATTTTGGGAAGTCCTGAGCCAGCTCCGGCTGCACATGCAGACTTTCTCACAAAGCCCAGGGCTGGCCAAGAACTATCCCAGTAAGTGGAAGGTCCCAGCCCTGTGCCCTGATCAGGCAATCAAGGCATGGGGCTTGGAAAGAGCCACAGGGGAGGAGCAGGTCCCAGCCCCCTGCCCTGATCCACCAGTGGGGCAGCTACTAGCAAGCCCCTGCTGGGCAGTGAAACAGTGAGACCCTGGTTGGGTGGGGATTTGCTTGCTTGCTGCTGGATGCCCCACTGGCGGATTGGGGCAGGGGGCTAGGACCTGCCCCTCCCCTGCAGATACTTCCAGGCTCCTTGCCCATGATCAGCATTGTCCCTGCCTGGGCTCTGGTGGTGGAATCCACCCCTGCAGCAGGCAGTTCCCAGGCCAGAGACCAATCTCCCAGCCCCTGCCAGAAGGCCCCATGTTCCCTGCCAGGCCCTGGGCTAGCACCTAGGGTGAGGCTTGAACTCCCTCTGGCTGCTGCAGGGGCCTGGTGCAGGGCTGGAGTGGATGGGAAAAGACTGCTGCCAGGAGCAGCAAATCTGCTCCCAAATCCCTGCACACGTAGATGCCTGCCCACGGTGGGTTTACTCCAGAGTAATTTACTCTGGAGTAAACCCACCCTGTAGCATTTGCACATGTAGACATGCCCAGTGAGTAAGGTCCACTCTCTATTGCTGCTACTCGGTTACTTACTACAAGGAAAGATCTTTTCTTAATTTTGCCTTCCAAAACGCAAAGTGTATAATTTCTGAGGCCTGATGTATATGAGAAAATATAGTATTTGGTGATACATTTATGATTCTTTATTGTAAATCTGAATCCAGCTACCAGCTATCTTTCCCAACACATGAGTACACTAAAGTAATTACACCAGTAAATGAGCATTTGGACTAAAAGTGAAATACTTATTGCAAGTAAGAACGGGGAATGAAAAAAAAAAACATTTGGGGTCCAACAGCCTTTATCAGAAGCATTCACTTTCTGTTTTCACTCCCTTCTAACAAATTCTGTTTCTTTTGATAGAAATACTCACATCAATATAATTAATTTGATATGACAGTACTTTGGGTCATGTACTGGATGATGTCTGTCTGTTTTCTCAGTGTTACCTGCCTTACTGCTTCAGTAGCACCTGAAGTGTCCTTGATGAAAAAGGGGTGTACTTGGTAGTTGTGTTGGTCTGAGACAAAAAGACATACAAAAAACTATATTTCTTGGTTCCAAAACAATACCTTTTATTAGACCAACTGGAAAATGGCAAGAAAACTGTCCTTTTCTGCAAGCTTTCGGGATTATCAGGATCTGGGAAAAGTGTAGATGGTACAAGATGGTAAAAAGTCTGCATAGGTAGGAAATAAACTTCATTTTTGCACAGAGGGAGCTGAAGATGGAAGGCTGTCCCTTTGGGTCCATGAGAGTGTCTTTGTCAGATGTGTTGAGTAGCCCTTTGTGTTGATCACGTAGAATTCCTTCCCTGGAGGTGTCAGATGGCAGGCAGGGAGGCAAAAAAACAACTTCCTTGTTCTGCAATGAAGTTTAAAATCCAAAAACGGCTAAAATTCAGCATCTTCTATGTTTCAGGGGTGTACTTGGTAGTTGTATTGGTCTGAGACAAAAAGACATACAAAAAAACTAGAACCCTTGGTTCCAAAATGATACCTTTTATTAGACCAACTGGAAAATGGGGCTTGGGAAAGAGCTGCAGGGGAGGAGCAGGTTCCAGCCCCCTGCCCTGGTCCACCAGTGGGGCAGCTGACTGGTCAGGGGGCCAGTAGCAAGCCCCTGGCTGGGCAGTGAAACAGTGAGACCTTGGCTGGGCAGGGATTTGCTTGCTTGCTGCTGGATGCCCCACCGGCAGATTAGGGCAGAAGGACCTGGAGGGACAGACTTCCATCTCCAGCTCCCTCTGTGCAAAAATGAAGTTTATTTCCTACCTATGGAGACTTTTACCATCTATACTTTTCCCAGAGCCTGATGATCCTGAAAGCTTGCAGAAAAGGACAATTTTTTTGCCATTTTCCAGTTGGTCTAATAAAAGGTATCATTTTGGAACCAAGAATTTTATTTTTTTGTAAGTCTTGATGAAAAAGGACACTGCCATGATCTCAGTTCTTAAAGGTAAGTGCATGAGAATTATTTTTTGTTTATTCAGTCATGATTTGCATCCCTCTAAAATGATTTTCATAATGGTTTTCAGCCCTCCCTACCATGAAGTAACCTGCAGGAGGCTGCAAATCAATAGAATTTTCTGCAAATTATCTCCTCAAAAAGGAGTAGAGTATAGAAAGCTGTGAAGTGGAAAGAGAGTGAGACCTCTGAGATTTAAAGAGGTAGGACTGTCTCTTGCAAATCCTGGGAAGTGATTCTTCTGCTCTAATCAGCACTAGTGAGATCTCACCTGGAGTACTGTGTCCAGTTTTGTGTCTGCACTTCAAGAAAGAGGCAGACAGATTGGAAAGAGTCCAGTGGAGAGCAACAAAAATTATTAGAGGCCTGGAATACATGACTTATGAGGAAAGGTTAGAGGACCTAGGTTTATTTAGTCTGGAGAACAGAAGACTGACAGGGAATTTGGGAAGCCATCAAACCCTGAAGGGAGATTACAAAGAAGATAGAGACAGACTTTTCTCTGTGGCTGTAGTGGACAGGACTAGGAGCAATTGTTTCAAACTGCAGCAGAGGAAATTTGGGTTGGAAATAGGAACTTACTCACTATTAGTGTGGTTAAACATTGCAACATGCTACCTAGAGAAATTGTAGAGTCTCCATTCCTAGATATTTGAGAGAAAGTTAGACAGACACATAGCTAGGGTGGTTCAGTCTGGGATGATCCTGCCCTGAGCAGGGGGCTGGATTAGATGAACTGGTGAAGTCACTTTCAGTCTCCCATACCAAACTTGAATCCAGAAACTGGCGTAGGAAACCAAAAAGGTCAAAGGTCCTTTTGGTCTCTGCTGTAGCTTGCTCTCATATCCAACTATGTACATGGATATCTGGGCACTTGAATCTAGGAAGAATTGGCAAGGAACTAGCTTCCTCTCCAGGAAGTACCCCAGCCCTGCAGCACCAACAATGGTGACCTCATCCTATGGGCCCCTCTGTTTACCAGCAGTGGATGGGCCCCTCTCCACTGCCCACCTCAGTTTCCCTGACCAGAATGCCACCTTCTTTCTGGGCATTTCCTCTGGAAGTGATCACAGACACCATGGTGCCATCATCTATCAGCAGTCTCCTGCCAAGACTCCAGCTTCTGTGGTCCAGGAGCCCTCCACCAGCATCCCTGCTTTGGGACAGGGTCGCCATACTTTTCTTGAGTTGGTCCAGTTCACCCTGGATTTCCTTCAAAGTCTCCATCGTCATTTGCAAGGCTGATGGCTCCAGGTTTGGAATGGGTACTGCTGACTTCTCCTTGGCACACACATGTAGTCTTGTCTCAGTGTCCTGGGTACTTAGAGCCCCTAGCTTTTTTTTTACCAATTCTATCTGTGCTTAGTTTTATGGCATCATCTAGACTTTGGGGCTTTCCCATCTGAAATTGAGCCTGTACCTGCCCACTGAAGGCATTGTTGACAAAGTGGCCATGGGCCAGCATGTCTTGTATCTGTGGGCCAACTTGTGGGAAGGCCTTTGTGGCTAATTATCTTTGGCCATGCCAAACTCTTGTGCCAACTCTGCTGTTGTCTTCTTATGATTAAAGAAAGCAGCAGGATTTATACTTGGTTGCAAAGCATTCCTGAGGGCCCTTATCAGGTTCTGGTAATCCTACTTGGCTTCACTGCTGAGCCCACAGTGAAGCTCCCTGGCCCTCCCTATGAGTAACCAGCTGAAGAATTTTAGCTTGATAGGCCCCATCCCACCCATTTATCTCAGCTGCCATTTCAAACTGTTTATACAAGTTATCCCATTCTTGTTGCTCACAACTGCAGGATGCTGAATTGAATACTGGCCTCAAAATACTATGGGTGGGGGAGGAGTGTTTCCCTTCTCTGGGTTACTCATCTTCCCAGATCAAATACCCACACAACAACAAAATTTATATACTCCTGCAGCAGTTTTCTCCATGCCTTATGGCCTGTTACCACAGATCCCACCTTTGCCACCAGTTGCATCAAACCCTGTAACCCCAGGAACTGACAGAGGAAGCCAAAAAGTGAAGTTCCCACTTTTATATAGAAAATGTTAGGGGATAGGGTCACAAGCTAATGGGCTAGGAAGGAACAAGTACAGGCAAATAAACACTAACATTAAAGTATATATACTTAGGAGCTATGTAACAGGTAATTAGCAGTAACACTGTGGTGAATTCATTCAACAGGTACCAGGTATTGAGCACTAGTGGGGGACCAGTGGAAAATAGGTGAGGCTCTGTTCCCACATTTACCACCTGGTAACAAGGAATAATGGCTACAAATTGATTGAGAGCAGGTTCAGGCTTGATATCAGGAGGCATTACTTTACAGTTAGAGCTGCTAGGCTTCGGAATGGGCTCCCAAGGCAAGTGGTGCTCTCTTCTACCTTGGGGGTCTTCAAGAGGAGGTTGGATAGATATCTGGCTGCGGTATCATGATCCCAGCACTCGTTCCTGCCCAGGACAGGGTGACGGACTTGATAATCTGTTCAGGTCCCTTCTGACCCTAGAAACTATGAAACTAATACCATGGTAAATCTATTCAATAAATCTTAACCTGCCCCCCCACCCCCCGGAGGTGCTCAATTACTATCTGCATGTGCTTCCAGGTCTGAGTCCTGCTGCTACAGTCTGCAGGCCCAATTCTGCCACTCCTCCAGCCACACTTTTTCCCATGCTCTGCGCTGCTTTCTACTTCCTCTCCCTTTTATCTCTCCACCCAAGTGTCTCTGGAGGGTGTAGTCTACATGCAGTCAGCACAGTTCTGTAAGACTGTTCCACTGGGGACTCTTGGGAATTATAGTCCAAATCCAGTTAGCAGGGCTGCTCCCCCTGATGTCACACATTCACATTACAGTGTGTTACATTCAGTTCACACAATATATTATACTACTTTTCTGTTATTCTTTTTCTTCTGAGTGCAGTCCCATCCACATCTACCCCAGCTAGAAGAGCTCCTTCAAAAGCTGTAGTGTTATTCCCTGTGTTACCAGTTGGTGTCCAGAAGCAGCTACTGCAAGAC
Organism: Crocodylus porosus; assembly: GCF_001723895.1. NCBI lineage: Eukaryota > Metazoa > Chordata > Crocodylia > Crocodylidae > Crocodylus > Crocodylus porosus. The sequence goes on from NW_017728948.1 coordinate 17,703,981, forward strand.
CTCACAGATTTTTGAAGTGATACGTAGTTAGGCAGGTTAGTTTCAAGTCAAGTAGCAGGCAGGCCAGAGTGGCATCTTATATGTTAACTAAATCAGAGAGGTATAAGCATTTCATATGCTTATGTCTTTCTGAATCAAGTCACTCTGCCCTGCTTTCCACCAGATTTTGCACAGTGAGGATTCAGCAGAATGTATCCAACCTCCTGTTTCTTCCACTTTCAACCAGCTTTGGTCTAAATCTTGAGAAATATAGGAGGTGTGGCAAAGAATATTTGATGAACAGCAAGGCAGAGCTAGCTGTCCTACCCTCTTCTCTTGGAAAGGGGTGTAGAGTATAAGAAGGGGGCCTGCTTCCTTTTACAACTTTTTAGAGTAGTCTCTTATTTGCCTTCTGCATGCATGGGAACTCTCCCTCTACCCCCAAAGCCTCATTCTCTCAGATGGTTGAACCTTGCACTCAAGGTGTGATCTTCAGGACTAAGATCACACATCTGGAGAAAGGTTAACTAAAGAGCTACAATAATTTATATCAGTGACCAAGGACATCATGGCCAGTGAAGGATGGGATGTAACATATTTAGGATCTACCCCAATACCAGCCTGTTCCTATTATTTCCTCTCCTTTTCTTGACAGGGTCAAGAGTGGTTGGCAGATACAGCAACTGCCTTCACTGACTTGATGCTAATGGAGGGTTCTTGGTAAGGAAAATTCCCTGCTGATCATCAGTGGCTAGATTCAAGGCTATTTGCATTACTTGGTACAGGGTATGGTCTTGCATTGCCCTAAAGTCTTAGGTTAGTATGAACAAGCATTTGTGTATAAGAAGTTAGCAAAATTGCTAAAATGTCCCTCTCTCTTCCTCCCAGGCAAGCAGGGAAAATGGTAAAGTCTTATTTAAGATGCTTGTAAAATCATTCAATCTAGGAAACAGATTCATAAAGATAGCAAGTGCTAAAGTAAAACTTACTGGGCATGTCTACATGTGCATTTACTGTACAGTAATTTAATGAGCAGTAAGTGGCTTTTATGCCAGCATTTACATGTGCAGGCATTAGGGCTGTGAGAAATTTTGCCAGCAAAATTCTCCTTTCAACTTGTTTCAAGCTCAAAACAGAAAAATTGAAATGAAACAGAGAGCTTTGAAACATCCTCAAAATGAAACGAGGCAAGTCGGAATGCTTTGAAAATTTTAAAACGTTTTAAGTTTCAAAGCTCAAGCTGGGCTTGCCTTCAAGGAAACAGAAACTGCAGTAAGGAGAGGGAGGGGGAAGAGGCAGGGAAGGAGCACTCTTATTAACTGTGTAGCTGGCCAGTGACTGTGATCCTTCCCTGAGGTCCCTTCCAATCCCAGTGCTCTGGGGGAGGGATGGAAAAACTGCATAAAAAGCAGCATTGTTTTGCCTGTCAGCAGCCAGAGGTGCAGGGCCCCAGAACCCAGAGCCCTGCACCAATCTCCTTGACAGCTGGCAGGCTTTGTGGCCTCAGCAGGGGCTAGCAGGCCTGCAGCTTTCACCCTGCTGCACCTTAACACACACACAGTGTCACCCATGTCATGAGTTTTGCTTGTTCGCAGCTTGAGGCGCAGTTTCCCCAAACTCCTGCACCTATCTCCTTGAAACTTGGCAGACTTTGTGGCCTCAGCAGAGGCTAGCATGCCTGCAGTTTTGACCCCACTGTGGCTTAACACATATACATGACATAAGTTTTGCTTTCAAGACTTTGAGGTGCAGTTCCTCCGAACCTCCTGGACCTACCTCCTTGAAACGTATCAGGCTTCATGCCTTCAGAAGGAGCTACGAGTGAAACTGTTTTGATGAAACAAAATGGAACAGCGGTTTCGAATCTAAATGAAATTCAAAACAAAATGCTGTTCTGTTGAAGCAGAATGGTGCTGGTTTGCACAACTCTAGCAGGCATTACACAGTGGTAATGCTGTGTGTGGACTGACTTGGGACTAAAGTTACTCCCAAATCAGTCCACACAAACAGGGTTACTGTGCAGTAAGGCATCTACACATGAATTACTGTGTAGTAACTATTCGGGTGTAAATTTGCTTTCTGCATCATGCTCAAATTTACGCTCAACTCAGCATAAGTCACCATACTTATTGCACAGTCTAGGCACACACGTCCAGACACATGCTCGCACTGCACATTGATTTTTGGTTACTGAGAGGTAACAATGCACGTATAAACATGCCCACTGACACAAGAAGGAATGAGAAAGTTATTGCATACCTACTAAAGACCCCCGCTGCTCTAGAGGGAAATGATGGCTTGTCTCCGTGGGGAAGTAAGAGCAGAGTACGCAAGGCTATGAATTTACAGATATTCTTACAGTACCTCTGTGCAAGGTAGTTTACTTCACAGCTACTTCACCCCCAGATCACACCAAGCCTCTAGTTTAGGATTTAGTGCAAAATAGTTAGAGCACTGTAGATTCACACCCCAGATTCCTAAGTACTGTCTTCCTCATATCCTGAGAGACAAGTGTCAGAAAACAGAGTGGAGAAGGTAGCAGCAGGTAGTAGAAGAAAAGAAGGGTTGAGTGTCAAAGCTTGTAAAGCTAATTGCCTTAATAAATAAGATGCATTGTAGAAAACAGGAAATAACCATACTTATTGGAATGAATTTTTCTCTCCACCACAATAAAATGATCAATTTGATAAAATGAAAGTGGGACAATTATCTTGTTTCTTTACAAAGTGACATGTGAACTTCTCCCACATGCCAATTTGTATCTATTTTATTCATGTTGCTTCTTTCTAATAACAACTTAATAAAATCTGACATTATTTGCTGAAATTATTTTTACATTAAACTTCACTGGACCTCATCAGCACTTTAAGATTGATTTACAAACCATCATTTGCAATTGTATCCAAGTATAATATCATTGGCAACGATATCCTATCGAATATCGTTGTAAGCTTGTAAAACTAAGCTTATCTACAAAATTCATCTATTTTTGAGGTAACTTGACCTTAAATCACTAGAGAAATAAAGCACTGTATGGCTAGAGGTCTACACTAAATACTAACTTGGCTGAACTACAGAGCTGAATTTAGTTCAGGCTTTTTCATAAAAAAACAAATTGAAAAATACATCAACTTTCAGAGAAAAGCAGAGTGCTACATATGTTAAGGCAGATTTTAAAAAAAGCAGGAAAGCTTTCACAGTAGCTTACTCTATATGACCTCTGATTCCTCAGAAGACACAGCTTTTCATTTTGGCTGTATTATACTAGTTGTAATCATTTTCTTTAAAAATCATCTCAACAGCTCCATTCTGCCCAAATAAAAGGCTAATGTTCTCTGTATACACAATAGCACATTCCCTCTCCACTACACACTGCATCATTTTCTATCTACATTTAGGAGACAAGTTGGAACAAATCCTCATTGTTTCCATGTATTCCCTCTTCTGTCTGTATTGACCTGCTGTCTCTTGCATTATACCTAGTGCCCTACCAGACATTAAAACAATGGCACAATTGGGATCAGAGGAATTTTATGCCCCATCTGAAACACTGCACCTCCTACCATGCCAGGTGTTCATGGCAGGAGACGTGATGTTTTGGAGAGGGCAGAACATTCCTCTGATGCCAACTGCATTACTGCTGAGCTGCCCCAGTCTAATCCTGGAGACTGGGCAGGAAGACACTCTATCCTAGACCCAGGGCTGCCCCCAGTTCCGTGGAAATTCAAGACCCAGGGCTATTGAGGCCAGGTTTGTCAATCACTCGATTGTTGAATCTGACCCCAACAGCCCTAAGTCTCAAACCCAGCTGACCCAGGACAATCTGTTCATGGCCCAGGGTTGTTGGGGTGGGTGCAACAATTAGCATATTATAGAACATGACCAGGTGAGTTTGAGACCTGAGGTTGTCAGGACTGGGTCTGACAATCAGATGATTGTTGGCCTGGCCCTGAGACAGCCAGCTTCACACATGGCCATTAGAAGTCCCACAAAACCAGGACCCCAAGATCAGGGGCCCTCTCCCTCATCCTGGGGTCCCCATTTCCCAGGACATCTAAAAAGCACAGGTTTAGCCCAGCTCCTGGCAACCTTGCCATTTTAAGTGCCTTGTCTTTAGCATCTTCAGGGCTGCGAGGCTCAAGGATTCCCAAGTTCCCAGTGGGCAGAGCCCCTCAGCTTCCCTCACCAGGGAATTTTGCAATTCACTTTACCCACAGTCAATTTTCAGCACTGGGACCATCCTTATGGTCTATGTAGCACCCCCATCCTTATGCCGATGCTGACAATCAGTCGATTGCCAGCAAAGGAATGGGGATGCTACATAGTCAATTTATGGTGCTAAACAAATGGGCCACAAAAATGTTCCATATTTTTGTGGAATAGCTGTATGGCTGGTTTGCCACAGTGGCATGATAAATTGGTTGAACATGTAGCGCTATTACATTTATGGCAAGATTAGCAGATTAATTTTAACATAACTGTACTGTGTGCCATGGACCTAAGACTGTAACCTCTTAGGGCAAGAATTTTCTTTGTTCCAACAAAATGACTGGGGCTATTAGGCAGCATGGTAATGCAAGTAATTGATAAATACTAATTCTTGTGGCCAGCCCAACTGCTTGGTGCATGACTTGAGGTGAAGGAACGTAGAAACTCTGACCCACCTTCATAACCTTCTAAATCCTAGGAATTTAGAACTGGTCATCCACAGGGAAAATTAAGAAAAGTCGAAGAGCCCCTTTAAATTATGAAGGACAAAAAACCTGACACAACATCATCATGGCTCCTAAGCCAGAGATTCTTCTTTTCAAAGGAATCCTCAAATACTTGAACCTTTTCACTTTCTCTTATATGGAGTGGGGCTGAGGATCCAGCCCAGGAATTCTAGATTTATTTCTATTATTGGCCAATGAGAAAAAAAACCTGTGTATACAGCTAAGTAAGAGTGGGACAGAGCCTGAAGGGAGTAGAAGTGGTATGAAACTAAAACTCCCCTTTCATATCCCTTCTCAGCCACTGCAGTGGAAGCAGAGCAATTGAAGTACAAATGCTTGGCTCCGGAAAGCTAATAAGTTATAGGGTGGGTGAATGGATTGTAAGGTGGATACAAAACTGGCTGGATCATCAGGCTCAAAGGGTAGTAATCAGTAGCTTGATATCTAGTTGGCAGCCAGTATCAGGGGTTGGTCCTGGGGCCAGTTTTCTTCAACATCTTCATTAATGATCTGAAAGACGGGATGCAGTGCATCCTCAGCAAGTTCACGGTTGACACCAAGCTGGGGGAAGTAGTAGATATGCTGGAGGGTAGGAATAGGATTCAGAGAGACCTTGATGAATAGGAGGATTGGACCAAAGGAAATCTCATGAGGGTCAATAGGGACAAGTCCAAAGTCCTGCACTTAGGATGGAACAATCCCATACACAGGCTGCAGAAAAGGAGTGGGGGGTTTACAGTGGACAATAAGATGGATATGAGCCAACAGTGCACCCTTGGTGCCAAGCAGCATAATGGCATGTTGGGCTGCATTAGTAGTAGCAGAGCAAGGGAAGTAATTTTCCCCCTCTATTTGGCACTGGTGAAGCCATAAATGGAGTATTGTATCCAATCTGAGCCCTTAACTACAGAAAGCATGTGGACAAATTGGAGAGATTCCAGCAGAGGCCGATGAAAATGGTTAGAGGTCTAGGGAACATGACTTATAAGGAGAGGCTGAGAAAACTGGGCTTACTGAGTCTGGAGAAGGGAAGAGTGAGAAAGGATTTAACAGTAGCCTTCAACTACCTAAATGGTAGGTTAGAAAGAGGATGCAGCTAGCCTGTTCTCAGTGGTAGTAGATGATAGAACAAGGAGCAATGTTTTAAAGTTGCAGCAAAGGAATTTAGGTAAGACGTCAAGAAAAAATACTGTCTCACTAGGAGGATAGTAATGTCCCGGACCAGGTTACCCAGAGAAGTTGCGGACGCTCCATCCTTGGAGGTTTTAAAGACACAGCTAGATAAAGCCTTGCCTGAAATGATATAGTTGGGGATGGTCCTGTTTGAGCAGGCAGCTGGGTTAGATGTGAACTCCTGAGGTCCCTCCCAACGCTAATTTTCTATTATTCTATGATCCTTGCATCCCTCTCAGTTTAATTTATCTTCTATGCTTTTGAACCCACCTGAATGCAGCTGTTCTACCAAGTGCTACATATGAAAGACGCAAATATGTTCTTTCTTGTCACCTAATTCTCACTGAGGGATGGACGGTGAGTGTGGAAAGGATATGGCAGAGGGTTTGAAAAGGAAAACGTATTTTAGGGCTTGATGCGGAGTCAGAAACATCAGTGAGAGGCTTTCTATTAACTTCAATGGGTGCTGAATGAGGTCTTTACAAGATTCTGCCTCTCTGTTTCCCTCTCATTCCTCCAGCTGTTCACACTGGCTTTAACAGAGACATGAAATATTTTTCACTAATCAGACAAAAACAGGTGATTCATCTAATCTATGGTATGCTTGTTTTAAATGCTCTTTCTTTCACTAGCTCTCTGCTTCTTTATCAGGGATCTGAAACCTACTTATTAAGTAAATCTGAAGCAGGAAAAATAAGAATCTTATTTTTCTGTTCATTTCATGTATCCCTGAAATGATGCAGAAGCTGAGTGTTTTTATCACACCAGTATGCACCACTGGAAGTAATCAGCATTCACTGGTTCTGAAGACATCCTTGAATGTATTTGTTAGCAAGAACTCTTCCCAGCTACATCTCCCCAGAAAGAACACGGTGTCATAAAATATCCCCTGTCATTTTCTTGGTTAATTCTCTGTGATATCAACTAATGCCTTACATTTCTAAGCTAAATGATAACAAAGAAAACCTAAGCACACTGTTCCATTCTAAATGTAACCAATAGATAATCCCAGACCCAGAAAACCCTTAATAATTTAAAAAACAAAAAAACAAAAACCCAGAAGAAAACATGGAGGCAAAAAAATTGGAACAGAGTTTTCCACGTGGGCTAGCACTGGCTACATAGAAAGAAACCCTCAATCAAAATATAGGACTGTACACAAAATCTGTGGAGTTTGACAGCTAAATCTAGATCTGGGGAAGACTTAGCAATGTTTTACAGAGAAGCAAAGTATCAAAATACACCCTTAGTCTTTTCTTGCCATCGCTATGCGTTGAGCAGATACTTTCATTGTATTGTGCTGTCTCCATGACACCTAAACAGACAAAATTTTCCTTCTGGCTAATTCAACTCAGTTTCAATTTGTCATGTGAAATAAAAATAATGTCTGTAAATTTTCAGTTTAACCAGAGGAGTAATATGTTCTCTCTGTTAAGTTGATTCAGATAATGGCAAGGTTCAAGATCTGCCTTCTGAGTGGACTTTCTATTCCCCCTCTAGCTTGGTCAATTTTATTTTCATGCTTGCAGCATCGACAGCTGTGGCACTGCCAAAAGCCATGAGATCTAATATTAATTTAGAATAGCTACAGCATTGCCCTTAGGCCCTAGGATGGCTTCCAAGAAAGTATGCAGCAAGAACTGCACAATCCTATGGGCCACAAGGTAAATGCTTAATAGAGGAAGAAAATAAAAATGAACAAGAAAAATCGCTCATTGTCACTGTTATAGTCTAAGAAACAGTATCAATAAAAGGATGTATCCATCCCCCAAAATAGCTGCAGTCATTACTCAATTCATGAAGCAATTTTAAGTTGGATCACTTAATCTTCCAATTGGACTTCTGAAAAGATGGGGGTTAGGGTCTCATGTAAACACAAACAGCATATTGATGTATTAGTATCTTCCCTGTCTCTTGTCTAACTAAAAGGAACTGGAGCCCTAAGGACAGCATCCTATAACTAAAGAAACATAGCAGGCAAAAGCTCTGGCAAAGGCAGATGATGCTTAGGATATTGTGGGAGACTACAATGAGATCACTGTTGATCCCAGCCAGCCCATCTGAAAGTACTGCTCATATTTTTACAGTATGCTATGTCTTGCCTCCTACCTTTATGCAACTAAGGCAGAGGGAAGAGTCTTTCTTTGAGTCTTTGTTTGCAAAATTTCCATTAACTTTAAGGTGAACATGATTAACTGCTATCCATATGTAACAATGGTATGTATTAGAACTGTTTTTTTGACAATTTTGTGTTGCTAATGTAACAGGTTGAGGTCTGAGGGGTGGCCAATAGGGCTGTGAAAAATTTTGCCAGCCATTATGTTTCAAGGTTAAAACAGCAAAATCAAAATGAAACAAAGGGCTTTGAAATAACCTTGAAACAAAATGAGGCTAGTCAAAATGTTTCAAAAGTTGAAACGTTTCGACCATAGCACTGGGGATGGAAAGTCAGTCCAGCTGGGCTGACTTCCTCTACCCAGTACCACCATTGCGCTAGGGAAATGAACTCAGCTTACCTAGGCTGAATTCCTGTCCCTGGCCTGATCTAGTGCTGGGGATGGGAACTCAGCCCAGCTGGGCTGGCTTCCCGTCCTGACTGATCTAGCGAAACATCGAAACAGTCGAAACAGCCTCACTGTTTTGACGAAGCAAAATGGAACAGATGTTTCGAATCGAAATAAAATTCAATACTAAATGCTGTTCTGTCAAAACCTCAAAACTCAAAGTACAGTGGAACAGTGCCATTTCGCACAGCCCTAGTGGCCATGGTACCCCCTTGTGGCCATGCAAATCCTGCCCCAGCTTTGTCTCTAGGGTCCCTCACTTCCTTTACTCACTTGTCACAGTTTTGATTTTAAGATTTATTAGGAAGAAGGCTGCCTGAGGATCTAAGAATGAGCCTATCATTGCTGAAGTGTTGGCTTCGGCCTTCTCAGCCTTTTACTCTAACTGAGCCCTCTAGCACTTTAGCCCATGGACTAAATTAAGCTTTGGGGTTCTTGGTTTCTTGGCTTGCCCTCTCATGCTTCTATGCCAGATCACCCACCTTGGGTTTCTACATCAAGCTTCATGGGTGCTATGGGACCTCCTTAACTACTCCTATAGTCCCCCCAAACTTCCAGGTATTCTTTCAAGCTGCAGTGTCCCCCTTGCGAGCACTGTGGGGCCTCCTGAAATAACCCCATAGGCTCCCATACCTCCAGGTATCTATCAGTATCAGGCTTCTAGATTCCCCACATTTCAGCTGTGGCCAGTCAGTGACCTTTGCTCTCCTGGTCCCTGGTCCCAACTCAGGTCAGTTGAGATCTGTGTGCTCGTGGCTCCAGCAGTCTCTGCTGTGGTTCCTCTTGGACCTTTGTCCCTCTGGCCCCTGCCCCCTCCTTGAGCCAATTGAGACACTGTGTGGCAATCCCTCAGCAACCAGCCCAGTATATTGAAATCAAAATCTCAAACACAAACCCCACCTCCCTGGGTCAAGGCATCTAAGCCTCCTAGATTCAGACTGTAATCAAAATACACATACAGGCCTCTAACTACTTATGTCCCATCCTTAGCCTAAATCCTTTTCTAGCCCTCACATCTCTGGATGACTGAGGGCCGAGCATATTCAGAGGCTGCTGCTACCTCACAGGCACCTTTGCAGAACTACTTCTTGCTCAGATGTCTTGATTTTCAACCTTTCTTACATCCAGTATGTTGCTATCATCATTGGCACACCCTTGATTCAAGGATGATCTTTACCATGGCTCACTGATGAGTCTTGAGATGATGTAAGAGTCCAATCATTGAGCCACAGATCCACCTTCAGAAGTTACAAGTTTTTCTGCAAGGGAGAGTAGGCAGTGGGCTGGGATTCTTCTCCTTTTCTTTCCTCCACTCTCTCTTCTCTGCTTCAAGGCCAAGACACTTTACCTTGAAATGGGCTGCCACTTGGTTGAGACTGTGGTGCCTTAAGAGTTGGTTGGTAGCTAGCTTCTCCCAGCTCTTGATGTCAGCATCTCTTTTCTTGAGGTATGTCTTCAACGTGTCCTTGTAGTGTTTCCTATGGCCAATATGAGATCTCAGGTCATTACTACACTGTGAGTTAAGTACTTGTTTTGAGAATAGAGAGTCAGGTATCTACATACAATGCCCTGCCCAGCAAAGTTGGTGTTAGGGGATCACCAACCCAATGCTGAGAATACTGGCATTTGTGCAGCAGTCTTCCAATTTGATGTGGAGGATTTTCTGGAGGCATCTTTAGTGGTAGCTCTCCAGGCTTGAGATGATGACAGTTCACATCCATAGAGGAGGGTGGGAGTGATGGTTGCACTGTAAACCTGAATCTTGGTGTCTTACTAGAGATCATGAAGAATAAATGCGTACCAAAGTAATTTCCAAAAGGAAGATATCATAATTAGCCATTTTGAAATGAGAACTTCACAACTTGAGAACGAGGAAGCAAAATTCAGTATCCTGCCTGCTTTTGGACGCCTTGAGGTAAACAACTGGCTCCAGCCTCTGAGCCTAATTTGTATATTCACCAAGCAGCTTTTTTACAAATGAACTTTAGCACCCAGGTGAACCATACTATCTTCTAATTCTCCTGTGCAGCATCAACAATTTAACAAAAAAGAAGAAAAACTCAGCAACCTGTATGCCATCAGACATCTGAGGTAAACAGCCTGCTCCAGCCTTTGTTTGAGCCCAATTTGCATACTCCCAGAGCAGCTTTTTTGCAAATGAACTGTCCTACCCAGGAGAATCATACCATCTTTTAGTTCTCCTGTGCAATATTAAGTTTTGTTTCTATTTGGGAGAAATTTTACCATCTTTGAATTCCACTTTGCCTGATGAAGGGCATTTGGGCCCCAAATCTTGCAAATAAAGACATCTTTTGCAGCTATCTAGTTGGTCTAATAAAAGATATTGCCTCTACCCCAAAATTTTTGTCTGCCTATGCCTTTAGACCAGGGGTGGGCCAAATGTGGCCTGGGGTCCGGATGTGGGCTATCAGGCCATTCTATCTGGCCCATGGGACCCCTAAAAATTTTAGAAAATTAATATTAATCTGCCCTAGGCTACCAGTCATGCGGCTCTTGATGGCTTGCTAAAACTCAGTAAGAGGCTCTCTGCCCAAAATAATTGCTGGCTCCTGCTTTAGACCAACATGGCTACAACCAATACCCCATTTCCCAAAGGGAAAGCTTGCATAAAAATTGTTTTCCAACCACTTAAGTTGGTCTAATAAATAATATCAGATGCACCCAAATAACATTGTCTGTCTAAGTCCATAGCCCAACATGGCTACAACCTACACCCCTTTCCCAAAGGAGCCGCTTATGCACTGGACCCTGTGCTAGATCTCCTCATCAATGTTCACTCTCAGAGAGGTGGCTACCAAGGTAAGGGATGTGCTGATTACCTCCAAGGTCTTTCCCTCAATAGTTATTTGGGGAGAGGGTCACATTCATGGCTCAGGGCAGGCTGATAGACCTGGCTACAAGTTTTAACCACCAAAAATCATTTGTGGACTGGTGTGCTAGCAATATGGTAGCCTCTCTGAACCAATATGTTCTGAAGTCCAAAGGATACCCCACACCTTACCCTTTATTTGTCCTGTTCTTCTTATCCCTTGTTTTCCAAGATGCTAACAATGTCACCCTGACAGCTGCTCTCATGCTGAGCTAGCCCTTTCATGGACTGAGGATATATCACTATAGGCCTACTATAATTATCCTGGGATGCCTCAAGGCAGCCTGCTGGCACCTGGAAGTCAGTCTTAGCTTAATGATCCTCCCCACCCCCAACATCCCAAAGCACTTCTTGCCTCTTGCTTGCCATAACTTGATAATACTTAGAGTAAGTAATAGGTCCTCAGTTCTGTATGGGAGGAGCAAATTTAGGTGACCTATCCCTGGGTCACTTTTGCCCTGTTTCCCTATGGTCCCATGGTCGCTGTCCCCAGCCATCAGTCTTATGGGCTGTCTGGTCCCAATCAGCAATCCAGTGGGCTGGAATCCCTCAGTTTAGTTCCCTAAGTAGGTCAGAATAAAACAGCTTTAATCAGGATAAGCACCAAGCCTTATTTTTGTGATGTTGCTTTTCCTTCTCAGCGTATCCTTAGAATCCCTCCACTTTCTACTCCAGACAACTAGTTCCACTGGGCTGATGCCCTGTAACCCATTCTAGCCAGAGGACCTTTCCCCAGCTCTTCTTGGGCTTCTACCTCAAAACTCACTGGGACTGTTCATACCAGAACCCTCCTAAGCCTACATGTAGGAACCAGTTTTCAGCACTGCTTCCAGCAGCTCCTAGCAGGTAGCTTCTTTTTTCTGCCCAGGTCAGGCTGCTGAACTTTGCCCAACTCTGCCCCAGGAGCTAGGTGTGTATCCCCCAGGAACTGCTTCTTCCAGCTTCTCAGTAGCTCATCTTAAAGGTTCAGTCCCCACATCCTTACTCTTACTCTGATTAATTAGTAGCAGGGCAGGGTCCTCTGCTATACCTACTCAGGATGAAGTACATTTCAGGGACACTTTACGACATAGATGTCTGGCTCCTGATGGCTGGTCCACTTAGTCATGGCTTAGGGTCAGCACGAGATGGAGAAAAGGAAGAGGATTTTATATATGTGTGTATATATATATATATATATATATATATATATATATATCTCAGATCACTTTTAATATCTTTCTTCCATATGTATGAAGATGTTCACTGTTTGGCTCTAATGACTTAAAATCTGTAGATTAGGTCATACTATTGTCTTCTTGTACTTGCTTTGAAAGTGCCTTCTATTGTTGTTGGTTATCTACTTATATTTATATGGGGAGATTTTATTTATGTAGGAAAAACTGAGAAATCCACTTGGTCTTCACTAGCTATCCTCTGCCTGTCATCTCAGGATAACACGGCTATTTGCCACTGATCAGTTTTTCTAATTTTCTGTCTAAATTGAAAGTCCACCGGGCATTCAGTTTTTTCTTTATGTTAAGTACCATTTTTCTCCATATGGAATGCCATCTGGTGGCCAACTTAAAGTGTCACATTTAAATATTACTTCTCTCTGCTGAACTCCAGTAACAGATTGTTCAGTGATCTCATTTAAAAAATAAAAAGGTTTTATACATATTAGATGGATACACTTCTGATTGAGCAATAGAATATCAGTGACTGGCTGCAAAGCAGGGGCCAAAACAGAGATGTACATACACACATCTTGCATGTGTGAGAGACTTCTTTCAGCCTTCATAGATATTATTAACCTCTGTTTGCTAACATTTAAAGTAGTGCTATGGACACTTGACTGGATAATCTGAAGACAGATATATGAAAGAAATAAGAAAATAGACAGATATAAGAAAATACAGATCCTTATTCAAAACTATTACTCATGTTTTACTTGGTGTAAATTCCACCCATTTCTGGGATCTTACATTTGGATAAACTTGGAGTAGCAGAGTGAGGAATCAAACTCACAGAATATAGTCAGTTCTTAAACTTGATTTTTTCTTAAGTATTCAAGAGTTTGAAACATTGATCAAAACCCTAAATACTAGAGGACTAAATCTGAAAGAGAATTCCTTTTGCTCTTGTATCTTGGAATAACCCTGTTATCCCCACCCAGATAATGATTCTCCTCCCACAAAAGATGGGGTAAATCTTATTAACTTGAGAGGAAGTTGCTCCTATTCCATAGCAGAATTTATTATTTATTTCTGGAGAGTGCATGTTCCAAGTGGTATGTATAATATCAGTGTTTTCAAGATAAGACTGTCTCAAGATTTTCAAGCCTATACTTATTGTACAAAAGTAACTTGTGCCAGCCAGTCGTGCTGTATTATATTGGCACAATGGAACACTGTTGAAATCATGAACTTTGACATGGCACTGCAAGATAAGAAAATCTAAAATAATGCCATTTCTCAATAAAATAAAAATAAGGTATTTTCCCCCTTCATCCTAGCTGCAAAAGTGAGAACCTTGAGTTTCATAGAGAAAAAAAATCAGAGTGTGATTTTACATGATCTCAATGAGTTTTAATATGCATGAACTAATCACTTGGTTTAAATGGTATAACTATTCCTCCCATAACCCCCCTTTATTATAGCCCCTATCTAAGGACAGAAAGGGAACATATATCCAGCTGCCTGAATCTGCCTGCCTACATCTGCGATTTTATAATGATTCCCTACTTTTCAAATGTTCACCAACTTCACTCATAGTGCTGAGACTCAGTAAATAAAAGTAGAAAGATTGTTGCATGTCACTGTAACTCATGACCAATCACAGCAGAAGGTTTCTTAATTCTGTTTCATTGTTAGTCTTCTTTAAACCCAGGATCTGCTGTGAAGAGATAATGCATTACTTAAAATGTCTAGGATCTGCCAAGCTACTGCCAGGATCTTGAATTAATGATAGCTATTCTATTATATCAAATCAAACTCACCAATTCCTTTCCCCTAAAAAAAGCTCAAGCAATTCTTTTGTGTATATTCTGAAAGAAATCCCTAGTGTTAGATGACACTAACTTAGGTAAGAGCTGTGTTAACTAGCAGTAACTTTAGCATGTGAGCATTCAGGTTCAGTAGTATGCTATCTGAGGACTTTATGGAGCCCTTGTATTATTTAGTCATGCTGGGGACTGAGGACCCCACATTTGCTCAGCTTATCCAGATGTTGGACCTAGTCTAGTGCTCTCCAGGTGTTCTCCCTCTGCCAGGTCCTGCCTCCCGCTGCATTTCTGTCTAATCTCAGAGCAATCTCCCATATGTACCATCATACACTGAGTACACTTGGTGAACACATGGAAGGAATGAGCTCCTGTCAGTTTAACCATTCTTGGCAGCTGCTCCTCAGTTTGGGAACTCCCTGTGTCTTGAAGCCTCCCAGAACCCAAGCCTGGACATCCTTCAGAAGCAATGCAAGTCCTTCGTGTTTGGCCAAGCATTTAGCCAACTGAGGTAGGTTAAGATGTTGTTTAGAGAAGTAGTGCTCAAACTGTTTGCTGTGGGAGCCAAATGGGTGGTGTCCAGTCGGTCCACAGGGCAGATCTGGCTGAATGGAGATGAGAGGATATGGCTTGGCCCTGATCCAGCCACAAGGGCAAAAAGAGCCATGTCCCAGCTCTAGTCTAGTCATGCAACAAGGGCTGTGGTCTGGCCTCGATCTAGCCACGAGGGAAAAGGGACAAGGTGCAGCTCTCACCCAGTGGCATAGGGCTTAGGAATTTGGCAGCAGGGGAGGAGCGGCAGTATTAAATGCCATGAACCCCCCTGCTTCCAAATTTCTGTGTGTGCCAGATGCCATGGCTCCACAGGGCATGGGTTGAGCTCTGTGGTCTTAGGTGGTCTCTATTTTACATGAGTGATCTAGTTCCCTTTGAGATGTTTTGTTCTTTTTCATATTCCTATTTTATAAGTTAGCCTTTCCTCTTATTGCAAGCTGCCCTAAGCCTTTGTTGAAAAGGGTGGCATATAAATAAAATAAAATACATTCCCAGAACTACACCTGCCTTGACAACTCTGAGAAGCCTACCAGCTAGCTCATACTGAAGCTTGTCTACGATTCAGAAGTCAGGCTTTTTTTTTTTGCCTGCAGTCCTTGAGGGACTCACGCTGGTAGCTGGTCTCAGCGCAGGCTGAACATACACTGAGAGGAGGTGGCTCCTTACACAATGCTGGTGTGGCTGGCTAATGCTTTCTTTTACAACACTGCTGTTGTTTGTGGTGATGGTACCACTCAACAATTCCTTTAGAAAATATACTAGGAGTTACAGCACTTCCCAATTTCATCTGCGGGCTTTTTAAAATATAGGAACAGTCCAGAAAACAGGGTGAGGCACACGGGCCTCCCTCCACCCTTCAGCTGAATGCCCAAACTCCTAGGCTACAAAGTCATGCTTCCCTTTCTTTTCTCTCTCTCTGGCCTCATGAAACTTTAATTCCTAGCTGCACAGGTTCAACAGCAGGAAAGGAGGTGCTACCACCCTGAAATGAGCATGATCTGGTGGTTAGGGCACTGTCCTCAAACATGGGAAAGATGGATTTGGATCTCCCCAGGCTGAGGAGAGAAATAGCATATTTTCCCAAATTCAAGACAGATTGGATTTAAAACAACTCTCCCCCCCACCCCAATAATTAGATATAGAATCAGAATCTAAGTTGTTATAATTTCCCACGTATTGAATCTAATGATTGGCGGTTCATCTTAAATTCATTCCTCCCCTTACTGCTGTGGCTGGGAAAGTAGCAGTGGGGGGCAAAGGGCCAGACCCCCACCCTTTTTCCTCCTTCCCAGCCTCCATCATGCCTGTGCCTGTCCCCTGTCATCTGTCTTTCCCTGGTGCCTGTTCCCCCTGCCACTAACTCCCCCCATCCCCTGCTCGCCATCACCTGCTCCCCTGAGCTGTTACCTTTTGCAGTGGCTTTGGTTCTGGCTGCAGGTCAGCCCCAGCTGTGACCCAGCCCAGCCCAGGCAGAAGCAGCAGGAGCAGTGAATATAGAACTGCCACCTGTTCCAGGCCAGGATTTCAATTGAAGGTGAGATATTTTTTCCCCACCATGTTGATGGGGGTACAATTCAGAAGGATCTCAACAGATTGGAAAGCTGAGCTAGAGCTAACAGGATTGAGCTCAGTGCTGAAAATGCAAGGTGCTCAGGAAGAATAATCAAAAGTAAAGATACAAAATGGGTGACACCTGGCTGTGTCAGCACTATGGGGGAGAATCTGGGAGTCTTGCTAGATCGAAGCTCGATATGTGTCTGCAGTGGGATGCAGCTGCACAAAAGGCAAATGCAGTTTTGGGATGCATCAACAGAAGAATTAGGTGCAAGACACAGGAGGTGATAATACTTCTATTCAGCACTGGTTAGGCCTCATTTAGATTCTTGTGTACAGTTTTGGGCTCCACATTTTAAAAAGGACTTGGAGAACTTAGAGAAGGTCCAGAGGTGGGCAACACTAATAGTAAAGGGGTGGTAAAGCAAGTCATACGAGGCAAAACTGAAGGAACAAGGCGTACTCAGCTTTCAGAAAAGGTGCTTAAGAGGACAAATACATAAAGGGCTGTCATGAAGAAGAGGGCAAGTGCCTTTTCTCTTGCTGCAGAGAGTAGGACACAGACCAATAGCTTGAAGATGCAGCAAAGTAGGTTTAGATAGGATATCGAGAAAAACGTCTTCATTGTTATAAAAGTGAAGCAGTGCAATAGATTGCCTAGGGAGGTTGTGGACTGTCCATCACTGGAGGTGTTCAAGAAGTGGTTGGACAGCCACTGCTTGGGGGTGATATAAGCATAGCCATGCCTATGTTCTTCTGTTGATATTTCCCATGCTTCTAGCTTTTGGTGGTTACTGCATGGGTCTGGAAGGGAATTCCACCCCCAACTGCTACATGTGTTAGCCATCTTCTGTAGAGAGGGGCATGGCTCTCTTCCTGGGATCTCTTGAGTTCATATTTTGTGCATCTACATGAGACACTGACTGTGCAGTAGCCCGATCGATACCACTATGCAGTACCATCACGTGGCAAAAACTGTGATGCTACTGCACAGTACTATTAGGCTACTGAGCAGTAGCATCACAAAAATGGCATTTGCTGGTGCTACTGCACAGCAAATCAAGTTACTGTGCATTTATTTAGTACTTGTTTATACTAGTACTAAATAAATGTGCAGTAATGACTGAGCAGTAGCATCTCATGTAGATGCAGCCATTAATAACTTTTTACAGAAGCAGGATATTGGCTGCCATAGTCCCTCTGCTTTACCTGTGGCAGGTTAGGGCACTGTATCTTGTCTTATGCCAGGGTTGATTGCATAGTTTTACTAAGAGGTAATATTGTGGATTAGTACAGAGTGGTTTGGATAGAGGTGATCCTGCCTCAAGCAGGGGGTTGAATTAGATGACCTCTAGATGTCCCTTTCAGCCTTACTTCTTTGTGATTCAGGAAAAAAAATCTCAGCTTGGGTTTAAGTAAATATGGTAAACCTGGTTCTCTCATGCCTTGGGCTAGTGCTCTAAGCACTAGGATGTTACATAAAAGCAGCAGGGGCAGCACTATACACTTTTAAAAGAAGGGAGTGAGTCCTCTTCAGGTTTTTTAAAGGGAGCAACACTTACCACTAGGAAGGGTTTTGGGCTGTGGATCTGGAATGAACAGAGGCACTTCCCTGCAGTATTGAAGGGGCCTGGTGTCTAGAAATTAGGCCTTGCACCACTAAAACTTTTAAATAAGCCCTTTATTGGATCTGCTTTCAAAACATTTGTGTTAAGCAGTTTTTTCATTAGAGAAATGTCTTTGAGAGTTGAGTTCTGAGATGAAGAAAAGTATTATTTCCATTATGAAACAACATAAAGGACTGTTAATTGTTCTACCATTCTTGCTTTTACCTTATTTATCTAAATCCAAGATGATCCTCAGTTTAAGATGACTCATCCCCCACCCCAAGAATTAGATTCTATTTATGGAAAACTTATAAAATTGTTACAGTTTTCCATGTATAGAATTGGATTATTGGAGGGTCATCTTAAAGTTGTCCTCCCCACTGTGGCAGAAGGGAAAGCAGTGGCAGGGGGCAGGCTGTGGTGGGAACTGTTGGGGAACAGACAATAGGAGGAGGCAGGCAGTGCAGAGGATGTAGGGGGAAGGCAGTCAGGAGGGGCAAGCAGTTTTACCCATGCCACTTGCCTGCCACACCTTGCCCCCTGCCACCTGTCATCCTCCCAACCACCTGCCTCGCTTATGCCTGTTCTCCCACTGCTGCTGCACCCCGACTCATCCCCTCCCACAGCCCCTCCAACTCTCTTTTTCCCTTACACAGCCATAGTCTCTGTCCTCCCACAATACTTACCTTTGCTCCAGCACCACAGGCTCCATCCCCGCCCCATTCTGGGATGTGGAGCATGTGTTTGCTCTGGCCCCAGCCTGGCCCAGGAGCAGTGGCACCAGTAGCAGCTGCCTGTTCCCCCCACCTCCTTATACTCAGTTCGAGGATGAAGGGCTTTTCGGAGGGGTAATACCTCATCTTGGAATTGAATACAGACAATATCTATGCATGATTTTGGTTGAGACGAGAATTTAGATCACATATTTTGATTTTAGGACTTAATCAAATTCCTAAGGGAAAGGATTTCTTCCCTATGGCATCATTGAAACAATCTATTGTTTGGAAGCAAAGAAGTTTGGAAGAAGTTTGGAACCAAAACATTTCTTGATCTTTGAGCTACCCCCTCTAATTATAAGAGGCAATGCAGCACATACTCTATATTGGAGCACTGTTGAAGGGGTACATTGATTCAAGGAGTTAAATGTTCAAAATCTATGCCCAGAACAACAAAGCTAAAAAACCTCAAACCCCACAGAAACTGTGCCTAACAACAGAAAAGTCTATAAATGGACAAATAGTGTAACATATTATAAAAAGCTTGATACTGGAAAAGCCTCAAGTTCAAACCCTTTCTGGCCTGATCCTATAAAGCAGCCTCCTTCTCTCAAGTTATGAGCACTCCTAGCTTTCCTTGGAGCCAGTTTAGGTTGAGGGTGCTCATGGCCTCGCGAATCAAACCAGGAATGGTTCAGAACACCAGATGGAAAAATCAGGTACCAGGAGAAGCTGTCTTAACACCTAATAGTATTTTCGAGCTGACCCCTCTTGGGTATGTATAATGTGCAATAAAATAAATAGAAGTGCTTACTCTGTGTTTTTATCTACTTAGCAAATATCTATCACCTGTTCCTCATTAGTGTGTATTTAAAAATGCTGGCCAAACAACCTGACATTCCAAAGGACGCTAAATGATTACGAGGCTGCTGAGGTTTATAAAATGTAAATTCACATTTGACTTCTGGGCAGGGATGACAGGTATCTTCTTTTCCCTACAATGAAGTGTTTTGGAAATTACACAATATCAGATCATGAAGTGGAAAATGTTTTCAGGCAACCAGAGCACAAGAGTCAATTGAGCAACAAAGTATTCATAATAAAATGTAACTTTTAAAAGTCTGCTGATGTAGCTTGACTTTGAACAACCTAAAAACATATTAATGCTAATAGGTGCTTTCATATCCATATATACAAAATTAACATCTTTGCAATATTTTGATTTACTACTATTTTAATTGATGGAGGAACTATTCAATGTCAAGTGTAAGACTTTTCTGGCCGGGATTAATCGCTGGGCAAAAGGTAGCTCCACTAGTGCAAATGCTTCAGACAGACCAGGAAAGCTACAAATTTCACTGGTGGGGTACTTCTGGCACAATGTTCAGATCTTATAAAAAGGGGTGGTGAGAGGAAGCCATTTACAATGCACAGCTACTGGTTTCTGCTGGACCCTGTAGCTCTGGTCCATATTTTTGAACACCATCTATTAGCACTATGACTAGGCGTTTATAGATAAAGGTAAGTCTGTCTATCAAAAGGAAGGTAGTGATTATAGCACAGGTCAGCCTATCCATACTATTTGTAATCTAGGTCACATAGTTAACAGATAGCAGCAGTTTTAGCACAAGTCAGCAAGCAGAGTATTTACACAACAAGAGTACTTATAGGGTTCATCTTTTGGTTGCAAGCACATCGTGAGGCCCATGACTCTACTTTTTTCCCTGCTACCATTTCCTGTATTACTCCCACCCACTTTCTGGATCCTAAGTACCTGAGTAAGAGGTGTAAGCAAGCACCTGTATCCATTCTCCATGACCATACAAACCAGGGCCTAACTCATGCTGTGCTGAGGAGACACAACTAGAGGAATTACCCTTAGGAGTGGAACTTAGCCAGAGAAGCAGCCTGCACTGACTCAACTACAGTTTGTTGGCCATGTACTGCTAAATTCACAGCTAATTTTCAATGTAGACAAGGCTTAGGGGTCCTTTTTGACATTTCTTTTTCATTCAGCATAAGGAAAGGTTGTTTAATATAGCTTAGCTCCTGCTGTTTGTTACAGCTCACATAGTGCAGCTCCCATTATCTGAAGCACATAATGGCAAATAATGGCAACTGAGCAGAAACCCCTCTGAGAGAATAGGATTCCATGATGGAGGATTGCTAAACACATTGTGTGAGTGGCCACAAAGCACAAATAGCATGAAGGCATTGAATAATTCATGTGGAGCTCCAAATTATGCCACACTGGTCCTCCTGTTATTTAACTGCGTAGTAGTTAAAACATTCATCCAGTAGCTTAGAGATCTGGGTTTAGGTCTTCTACAGCCGGAGGATACTCAAACCAAATCTCCTACTTCCCAGGAGACAGCATTAACCAATAGGCTTGAGAGTACACCAAAATGATTTCTAGTGATTATCCAGTGGCTCTTTAGTGTATAATGCATAAATAACAATAGGAATAAGGACAGAAACCCAGGACTCCCTCTACTCCCAGCTGAGTGGGCATGAGGCATCCTCTGATTTGTCCATGGAGAATGGCCATAGATGCTTG
The DNA here is from genome assembly GCF_001723895.1 of Crocodylus porosus. Lineage (NCBI taxonomy): Eukaryota > Metazoa > Chordata > Crocodylia > Crocodylidae > Crocodylus > Crocodylus porosus. The sequence goes on from NW_017728948.1 coordinate 17,725,271, forward strand.
CTTGAAGCCTTTTTCAGGTACTTATGTTGCCCTGTGGGGTCAGGCCAACTCTCAGGATCTCAATATTGTGCTGTTAGACAGGAGAGTGTGACATAATTGCACATATACAAACAGAGAAATCAATTAGGTGCATACACACGCATGCTACCAGCTCAGGAACATACACATCCAAACCAGCCTAGGCACATGCATACCTATCACCAATTCAAGCACATACACTATACACCCTAAAAGTTAGACACAGTTCACTAATTTGTATATCATGCACACAATGACACACATACATACTTACATATATATATACACACACACAACCTACCTACTCGTACACACAGGTACGTTCCTAACTTGGGTGGTACAGTGTGTATGTGTGTGCTTGGGGTACCTGGGATACTTGGGGGAAGATTCAGAGAAAGTTAAAGTGTAGGGAGTGAAAGTTGCCAGAACCGGGATTAGAACCAGTCGACTACAGAGAAGCTGGTTGAGCAACTGAGACATGGGTTTACTTAAGGTAGACTGGGGTTGGAATGGAGGCAGACAGCTGAGATATTGGCGGGGCAGATAAGTGGTGTCAAGGAGGAGACAGCCAGGAAAGAAACTGAGGCAGAAACCTGGTTGCTCAGGGGAAAAGGAAAAGGCAGTGGGGATAAGACAGTGGCAAAGAAACAGGGGGTTTGGAGGCAGAGAGGAGCTCAGGACAGGTGTTGGAGATGGCAGTGAGCCAGAACAGGAGAGGAAGAAACGAGACAGAAGTTAGAGGAGCAGAAATTGGAGAAGGGTCAAACCATAGTGAAGGAAAACCCAACTTAGGGGTCGAAATAACAGTTTTATTACACAGACAACACACTATACAGCCCCATGAAGTTATTGGTTCAGACACACCCCCACAATGGCAGCAGGAGAAACAGATTCAGTGGAAGGGCTGGAGTCCAGGTAGGGAAGAGAAGCAGAGTCCAAGTCCTTGGTTGAAGAGGGGTGGGGGGTGATAACTACCTATCCATGCTGAAAAGAGGTCCTTGTCCAGTAGGTGTTATCTAGAGGGAGGTCGCCGGCAGGGCCTCTGGGTGGATAGGTGGTGTGGCATGGTGCTGGTCCACATGGAGAGGACGTCCCACTGGGTCTGTCTTCACTGCCCCTTTTTATAGGGGCAGACCTTGTGTGACCCTAATGACAGGAGGCATGCCCAGGTGTACTGAGCATGTGTGCTCCATGCAGGGATGTGCAGTTTCGGGTGTCTGTAATGGTGGGATACAATGGTAGAGTTGCTGGTTCTGCAGGGTCTTTTGTCTTTCAAATGCTGGGTTCTGTCTCTGTTCCTGGGTGAGGTCCGAGGTTCCTGAATGAATCAATGCGAGGTCATGGCCTAGTCATTACAGGCCATTCAGTAGAGGCCTACTGCCACTGTATTTCAATCATTCCCAATCACACTCATTCATCTGGGGACCAGTTTACATGGGAGGGATACATGACTCACACAGTTGTGACACAGGGGATGCCTGGGCAGAGGACAAAAGGTGGAGATTTGACATACAAAATAGAAACTTGACATTACTTTGGTTCACTTACAAATGCAGGCCTAAACCATACAACATCCATATCAAATAATAAAAATCAATATGAAAATGATAAGAATACAACAGTAAGAATCAATGCAAACCTAATAATAATACAGTATAAAACAGTAGATATCCAAAACCAAAAACTTGCTACCAAAATAAAAATGTTAAAGCTTATCCTAAGTCTGAGCTCGCTTATGCTTGTCTATAGGGAATAGAGAGGGAGAGAAAGAAAAGCCAGAAATAACTGGGGAAGGGAAGGGAATGCATATCTATCATATATATCTATATATGTATGCATGTATGTATGTATGTATTAAAAAAAGAAAAACTGAGGGTTTTGCTACACTTATACTCCATAAAGAAGGTGGAAGTTCAGAGACATCCCTGGCTAGCACTAGGCAGCTATTTGCTCAGTCTGCGGATTTTCTGGATTTTCCATTTGAACTATCCAATTCCTGTTGTGTAATGTATATGGCACTTATGTGTCTAACGGGGTTTTGGATTCCATGTGTGGCCTAAGTGCTTAGAGTTAGGTATTTCAGTGCATATATCTTTTACTGTTACCATCACATAATAGTACTTTAATATTTAAAATGGTTGGGACAGAGATACTGTACACAGTGGATTTGATAACAAATATCAGCATTGGGCACTAGCTGGATAGCCTAATTTTCATATCTTCATAAGAAGCAGAATTTCAAGCCTTATTTCATTTGGGTTTACAATTGCTAGGTTGCATAGAAGCAGAGCTGGAAATTGCAGAGCCACAGCTTTCATGATGGAATTTATCTAATCCCCTCAAGGGAAAACAAATGTCATAGGTATCAGTGAGGTCCTCTTTCTCTGAATCATTAGCATCCACTGTGTGTTCACTGTGAGGAACTAATATATAAGTGGCTGGTTTATTCCACTTCCATTTAGTGGAATAGAGGTGGGCCTACCAGCCCATACTGAAGGGCTCAGTGTCTTGCAAGTTTAGGGTCCTTAGTAAAGCTTAATTAATGAACAACTTTAAGAAAACATATTTATGCCAATAATATTTACACCAAGAAATACTAAGATTTTATTCATTCTATACAGGTTGGAACAATCTGCATATAGTTCCGTATATAGAGAGCTATATATCTGGTGTGATCAAAAGGAAGAAAATAATTTGTGTTTTACTGGTGTATGAAATTGGCTGTTTACTTCGTGGGTGGACTAAAATCAGTGATCTGTTAGGTAGGAAGCAACATATAGGTTCCACCAACACCTGAGTAATTTTCTCTAGGGCTCTGTGTGTCAAAATGTCCCAGTCAGAGAATGAATCTCTCCAGTTGTCTATTATACTGTGATCTGCGTTATACCTTACCAAATATATAACTGTATCAATTCCCTGGATGAGTGCTCTGACAAGTAAGCTCTTATATAAAAATCACCTCTTCTGGCAGCTACATTTTAAAAAGGAAAACAGCGCACTCCTTGAACCTTGCATGATTCCTGCCTTTCAGAACTATCACAGACAAATCTCTGGAGACCCACTCAGTTCCTACTTGGAAGCACTCTGACTATTGATGCCTACACTGGAAAGGCTCTGGAATAAGTTCCTCCAGGTTAGGAGTGAGGAACGTTAACCATGCCATGTGGAGAGCACCTGGAAATATCAGGCCTGTCTGCTGGGCACACAACATGAAGAGGAGTCTTAGACTAGAAATAGACCTTGCCAAATGAAACGGATCAGCTGTGCCAGGATATGACCCAATATAGGTGATTGGCTTTGTTGGGGAAAACACACATTAGCTGTTGTCCAGCCCATTGATGCTGTGGGACAAGAGGTGATGTTCTCCTGAGGCTTGAGGGGCATGCCTGGTCCTTCATATATTGAGAATGTTCATGCAAGTTTGCCCCCTCAAGCCCTGGAAGCACATGGCTGACTTTTCCTGCTTACTGGGGTGTGCCCCTAGCATCTGTGGCATGCATCTGGGTAAGCAGGAAAAGTCAGGATTTCCCTGCTGACCTAGGCCTCCTGGGGATGTGTTTTGGTAAGTGGGGGAAGTTGGGGCTTTTCCAGTTACCCAGACCTCAAAGATCCTGGGGATGTGGCTGGGTAAGCCAGGAAACCCCAGCTTTTCCCCACTTATCTAGACGAGTCTACAGAGATCCTGTGGGCATGTCTTGGTAAGTGGGGAAAGCCAGGCAGATGCCTCCATGGCTTGAGGAGCCTGATCCCATGTGAGAATCCCAGGGTGCACAGAATCAGGCCCTTCAAGCCCCTGAGTCCTTGCCTGGGGTGGCTATAAAGCAGGCAGCTCTGGGCTGCCTGTGCTCTCCGGCCATAGAGCAAGTAGACAACTGCCACAATAAAACAACACAAATTATTACCAACTTCTACAGGGGCCACAAATTTGGGCATCTGTGGCACAAACACTATGGACAGCCATGTGCTTTGACTTTGTGCTACCATAAAAATTTTATGGCCTCAGAAAGTCAACATCTGTTTCCACTTCTATTACAGTGTATTGTTCCTTCACAGAAAATAAAAGTACCCTTTTCATGGAAATACCCTGAGATAAAGTATGAAAACTTCCTGCGAAGAGCTACACAGATCATTTCAGCAAGGAACTCAGAGTTACCTACCCTGGAAGTAGACAGAATTGGCACAACATCCAACAGGTACTAAGAACTCTGGATAGAAACCTTGTGCCAGTTCCTGATGCTCAGGTCTCCCTCCTTTCCCTTTTGGCTCCATGGCAGCCTGTTTCAACTTTCCAGGGTCCCCCTTACCACCATCACACCCAGAAGTGACACCACAGCATAGAATGATTCTGTGCAAGAGCTAAAGGTGCTTCTTCCTGCATTGATTTGTTGGCATATTCCCAGTGTCTTTGCTCAGGAGCAGAGGAAGAGAAGGAAGGGTCAATGCCGGCCAATGCCGAACCATGGGTCATCTCCTGATGAATCCAAGGAAAAAGGGGAAAAGTACCACAGTACTACACTACCATCTCTCCACTGGCATATCTGTTCATAGAAAATGCCTCCACAGGCAAATCTTTGGATTGAGTCCCTTCTTACTACATAAACAAACCTGTAACATATTCTAGGCAGCAATGGTATAGAGGTAATGCCTCAATGTTAAATGTACCCACTGTGTTTGAGAGTCACGATGCCTGCCAATTACCATATTTATTGCAAACAGCTGTCCCAAAAGATGCCTAAAATTGCCCATATTATGGCTATCATTTATTTTTAATTAAACTTTTTATTCTTGTTTTTGTCTAGTCTCTTCATTTGAAGTGCTGTGTATTTGTATCAGACCATACTTTGCTTCTAAGAAATCAATAAAAAAATCCTAAATTAAAAATAATTGGACATCTGCACATGCCACATTCAAACACAAAACACCAAATCAAACCTTTCAGTAGCAGTCAGGGACAACGATTTGCCAAGCTCTTTTAACCCAGATGTCTTTTTACAATGCTGGCAGGCTGCAGTAATAATTTCATGAGGCTCTCTTAACTGATTTGCCCTCAGACCTGTCAATAAACTAGTTAAGTGTCCTGTTCCCAATGCTAAATAGGGGCAACCTAATTAGGTCAATCAACAAAACGCCATTATACAGGAAGGAACCTATTGGAAACAAAACCACATTTTTCTTCTAGCCAATATGGAGACACACCAGTTAAATGTTTTTGTTGGGGTAACCGAACACCGAGTGAATTGGACCCCAAGGCCACGGTGGGCCGGGGTGGCAACTGGAATATGAACAGGTGGGATTAGTGGCGGTGGAGTGTGAGCTGTATGAGAAGTTTAAACAAAGATGATTTATTTACTCACGCTTGGGAAGTGGAGGCTCAGATATTTCTTCAGTTACAGGATAGCGAACAACAAAGGGGTCTGTTGGCCCACGGGGTTCACTAGCAAGCCCTTGCTTTCTACCCCCTGAGGGATAGGTGCGGCTGCCCACTAGCTAGTCCCAGGGCTGTTCAACAGCTCATGAACAGGATAACAAACAACAAAAACTGTAACATAGTGAATTGAGGAACGGGGTCGTGATGCCAGTCCAAAAGACAGTCCGTAAACCGAGGTCGGAGATGAGAAGCCAGAACAAAGTAAGCCGAAGTCAAAATCGAAGCCAAACAGTCCCGTAACCAAGATCGAAAAGACGAGTCGCTCCACCCACCGTCCGCAGCCTCTGCTCACAGGATCGTTCTCTCCCCGCGAGACAGTCCCTGCAAAGGCAGCCTCTGCTCACAGGATCGAGCACAGTCTCTCCTCCAAAACACACACACTACCTCACCACACCCGGGTGGTGGCTCACAAACCTTTTATAAGAATTTAGTGGCCAATCAGAACGCTCTTCACAGAGAAATTTCTAGTCAAATTACATCATGCAGTCAGTGAACTGAGCATGTGCGTTAGATCAGATTACCTCATGCTCTGTGATTGACAAGCCTCCAGGTCACCCAGAGGGCACATTCTGGGGGCCTGTCTGTAGTTTCAACTCCCTGTGATGGCAGCACCAAACTTAAGATTTTTCCTTGACAGTTTTCTTCACAATAATAACTTTTTAAAAATACAGGTGGGCAAATAGAACTGGATTTTAGCCCTAGCAATATTTTGGATTCTAAGTATTTTACCACTGACCTTCAAACTCCAAAAGATGTTTAGACCTTAGGTTTGGGGACCAAGACACTTTCTGTGGAAGATATTCTGATTCTGCTCTAAGTGACAGAAGACTTAAGAGTATTAATGACTGGAATCGCCTATGAAATCTTCCCATTTTAAATCAGCAGTTTCCAGGAGGCACAGGTCAGGAGTGATTGATACCGTTCAATAGCTGTTTGAGGGCTATTTAAATAAGTCGCTGTCTAGACATTAGTAGAGAGGCAGTACTGACATTAGAGAAAGCCACAATCCTACCTGATAGATCTTGACAGCTTTTGTAGAGAGTAAAGGGGCTGAATGAACACACCAACTGAAGTGTGTGTGTATATAGATAGACAGATAGATAGATATAATAACACCAACCAAAGTATATTCTCACCAGAGCTCTTGCCTATGCTAGAGAACTGCCTTTGCCATGACATCTATGGATTGCTGATATCTGGTATTTATTGCTTAATAATAATATTACAATCAGTTATTTGCACCTGCTTCCTTTCAGATTTCATATTTTATCACCCTCCCTCATTTTCCCCACGCGTTCACTATAATCTTAAATTGTGAGCTCTCATCGGTAGAGAGTGCATGTCCTATTTACAGTGAACGGTACTTAGTACAACAGAGCCCTCAGTGCTACTACCATACTACAATTAATAAATGATAATAATTAAATAGTTGCTAATTAAATCAGGATAGTGCTATTATAACCTCTAGTGGCACAATAACTCCATGCTGCAACACTAGTCTGGGTTGAGGATCATCGTAATTTTGCCTTCCATTCACATTTGCATAGTACAGTGCTATTTTGAGTCAACATGATTTGCTAGTGTACCTACTCTGGAGTTCCCAGTCTATTTGCTCAGGTCAGAGGCACAAATAGAAGGGTATGAATAAATCTATTTTTCTACAGTCCACACCTCACCAGTTCTGTAAATAAACAGAGAATACCATTAGCATTGTTACTTTGCTCCTGGCATAAGCAATACTTTGACTTTAGAATGATTTTTTAGAGTAAAATATATTAAAACTCTCCTAGCTATGCATTTAGCTCCTCCAGCACTCTCAGAAGCTATTTTCTTTCTTCCCCTCTTCCTCCCTCCCCCCAGGAAGCAATTGATTTTCCTCCGTTATTTTCTAATGCTCTGGATACTCAAAACTTAAGAACTATTTCTACTCAGCTTGATTTCCCCTTTAGAATTAATGAGATTTTCAAGACCTAAACAGCAGAACCATGTAATAAATGAATATAAACTTAAGGATCAAAGCAGGTACCATGAAAACAAACTTGCTGATACTACAGACCTATATATCAACTACAGTTATTTAATCAAATGAAAGTGCTCATCTCTACGGAAGTTTTAGAGGAGGCAACTGTTGGACCTTGCTGATGAAGCAGATGCATAGGTAGTAAGGATAATTTGACCCATTCCCCATAGAGAGAAAAATATCAATCTAATACAGGTTTTCTTAAGAAAAACAAAATGACAAACACTCTCTCTTCACCAACAGATCGCAGAAATAAACAAGAACCATTTCTTGAGAAAAGCTTAAAAACAACAGACTAGAGACCATTTCCTCTTATTATAGCTCATGTTTCCCTATGATCCTGTCATACCTTCTCACAGGATATGAAAGATTGTGCAGGCTTAGTTCTTGGAAGACAACACCCTAAAACTGCACAGGGGATTACTTTGTAAAGAAGACAGGAGCAACAAAAAACCTCAAAAGAATCACAAATTCCCCCCATTGATGAGCCTCCTAGCAGCACCTATTTTGGCCTGAAAGACTGTGCTACCTCAACCAAATCCTTTCCAGTGCTTCTCCAGATTTTCTCAACAGCATTCTTCAGCTGGTGATTTCAGACCCAAATGTATCTCCACAGTGCTGCATAGCACAGCCTTAGGACGGCAGAGTTGGCTAGACATTCCTCATAACTGATTATTTTGGGTCCTTTCTTTTGCACTGGCTAAGGAAACCTCTTGTGGAATGATGGCAACATAGACTAGGGACAGAAGTTACATATAAACCAGTTTAAGTGATCAGAAACTGGTTTAAACCTGTAACAGAACAGAAGATCAATGCACATAAACCAGTTTCAAAATGGTCAAAACTGATTTAAGATAAATGTGGTTGAATGTAGTATCAGACGTAACTGGTTTGGGTCAAACAGGTTTATGAAACTTCTGTCCCAGACCCTTTCCTGGTTCAAGTTAAATCAGAGTCCCCCAGCTTTCCAGTATGCTTTTCAGCCCTGGATTCAGTTGTGCTGTCTGCTTCAGAAAGCAGGGCTGCCCCTGCCCCTCTACTCTCAAGCCAGTGCAGGGGTAGGGGCATAACCCCCTGAGGTGAAGGGGCAGGAAGGGTGCTTGCTCATCCACCTCCAATGGCAGCTACAGACAGACAAGCAAGCACTGTGCACAGTGTGCAGTGGTGGTGGCAATGGTGGCTGCAGGCACACGAGCTCCCATGAGGGTGGCTGTGGGGCTCCAGGCCCACCAGCATCTCCAAGCCAGCCTAGGAAGTCACAGGCATGATGGACTCATTCCACACGGCCAGTCAAGCTGCCAAGGTGCATGCCACCTCCTCACTTCTGGCTGCCCAGCCACCACCTTTGCATGCAGGGTCAGGCTGTTACAGAGCCATACCTGCCTGGGCTCACCCTGCTAACTGCCCACCTTGCCTGGGGCAGTCTGTAGGTGCTGCTGAGGGCATGCACAGAGGGGCCATCCAGGGCTGGGCTATGGGGGCAGAGCCCTTCCCAGCCGACTGCAGCTCCAGGACAGCCTGGCCCAGCCTGTGTGTGAAGATCTGGGAGCAGTCCAGATGCACAGCTCCTGTGGCCCCAGACCAAGCTGCATCCAGCTGAGAAGGGCCCTTCTTCCATGGCCCAGCCCAGGTGCAAATGGCCAGGAGGGCAGAAAGCCAGTCAGACCCCAACTGGGGTTCCCATGCCCATGGAAGAGAGGGGAGAGAGGGGAGTTTAATCCCTTTCCCTGCCTCCCCTTTGTCAAAGGCACTTCCCCGGCCAGTGTCTGGCCATGCCCCCCCCTCAGGGACAAGCCTGCAAGGGCTGCTTCCCCCTCCAGGCATACCCCAGCCGGGGTCCCTGCCGGTCAGGGTGGGGGCTTAAACCCCTCCCCAATCTTACTTAGCAGCCTGCCAGGGCCTGGCTATGCCCTGCCCCATGTCACCTTCCCTCCAGCCTTGCAGCTGCTGCCAAAGGGAAGGGAGAGCTCACTCTAGCGCACCCCCAGTTTCTAGTTTGAGTCAGTGCAGGCTTGTGGCTGCATTTGTGGAATCAAAAGTGAATGTCTATTCACTTGGAAATCAATTCAATCCTTGCAGGTTAGACTAACCTGCAAAGACTGAATCAAATCAGGCTCAGGCTTTTTGAATGTCTGTACTTAGCCATAAGGACTAGGGATCATAGGAGAGTCATTGCCTCTCATTTAAAATACCCCTTGGCTGTTTACTGCACACCAACAAATACCCCTTGCACTGGAGATCCTATTAGAAGGAAGGATAAATTTAAAAATGCTGGAAAGGCCCTATTTGCTAGATAAATATTTGACAGACAATGCAACAGAGCACCATAAGTACCCAGAAAATTTCCAGAAAATATCTTCCCTGTCTCAACTTTTCTTACAGCCCCTGTTTAGTTGCTCCCTTTCTTTCCTTCTTGTGCTGCAGGTCATCAATCTCTCTTTTCCTCTTGACCTTTTTACTCTCCCGCTCTATTTTTTCTTCTCCCCAAATTCTCTCTACTCATTTCCCACACTTCCCTCTGAAACTATTTCCTTCTCTTTCTAGCTCACAAATCACCCAGCCTCATTTGTGAAAACACCCCAGTACCTCAGGTCTCTCCTCCTCCTCAACCTTTCTTTTTAGTTCCCTCTATATTGCCTCAGTGACACCTTCCTTTTTCCTTTCAATGTACACAGCGATTAAAATGTTGATGGTGGGCTCCAGATACTAATATAGAAAAACCCAGTGGCTAGAAGTTGGCACAAACAAATTCAGTTTATAAACAAGGCACAGATTTTTTGCAGTGAGGGTCATTAAATGGTAGTTGTAGATTCTCTGTTCTTGGCAACTTTTTAATCAAGATTGGATGTTTTTCATAAAAGACATGCTCTAGTTCAAACGGGAATTAATTCAGGGAAACCTGATGGCCTGTGTTATACAAGAAGGTCACAATGAATGATCACATTGGTCTCTTCTGGATATATAATCTATTAATTTATGAACTGTGGATTCCTCCTCTTCCACCATGCAGAGGCCTCAGTACTTAGGCAGCCAGCAAGGGAAGGACAGGAAATAGTAAGCAGCCTGATATTCTTCTGTGCTATTCTCTCCTCTCTCCCTACCTTAAAAATTGGTGGAAGAGAAATATATAGTTGTCTCCTCACCATACTGGAAGCTGGTGTGGAAGAAATAAAACTGCGTTGTGGTTGAATCAGAACCGACACAGCCAGCTTTTCTTTCTTTAGGGCCATACTGTGATCACAGGGAGAATTGCACACAGCAAAGAGAATCACCCACTTGTCTGTTTCAAAGGATTTCTTGAACTCTATAAGTTTACAAGCATATTTATACTTAAGACAGAGAAAGAGAAAAAAATATGACCTTGGAGAAACAAAACAATAGTAAATTACACACAGCCATACAGACAGTTTACTTAAAGAAAACGTCCGTGCACAGGGTAATATATCAAGACAAAACAAGGCATGCAGGATTCCTTATCTCAGAACATGTAACTGAAATAAGCAGTATCAGCACTTCTGGTCTCTGTCTGTTTTCCTAGTTAAGCAGGCCAGAAGCCTGACCAAATCCACTACCACACTGAGGAATGCCCCACTTGGTAGAAAGTGTGCTTATAGATTCATAAACGTTAGGGCTGGAAGGGACCTCAGAACATCATCAAGTCCAGCCCTCTGCCCAAAGGGCAGGAAGTCAGCAAGGGTCATAGGATCCTAGCAAGATAGACATCCAAATATCTCTTGAATGTGTTCAAAGTAGGTGCTTGAACCACCTCCCACGGCAGTCTATTCCAAAACTTGGGGGCTCGGAAAAGTAAAGAAGTTCTTCGTTATGTCCAGCCTGAAATGGTCATGGAGGAGTTTGTAACTGTTAGATCTCGTCATCCCTTGGGGCGCTCTGGTGAACAGACATTCCCCCAGATCCTGATGAGCAGATCCTTGTAGTTCTCTATGAACTGCTGTTTGTGCCTGATGCAGTAGGTGGCATTTATCAGACTGTATTATTGATAAGCACATTGCCCAACAGGCTGCAAGAAGACACTGTGCGGCTGAGGAAGATCTCTTGCAGATGAGCTGTAAAATCAAGCTCCCCACAATGTGCAGTCATTAAAGGTTCCATGGATCCTCTCATTCTACTAAATACCTGTGGTGAGAAGCTTCTAATTAAAGAGCCAATTTATGCCCTGGTTGGGAGTCTGCTCCTCCCCATATTGCTAGCCTCAAAAGTTCAAAGCTTCTGAGTCAGACCCCCAAAATCATGACAAAAGCACAAAAAAATCAAGAGCTTAATAAGGAAAATTAAATCATATTATTAGTCTTTTGTCTCATTGTTAATGTCTGCCCACCTTCTGCAAGCATTCAACAATGAACATCTCTAAGATAGATAGTCATTGTTCATACATTGATTTTAAGTCATCTTCCTCCTCCGCTTTTGCCAACATTTTTAAAGGGAAAACCTCAGTAGTCTGCCTACAGGTGTAGAGGGCTCCTGACCCAAAAACATAGCAGTTAATTAATACTCACAGCCCCTCATCATTTAATCTCCTCTCACTTCTTGTCTCTATGAAGATTGATAATGTACCTACTCCAGCCTGTCACACATGGGTGACTGGTGCCTCCTGAGTCAAGGAGAGCAGTTGCCCCGCCAGCGGCCAGTCAGTAACCGGGGGGGAGTCCTCTGTGGCCAATTGTACTAACCCAGTAGTGCCAACGGTGTGCCCAGAAGTGATAGGGGTGCACCTGGAAATGCCAGCAGCACTTTTTCTGGTGCCTCCACTCCCTGGCTAGCGCTCTAAGGGGAGGCACCAGCGCTCCCGCCTGCCCCCCCGCCCATCACCTAAGTGGGGAACGCTGGCTGTTAGAGAGTGCACCAGCGATCTCAGGGGGTGTGCCTGCACCCCTATGCATCCTCTACACAGTGTCACTGCTCACACAAATTTATGACATACTCATATACTACAAGCACCTTTCCCCACAAAATCAGCTGTCCAAAACTGGGACACATGTCTTAAGCAGAGGGGCTGATGTTTCTCTGCCGGAATGGAAGCATGGAATAAGAGAGACATGGATATACAGTGCTGTAATGGCTGCTACTTCTCTCTGGCTCAGGAAGTAGCAAGGGTGATGAGCTGCTGTTGAATTGGCAGTAGTTTTTAGCTGAGCAACCAAAAGCTGTTGCCAATTTGGCAGTGGCTATGAAATGATTAAGACTGTAGCTTTCTACTGAAAAACCAATGAACTGCTGCATGGATTCAGCATTACATTATGACTGTAATTTTTTTTCTCCTGCATTCTGCCTTGCAAAAATAAGGCATGTGTCTTATAAGGGAGGGGCAAATGGGTGGCACAATGTGTTATGCAAAAAAACCTCACCAAAAAACACAGTAATTGTTTGTCTTTTCTGATCCACATTTATGTCTCAGTCCCATCAACTCTCCATAGCCACGTAAACATCAATGGTGCACATTCTCTAGCCCAGCTCCAGTTCATTTTCACTCCTTGTAGGGCTATCAAGCTTCATAATCTCATCTGAGACAGCATGGAAGAGGTACTTCAGCACCCTTTCTGAAGCATGATATGGGGATATGAGAAAGGAGGAGGAGCAGCCCTCTCAGGAATGTGGGTGAGTCCCTGATCTGCCTGCTGGATGACAGGAGGCTGGTGTTGCTGGCTAGGGCCAGTGCAGCACCGACCTTCCCAGCACAGGCTGCGTCCAGCCTGAGGCAATGGTGGGTCTCTGCATGAGCCGATTTTCCCTAGGCCCTGCTCCCTCCTCTGATCAGCTCTGGTATGGGGCCTGGGGCAAATCAGCTTGTGTGGGAACTCACCAGAGCCTTGGGATCAGGGCGGCAGCAGGTCCACTCATGAGCTGATTTGCCCCAGACCCCACACGAGAGCCAGTCCAGGGCGGTGGGGAGAGCCAGGGATGTGCTCCCCACATGGGGCTGCGGCGCTGCTCAGAGCGCAGTCCTCATTCTCCCCTGCCTCCCACCACCAGGCTGCTTTGAAATTCAAAACATTTCAAAACTTTTCAAACGTTTTGAAACTTTCGAAACACTTCAGCCGGCCTCATTTTGTTTCAAGGCTGTTTTGAACACCTTCATTTCACTTTGGTTTCTCTGTTTTGAGCTCCAAATGAGTTGCAAAACATCAAAATGAAACAGCCAGCGAAGCTTCACACAGCCCTACTGGACACAGCATTTACACGTGTGCCTGGGTCTGCAGTGCACTGAGCAGGGGCAGAGCATCATGGGGCTGGCAGAGGACCTGGTGGTGGTGGCAGGCAGTGGAGGGGCTGGCTGGGTCACAAGGGTGCTACAGCATGAGGCTAGCTGGCAGTACTTGTCCCAGACAGTACTATCCTACAGAGGAGTTAGTTATTTGCTGAGCCCTAATATGGACGGACAAGTAGACGGTGATGTTTTACTGCGGAGCTAATTAATCAACTTCGCAGTAAAGCACACATGTAGATGCACCTACAGAGTTAAACAGCAGATCCCAACCACTTCCTTCACAAACTGTGGAAGGTGAAAACTAAATCTGAACTTCATGCAGTGTGTACACAGCTGTAAGTAAGAACTGAACTTGGAACCTTAAGTACTAAAGGCATGCATTTCTTATCATCTAAACCAAGCTTGGCTGAGATATGGCCCACAAGGAGCCATATTGTCCAGCCTGTCAGGCTCCCCACAGGTCTGAAAATTTGGTGGCAAGGACCAAAGGAAGCATTAATTGCTACAGTTTCCAGATCCATGGCAATTAATACTGCTACCACTCATCTTGTTGCTGGTTTTCTGGACTGATGGAGTTCTGTGGGCCAGATGACATGGCCCCACATATCACATCAATCCTGCATTATTCATCCAACCCACAATCTAACCCTGTGCACTGGATCCAGCCCTTGGACAAAGCCCACACAACTCATATAGCCCATGAAGCCAGATGAGTTGAACACCATTGATCTAAACCAAAGGAGAACACTTGCATTAACGAACCATATGGTTGTTAGAATGGCTTAAGCAAGATAATAGGTAGACAGGTTTTTGCATTCATACATGTAGATAAACACACTGAAAATCTGCATCTCACATTCATAGATTTAGCCTATTTATGTAAAAATCCAGAACACTGTGTTTGACAATCCCAAGATTTGTTGCATACTAGATTCCGATATAAACTCCACATCCCTGATGCATTTTTAGCAAATAATATTTTTAGATTCTGTTTGGATAATAAAAATTGAAGTCCCAGGTGCTGTGTTCCAGATTTTCTGTTTATGATAGTTATCTTAAATTTGTCAATATAATTTTAATCTAAGATTATACAGTAAAAGCTGTGTTATCTGGCATCCATGAGGAATGGGGAGTGCCAGTTAATCAAGTATGCTGGTTACCTGAGAAGTGTCTTTGCCTGTTTGGGCCGCCACCCCTCCTGCCACGTCCAGTGCACCAGGGCTTTCACTCCCTGGCATCAGTGTGCTGGGGCACAGGGAGGCGGGCCCCACATGGGCTGCTTTGCCCTGGGTCATGGTCCAAAGTCAACAAAGTGAGACTCAGCGAAACTGGAAGTGCCATGGTGGGATTTCTGGTTTTGCTTTTGCTGCATTGATCGGCATGCTGGTTAATGGAGCATTCCATATGGTAAAGTGCCAGATAACACAGCTTTTACTGTATTTAAAAAAAACAGTGGTGCCAGCCTTATTGCCCATTGTGCTAGATGGGTAGTGCTCAGTTTGTCTGTGAACCAGATCCAGCTGGTGGTCCCAATATGATGCCCAGGCAGGTGTAGTGGGCACCATCTGGCTACATGGAGGGGTGGGTGGCAGGGGTGACACGTAGGGGGTGCACATGGGTGCACGTGTAGCCCCTGAGTGTGGCAGCGCACCCCTTATGAAAAGGCACTGCCGACACTATCAGAAGTGCCTGCCGGCAGTCGCTTCTCACCACTTGCTCCCTCCCCACCACTGACACCCCCAGTGGCATCTGCGGGCAGTTAGCGATCCCTGCTGGCCATCAGTGGCATTTGTTGGTGGTCGTTGACCCCTGGTTGGCACTCACCACCCATCCAACCCCACCATTGACAGTGCTGGCAGTGTCTGTAGGGGCTCCCACTTACTGCCACCATGCTCCTGCCACCACCACCATGCTTCTACTGATGCCATGCCCCCCACCCCTCCACTGGGGCATATGTTGTTCATGGTGGGTGGAGTAAGGGGGCCCCACTTACTTAGGGGAAAGGAGCTTGAAGCAACCCTGTTGGGGGAAAGAGGGAAAGGCTGGGCCCTATAGGGGGTGGTGTGGCCCAACCTCAAGCCATCCCCATGGGGGCGAAGGGGGCATGGACCAGCCCAGCGGGGGAAGGGGCCATTGACTGGGCTTGGGGTTTGGGAGTAGGGTGGCAGGGGAGTGTAGCCATATTAATTGTCACTGTTTCCCTGCCACCAAATTTCCTGACCCTTGAGGAACCACACTGGCCAGATAAGATGGCTCTGTGGGCTGCATTTGGCCCACTGTCAGAGGTTGAGCATCCCTTCATTAAACCATTAAGAGTAAGGGTAATGCATCATTTGATAAACACATTTTTTATTTTGTGACAAATGCAACTCAAAAGTTTCCAACTAAACTCAATTTCACTTTCATATTTTTTCCACTTTCTAGGAAATAATACAATTAGAAATATTGATTGAATACTGGCACAAGAATTGCATGTTTTCTAGCAACTGTCCCCCAAATGTAGGGTTCAGTCCTGTAAAACACTGATTACTAGGGGTGTGCAAAATGGGCCCTATTTGATTTGGATTCAGATTTAGCCTGAATCAGGGACAGTGATTTGATTAATTGATTCAGATCTCTGTCTCTAATTTGATTCAGTCAAATCTGAATCTGAAGATTCGATGCTGATTCAGAGAATCAGCGATTTGGACATAGACACAGCTTTAAATGTTTTTTCTACATACCTTGAGGTACCAGGCAGCTTGTGAATCCTGTGATGCTGGGGCAGATGGAGCATCCCACAGGAGCACGGGGGTTGGGGTCGGCGGGGCGCATGCTTAGTGAGGAACCCAGAAGTGGTCCACTTCCAGGTCTGCTGGGGAGTGCGCGAGGGAACCCCCCACATGTCTGTGGGACACTCCGTGCACCCCAGCATTGCAGCATTCATGACTCGCCTGGTACCTAGAGGTATGTAGAAAAAGCAGATAAAGCTGTGTCTGTGTTCAGATCACCGAATCTTTCCGATTTTCTCCGAATTGATTCAGAGGGTTTTGATTCAATTTAGGGAGATTAAATGGTCCTCTGATTTGATTTGGATTCAGAGATTTGGCCACCGCATCTTCTCACAGCCCTACTGATTACTCTTATAATATTGAAAATGGAGCTGGTCAAAAACTAGAATACCTGTCCCCTGGGAAATTCCAACATGGTGAAATTTGTTTTCCTTTTAAAGTGAAGCCAAAAATTCAAAATTAACTGGAGAGTTCATATTTTTAAGAGTTACATTTTGAAATACCAATTGACTGTGTTTCCATATGTTTAAAGCATTACAGTATGATATATATTAAATATTGGAGAAAAATAAACTATATAATTCTAATACCATATTAAAATTACATTAATTTGAAAAGAAATAAAAATTCAAACTATCAACAATTTCCATTTTAAAAATCTCAGAACTATTTCAGTTTCAATAAAATTACATTTTTTCCAGCTGAACACTTATCTAGCAAAAAAAAACCACTCCAACAAGTTCTAGTTCTGAGATGCCTTGGGTTAGATCCAAAAAAGAACTAGAAATTTAAATGCTACCTAGCTGTAGGTTCAAAGTCCAAAATCAGCATCTTCAAAACTCATGCTCAGCTGCCATCTACCCTTAGAAGTGCCTAAGTCCATTGCTGCCCAACTGAAGAGATTACACAATTTTTTTTTAATTTCCAAGAATTGAAGCAATCAGACATCCTTGTTTGACTACAGTTCTAATAAAGAAGGGGTCCGTTTCTGAGCTATTGCTTAGGATTGTTGCTGTCATCATGAAGGAATCTCATAATGGTGGGCATCAGGACCATCCATAAGGCCTCTCTGTTGACTGAATCAAAGGCCTTAGCCAGGTCAATAAGGGCCATGTAAGAATCTCAGTGTTGCTTGCAGCACTCTTCCTGTAGCTGTCCAGAAACAGATCAGATCATATCCATTGTACCTTGGAGTGGTGTGAAGCTACATTAGGTCTCAGGTAGATCCTCCACACCAAGGAAAGCAAATCAATTGAGGCAAATGTGGGAGAGCATCTTCCCAGCTCTGTACAGGCATGCAATACCGCAGTAATGCTAGAATTCAATATATTTGCTGTCTTGAATATAGTAATAATTCTTGTATCTTAAACCACTGGGAATCTATTCATGTTTCCAGATTTTCATAATTATAATGTGCAAGAGAACTGTTTTCCACCTTGCTTATGAATTCTAGCTGGTATTCTATCAGGTCCATATGTTTTGTTCCTCTTAGTCTGCTTAATACTTTTGAAGGCCTTTTGATAAGTTGGTGGATCTGCAAGGTAGTCCTTATTGGGGTGTTGTAGAATGGCTTTCATGATATTGCCTTCAACATCAGAATCTAAGTTCAGGAGCGCTCAAAAGTGCTCCTTCCACTGTGCGTTGTTAATGGAGCTGTCTTTAAAGAGTATTGTTCCATCCTTCATTCTCAGGAGGAAAGCTCCTTGTGTGTTTGGCCCATACACAGATTTTTGATCTCTTTTGCATTGTTCTCCCATCACTTGTTTTTTTACTCTCAAATGTTCTTCTGGGTCTCTGCTTTAAATGTCGTGATAAGCATCTTGCTTCTGTTTGGAGTTGATGTCATTTTGCTAAGTCTCTCCTTTCTTTGTCAATGAGAATCTGAATTTCCCAATCATTCTCATTAAACCAGTTTTGAGGTTTCTTTGTGGAGAATCCTAAGGATTTTTCTCATACCTCATAGATGCTTTTGTTGAGGTTCTCCCAGCAATGGTGCATCAATTGTGTCAAGATAATATGGGAGATCAGAGAGTTTCTCACTGAGACACTGCTGGAAATGATTCCTTTTAGTACAGTCTTTCAAGCAGTCAATATTGAACCGCTTCTTTGCTTGCTTCTTTTGTTTGTCATTCAACAACTGAATGCTGACCTTCAAAAGACTTAATATTTCTGCATCAATAGTGCAGAAGTTATGCCAGACTGCAAGGTCAGTATAAAAATGCTTTTACAAGGAAAAACAAAACCATACTTCCTGAATCACCAATTACATCCTCTGGTTACTTATCTGTCAGAGAAGAATTCAACAGTGCCAGACAGGCTGTGAAACTAACACTGTATAATTTTATTCCCATTGGGATTGAATGAACATGCCATACAAAGACCAGCATCTGTACACACCACTGGAATAAGTTGGACTGGTAACCTGGAAACCTTGGGAATAATCCTTACTGATGTGGAAGAGATTTGAAGAATTCTGTCAACTTTTGTGAAAGGATGTTGGGCTATATCCATAGAAAGTTACAGAATAGTCTAATGCTTGTTCTAGCCGATGTTATGAGAATGATTTTGAAAGTTTTTGCTCCTGTGAATAATTTTCATCAAAAGGGACTAATGTACCTTGCTAAGTGGCTGAATTTATTATTGTAATGTGTAAAGATCTTCATACAAAAGAGTAAGAAGTTTCAAGATTTTTTTTCCCTTCAAGGGTTCCATCCAGCCTCTCTGTATTGAAAGATGCATGTATTGAAGCATCAGCTGTGTTTTAGCTATGTTGTTTTTCTATTTGAAAACCATCCTGGGCCTTTTCTAGGAATAAACCATGTTAATCTTTTGGTGTAAAAATCAAATCAATAAATAGAAGATATGCTACCAAAACAGCCAAGGTATTTCCCCCCATAGTTCAAAATATTAGTCACTGAGCCCTTACCAGGATTTGGATGTATACATGAACATCAGTAACCTCAGATTTTTCCTAATATGGTCATAAAACCAGTGCTGCATTGCCAAGGACATTTTTTGAGAACAACTCCAAGTTATACTAAGTTTGCTAGCCATCTAGTTTACCAGTTTTTTATACTTTTTGAAATTGCTTTGATGGACTTGCATAGATTAGATATTGAGAAGGTATAAGCTGAAATGGCTCTGTTTTAACCACAGATAGATAAGAGAAACTGGAAAGAGTTTGAAGTTATAGGTGCTGCCAAAAAAATTTTAAAAAGGATTTTCCACATTTTTTTTAATATCTATTGTTGTTTGGAACATCAATTACAGCTTGCTAAAATTGTTTTTCTTGTTCAAAAAGACTTATATTAGGCCAAAGACTTATATCAGGTGTTCAAGATGAAGCTGGATAAGCCCCTTGTTAAGCTTGTTTGAGCCCATTAACTTCCTGCCCATGGCCGGGGACTGGACTTGATGAACTTGCAGGTTCTATGATTTTAAAAGATGAGCAAATGAAAAAAGGGAAAACTTATTCTCCTGTGATAGGGAAGTGAACTGGAGAATTTTGTGGAAGAATTCAGACATCAGCATCCAGGAAAACTTCAACAGTAGTTTCATGAATTGTCTTCATCTTTCACATTAAGATCTATACTTTCATATTTCTGAATCTGTGAAGCTTTTGAATGCTTGAATTTTTTTCTGTATCACATTTTCATTTCATAATGTTTGAAAAAGTCTTCTGACCTTTTAAGGGCAACCATGAGGGCTTCTGAGGACTTGTCATGAAGTCACCTGCCACCCCTTGCTGTGCTGACTTTATTGCTGCTGACTGTTCTGATACTCTTCCTGAGAAAGCAGCAACAATATTTAACTTCCTTAGGTAATGAAAAACATAATAGAGAAAAGCAATACGGAAAACGTAGAAGAAGTGAACAAAGATTAAATGGCTACATTTAGGAACATGGACAGTTTCCAATTCAATGAAAAAGAGAAATAATTTGCAACATATAGTCAGGGACTTGAGCAACATTTTTAGGCAAATGCTTTAGAAGATGCAACTAAATAAAAGGTTGTTCTTCCTAAGAATGGTTGTAAAAAAACCTTTTCACTGCTTGAAGAACTATGTTTTCTACAAAGAATGGGTAAAAAGTACAATGACATAGTGGAGATTTAAAAAATAAATTACTTCCTTTTCCACTATTTTTTGTTTGTTCCCTATTTCATTTCAGAAGCATGATGAGATAAGAAAATCACTCTGAATCTCACCTCCCCCACAAAAGACCAAAACCAAAAACACACCTCTCTGCTATATGTTGTGTCAGTACCATATTTTCCCACATACAGCATGCACTTTTCCCTGCAAAACCAGCTGCTGGAATTAGGGTGCATGAGAAATATTGTATGTGAGGAATATGGTAAGAGAAGGTTCTGCTAAGCACCAGGTGAAACTGGCAGTAGAAACCGCTGAATCGATCCACAGGGAGCAGAACAATGAGCACGCTCGGCTCCCTAGCTGCTGCTATTCAGTTACTACACAGTGGGTGTGTCTGCACATAAGCCTGGCTTCCTCTCCTCTGCAGATGGCATGGCTGGAGCAGAGTTTGCGGGGGGACGGGGGCGGGCGGGGATGGATACAGAGTGCTCACTGCAGGGGGTGCCTTCTCATGACAGAACAGCTGCACAGGGCTCCCAGCAGCAGCACTAAGCCTGCCTCACTCTGCCAGGCCCTACCCACTGGGCCACAGAGGCCCCTGGGAAGATGGCAGCAGGGCAGGGAAACCTGTGCCCGCAGTGGGCAGCTTCCATCCACCCCTGCCCCACACACAAATCTGAGGGGGCACATGCCCCCCGCATACCCACCCCAAGAGTTTATGCAGCAGTGGAGAGGTAGCCCCTCATCTGCCCCCCAGACTTCTTTTTTCTGTTTGACAGTACTTTCTGGGTGCATCTGTGTGTGCCCCTATGGTGCCATTGTTAACTGCACTGTCATGTAGTACTTTGTTTTGGAAGTACAAAATGATGGCACAGTAACCACCTGTACTGTGCAGTTTGTGTGGTGCACAGTTATTTTTAGCCACAGTAAAATAGTCTAATGGGTATTTCAACAGGAGATGCTTTACTTTGCATTAGCCAAATCTAACACACAGTAAAGCATCATCATCTACATGTGCACAGCAATTCTGTGCAGTAAATTAGTCTCATGTGCAGTTTTAGCTGACAAGGCCATTCCACAGGTCTGTCACTGCAAGAACCTGTGATAAACCCCTGAAACAAACTGCAGAAGGAAGTGTATATTCACCTGTGAAAGTTAGTGAATAGGCTGCACCAACTGTGTGTATTCCAAAGAGTCATGGTAAAAATCTACCTGGATTATAAAGCCACAATAAGCCTCTGACTCACACTATACCACAAAATTTTTTTGCAAATCTGGCAGGAAAAGTAGAGTTTACTAAACCAAACTTGTTCCTCAATGCATACTTTAGACAAGTTGTCAAAAGTACTGTGGACAATAAAAACATATACGATGTAATTTAGATATGAAAAATTATAAGTAGGGGGCCTACCAAAATTGCAATTATATGAATACCATGAATAAAAGAAAGAAAACTTACTGAAAGTAAAATGCTGGCTTCCCAGAGGAAGCTAGTAGTCTACACAGAGAGAGGCGGGATTACATAATGGACAGCCCTTGCAATCAACCTTGCAACCAATCAGTGGTGAGGGGTGGGGCCATATGATGGATAGTTCTCACAGCCAATCAGTGATGAGAGATGGGACCACCAGGGGCCCCTTGGCCAATCAGAGGCATGGGAAGAGCCCAGCTATAATAAGGCCTCTAAAATGGCAGCTGGCCCTGAGATCTGCCCATGAAATTGGCTGGCTGTGTCCTCGAGTTGGGTGGACCCCTAATTATAAGGTACTCAATGATTCATTGAATTTTGAAGAATAACTGCTCAATTACTGCAGGGGTAAGCGATGTTGTTGCTTAACTGAATGGAATTGATGATGTAACCCCTTCCCCGCCCTATACTATGGTGTGGGGTAGGACTTTTCAAAATGCAATCTAAGCATCAATCTTAGGAAGGTCAGTGAGGCCCTCTTGAATCTATGAAGTGGGGAAATGGTGACAGCTGGGGAGCCATTTTGCATGTACACCACGGTTTCAGCATTCATGGCTTCAAATATTCATGAATGCCGAACCCACATTTTAAACGTGCTTGCTGCCACCGGGCTGCTGCCGCTGCTGTTGGGCTCCTGCCATCGTCTCCTGCCATCGTCACTGGAGCCGTGCCCCTCCCCCAGCCACATGGGGCATTGTATTCATGAACACGATGCCCTATTCATGGATTTCGCCATTCATGAGGATCACGGGAACGTATCCCCCATGAATGGTGAGGGTCACCTGTAGCACACATGCCCAAGGAGGAAACACAAGCCTAGCAACCAGCTTTTAGCATTGTGGCAGTTGGGGCCCATGGTGATCAGTTCTACCAGAAGCCTCTGTGAAGAGGAGAGTAGCTTTCTGCCAGGGAGTGACCATATCAGGGAGTTTTAACTATTCACTTTGTTGTTTATACAGCATCAAGACATGAAACCAGAGTAGAGGTGTCCACAAGCAGCAGTTTTCCTGTTTCCCTTTCAGGGAGTCAGAATACTAGATCTCCAGGGCTATGTTTACGGTGTATTCCCCACAAAGGACCAATATAACATGTATTGTGATCCTCAATGTTTTCACTGTACAGTTTTCATTTATTATCCATTTGTTATTATAATAAAAGGAGTTTCTAATTTTAGACATTTCCTTTCTTCATTATTAATCACTCAGGTAGCTTTAATGACAGGTGTCCCACAATAGGAGCTGCTGGTCTATATAGTGCACCCGGAGAATACATGCATGCACAAATAACATCTCTTAACTGTAAAGAACTAATTGAATTGTTTATAAGCCTAGAGGAGGTTCTAGAAGGATTGCAAAGATGTGACTTTAAAGAAAAAGATACGTGTGGATTTTTTATTTGCTCCAAAATCAAGTTGCTTGTTGGAGGAATTGTAGAGATGCAAAAGAGAAACACTTATTAAGAGCAAAGACAAAAGCTACTGAACTTCTCATTTTCTCCATTTTAATTAGTCTTATGTCTTCCCTGTTATGAAAAAAAATGTGAAGCAGGCTTGGAATGAAAGGGAGCTAGTTTTTGAAGAAGTGAAAAAAGAAATTGGGTAGTCCCAGCAAGGGAGTAATCCCAGCTGGTTGCTATATTTTGTTCTGGAGTTACCCATAACACTCGTCTGTGATTCTTTTCCTATAAGATTCGAGAGCTGTCATTGCACACATTTATAAAGTTGAGGGTAAAAACCCCCCAAGTATTTGCTTCTGTAACATTATTGAAAGTTAAGAGAGGGCACATCTACACAAGGTGCTACGTCATCATAGCAGTGCGCTACGGCAACGTAGTGTCAGCGGGCAAAACATTGATGTAGCAGCTGTGTTGTTGTAGCAACACAGTACCTCGGTATAGTGCATCAGTATGGAGATATAGTGGCTAAAAGTAACTGTGCGCCATGGAGACTGTGCCATACAGGCTGTTACTGTGCCAACATTTTGTACTTTCAAAAGAAAAGTTTTTAACTAGCAATAATTGCACCTACAATATTGCCACTACGCAAAGCTACTAAATGACAGTGCAATTAACAATGGTGCCATAGGGGCACGCTCAGAAAGTACTGTCAAACAGAAAAAAGAAACATTTTAGGCATTAGATTGCAGTTCTTGCATTCCACGACTACCTTGTTAGAACAACAGCAACAACAAATTGCCTTCATCAAAGATCATAAACTGCTGGCAAAACTACTGATGTCTCAGGAAGGCATTCCCCCATTAGCAGAAGTCGAGCTGCAGAAATGAGCCTCAATCACAGCAGCTTGCTGGTATGGTATCTATTAAAATAATACTGGAAAAACTGGCTAATGCAAAAGCACTCACTCAGTTATCCCAGTACAAAGGCGGATCTATAGATGGAAATTATGCATATAGGCTTTTTCCTAGATGACATCCCAATGACAGTTAAGGAAAATGCTTTGGAAAACCCCATTTCGGTCAGGTAATTATTATACATGTTCAGATTGGCCACATCACAGAAAGGGAGAACAAGTTAAGCCTTGTTCCATGAGGAAACTGGAATTGTAATTTGTACCAAAAGGTTTATTTAAAAAAAGGAAAAGAAAAAGGAAAAGAAAATAACAGAATTGTATGAACAGCCCCCAGAGAATAAAAACCAGAAGGGGATTTCCAGATATAATTTTGGGTGTCACCTTTAGATTAAAGCAAAGAAACCGGAAATAGCTTCCATGTCTTGTAAGATTAGCCACTGAATTGTAGAAAAAATAGACCCCTGTTGGCCACTCAAGTGGACCATGAAGCCTTGGCAATGATTGCACATTGATTTTTTTCAAGATCTCAGGACATTATTCATAAGAGATGTATATTTTAAATGGTACACCTGACAACCAAATACCTCTACTGGATAAACAACTGAAGTGCTCCCTAATATGGCCACCTTCTATGGATTGCCTAAGGATTTTTTGTCAGATGCTAGTCCACAATTTATTTATGAGGACTTTTAGAAATGTCTAAGGCAATGTGTAGCATGGCTACCTTTAATCCAGAATGAAATGACCAGGTAGAGTGGCTTATGCAGATTCCAAAATGAGTTTTAGACAGAAATGATGGCAGAACCCTGCCACATGGCACTGCAAGCTTCCTCTTCACATATGGTTCTACCCCACAGATGATTACTCAGAAGACTCCAATGGATTTGCTTTTAAGACATGAGTTATAGTTTTGTTTTACTGAGCTGACACTTACCAAGAGCCCACTAGGAAAAATACCTAACATTTATCTACCAGGGGTTTTCCTACATTTAAACAGTGCTGGCTAATTAAAAATGAAGGATGAAGTGGGGGTAAAATGCATGGTAAAGGGGATACTAGGACCAGTGACACAGTTAGTAGAGGAGGAAGGGGAAATAAAGCAGATTCAGAGATGGTTACAGGATGTAGCATCCAAGGTTAATTAAAATGGTTACAGATTTTGTTGGGCAGAGGAGGTACCAGGAAATGATAGGAAAAGTAAGTGGAAATGGGACTGTTTCTGCTAAGAGTGATCAAGAGAAGATGAGAAAACTAACTCAAATAGGGATTGATTTCTAATGAGCAAAATTAGCCACAGAGTTTTCAGACAGTCCTAAAACCTAAACTTGTGACTGCTTCTTTTTTATTGTATATTTAGGACATTTTTAGAATAAACAATGTTAGTGTATTGAGAAACTCTGTTATTATTAGAAGGCTCTAGAAGGCTTCCTGTTGGCATTTTTTTTATACGCAGAGAAAAGTTGAAAAAGCCCTCAATTGCAATACCCTTCCTGAAGAAGCTGCAAAGGAAGAACATCCTATTTTCTCAGAATGCAGAACAGGATCTTGTTAGTGTTGTTGTAGCTGTGATGGTCCAGCCACCATGTGAGAAACAAGATATGTTTGGTAATATCTTTTATTAGACCAACTTTATAGTCAAGACACATCTGGAGAAGCTTTCAGGTACAAAATGTTCTTCCCGAGGTTTGGGAAAGAAGCAGATACTACCTATGCTCAAGCCAGCTGGAACAATTACTCTTGGTTAATCTCATTAGGTTTCTAAACCAGTTAGTCTTTAAGGATGCCTATAGACATGCTAATTTGCATTCTAATTAGAATGCATAACAGCATAATTGATTAATCAAGTCTGCACCGTGTTTGAATTAGAATGCTCCAGTGTTGCCTCGCCACCATTTTCATTAAGCCCCCACTCATTAAAAAATGGCCATGGGGGCACTTTATCTAAACCTCATAGAATGAGCTTTAGATAGTGTCCTGTAGCCATTTTGGCTAAGCACAGACAGTCAAAAAGCCCAAGGCTGAATTGATTCAGTTTTTGCAGGTTAGTCTAAGCTACAAATATTAAACTGAGAAACAACTGGAAAAACATACTTTTGATTCAGGAAATGTAGCCTCATGCCTGCAGTGGCTCAGGCCAGAAGCTGGGGTGTGCTAGAGTATGCTTCTCCAGCTGTGTTCACTTCCTCTTCCTGCTGTACTTGATACCTCTGGGATTTGCAGTCCAGAATTTCAGCAGTAGGACTCTGCAGGGTTGCTCATCACTCCCTCTTCCTGCTTCCAGGTACCTCTGGGATTTGTAGTTCACAATTGCAGCCAGCAGTAAGTTTGAGCTGGGAAACAGGTGTTTAACCCCGTCCCTTGCCCCAGACTCCAGCCGGGGTTTGTGTGGGGGGAGCAGTCCCCCCTTGTAGACTAGACTGCATCTTTAGCCAGGCTTCCCCACCCCTCCCCTTTGTTAGTCAGCCAGGCCTCACTGCCTCGGCTAGGGTGCAGAGGAGTGAGGCCAGCCCCACTCCCTGGAACAGATAACACAGCCTAGCCCAGGGCTGCAAGGCATGCTGGGGGATTGTGATTTAACTCAATCTAGGAAGGAAATGTGCATGGGGCTTAATACATATGATGGTGAGCTGTTTTAGTTAAAGCAGCTGTCTGGGAACCACTCTAATTAAAATACCCCACTGCCGCCACCCGCAAGTACATGTATAGGCAGCCTAAGGTGCCTGGCTGCAGTTTTCTGCTTTATGTTAGTAAAAGTAATAACTTAATGTGGGGAGTAAACCTATGGAGCAAAGAAGTTATCAGAATTATTTACACACCAAACGACTTGTGACTGGTAAATCTAATTATGTCAAAGAATAGGGCCATGGTAACTTGGTGACTGAGACTTTCTAATGGGTAGAGAGGCATGTGAGTTTGAATCTTGCTAGGCAGAAGAGGCAAGTGAACCAAGCTCTTTGCCACCCTGGGTGAATCTTCTAAATACTGAGCTGTTAAATGAAAAGAAGGGCCCTTGGATTCTCCTGCCAGCACTGTACCTAGATTCCTGGTGGCCCCAGGTGAACTTCTAGAATTAGGCCCCCTTTCACCAGAAATAATGATAATAATAATTAGCCCTAGGCAACCACCTAGTTCACTCATGCCTGAGCCAAAGTCTGCCTCCTGCTTTGACCAGGCTTTGAAAGGAGGGCAAATATATGCTTAGGTTTGGAAAGAAAAGAATTGAGTAACTCACCTTGGAAAAGGAATCCCTATCAGAGGGAGACATCTCTCTTTAGGCTGGAGTTAGCAAGCTAAGAAAAGAGAAAGGCAGGATTTAAAATCTCAACCCTCTTTGTAGCATGTCTTATTGGTTAGTTTAGGTGTCTAACTCTTTCCAGTTGTATAAAAGCCTATATGCCTCACTCCAGGCTGTAGCTTTTATTACAATACCAGAAAGTCAAGCATCACAGTGCTCAGCACTATAACACCAATGTCCTTTTGTAGATATGGTTCTTTAAGCCTTGTTGAGTTCTCAGAACAGAGCGCAGTACTGGGTGTGTTGCAGAAATAGGTGTTTAAAAAGTCTAATGCTAAACACATGGATACAAAACTTGTTTTCATTTGGGAGGAGAATTCTGTATTAAAATCCCAATCTTGCAAGTTATTAAACAGTTCAGTTTTCTTCAATTTGAGAGCTGGGTATATCTGACAGAAATCTGTGTTACTGATTTTTGTGAAAACTATAAGCAATGATGCACCTCATTTGCCCACACAGTGATTGCACATTTTTAGCTCTAAGACTGAATATAGACTTTCTAAGATTGAATGTTACTGTCCATTACAGCATTAAATAAGAGAGTTTGAAAGGGAATCAAAATAAGAAATTATTTTTCTCTAGTCCTCGAGCACCCTATTCAAGTTAAGGGTCAAACTAACAATGCTATTAACTCCTGTCACACAGCAGGGCTCAGTATCTATTGATAGTAATGGTGACTAGTACACACTGTTACTAATGCTTCAATTCAGAAGGGAAGTCAGAGGTGTAACTGGGCAGTACCCCACACGGGGCAGTGTGGTGTCACCTGCACCCTGCAGTCACTCTGGCTCTGACAGCAAGAAGGGCAGAATAGCTGTGGTGGTGCAGGAGCAGTGGCTGGAGGTTCCTTGCTGCTGGGAGAGTTGTCACCTCCTTTTTTTTTTTGCTGCCAAAACATGTCAAGTGGGCAAAAAAAAGGGTTTTTTTCAGTAGCAAAAGAAGGAGGTGGCATCTTCCCCAGCATACAACCCCACAGCTGCTCATGCAACACATGTCCTGGTGCTTCTCTGCCCTCCCTGCTGCCAGAGCTGGGACTGGAGCTGCTGCAGGGAAGGTGCAGGAGTGGGACAAGGGGGGTGGTGTCACCCCCAGTTCCATTTCAGCGCCCCCTCCCCTTAGGCAGTGCCCAAGGCTGGAGCCCCACTCACCCACCCATCATTATGCTCCTGAGGAAAGTAGTCAAGAAGATAGGCAAGACTGGGAAAGACTGAGAAAACAGGAGATAAACAGCTTGATATTTTTAAAAAGACACCTACAAAAATGAATAAGGACAGTGCTATTCACACGCCCCACAAGGAATTCATTGCTAGCTCAGAGCTTTGTCAGGCATAGAGAAAGTAAATGATTTACCTTGAGAATATGAATGAACTGTGCTATTTTCTACATGTTCTTCAGCTCGTGTATTCTTTCCCATACCATGAATTTGACACAATGGAAACCATAGGCTGGATCATTGGGTGATGTAAAAAAACTAAAAAGGCAAAGAAGTTCTTTTGATTTCTGTGGGGATGAAACAGTCATACAGTTACAGGGATTTTCATGGAGCGAACTTGATTTACATGAACAGAGGTTCTGGCACGCTGAAACTTTTTGGTCATGGGGACAGGATATAACACTTGAATTCAGAAAGGATTAATTCCTTTCCAACAAGAAAGAAATTGAAATTGGTTTGTTAGAAGCAGTAACAAAGGTAAATGATACGAAGTAGAATAAAAAGCCCCTATGAATACTTCTAAAATGTATAATCATAATTCAAATAGCAATTACAAATTCTAATGGAAATCCTAATGGTCAGTGTCCTACTCTGTAGGTTTCACTGCTGCTATTCTAGCACAGAAAAATCTTTCAGGGAAGTAAATAGGCAATTTCATTGAAAAAGAACTGCAGGATCACTCCCTTGTGAAGGGATAAGGTGGGAAAAATGTCGAAAAGAAGCAGTATGCATACTGTGCATATTTTATTGCTCTTGTAATACAGAGTTAATTTGCTGTGTTGCTATGTCAAACCTTGCAGGCTGTATTACCACTACCAGCAGCTCATGAGCTTCCCATACATACAAAACACTGCCAATAAAATCTAATACAATAAAGTAGCCAGAAAACAGTTAAATGAAAGAGAATAACATGAAGGGAAAACATTCTTGCCAGAGCAACACAGAGATGTTGGCCAAATCACTTCAACCAACCACAGATCCATACTTCAGAACTGTTTTGCAACCAGAGCTATTCTGTGGACTGCAGTGATGGCTAATGGTGTTTTTCTGCAGAGGCATTTGAGAGGACTGCTGTGAAGAACAGCTGCTTAACCTTTCTTTTAGGGGATCAGCTGGTATATAATTTCTATCTGGTGTTTCAGCCAAACAGTGTCACAGTCATGCCCTTACCACACCTGGCCACAGTGCTTTTTGTAGCATGTAGCACAGCTAGCAATGTTAATATTCCTGTGGACAACCAGTAAAAGTCTTTCTGCAGTCTACCTTTCCCCCCCTACACACACCAGTGGAAGATTTCATCTCTAAGCAGTTTAAATTTGAATAAAAATTAGGCAAGCTTTTTCCAGTTAAAATCAATAGAACTACCCATGTGGGTATCTGATCACCAACAGGAGTAAAGAATGCCCTGCACCATTTTCTCCTCTCTTGCAAATGACTCCTTCACAATGGTATTTGTAATAGGGGGAGTACGAAAGCAGCTACTTCCCAGAAACAGTAGCAAGTGTATAAAATAAGTATGTTTTATGAACACTGTCTTTTGTGTTTGACCTGGCAGGATAACTCAATTGTAATTCTATAGAGGAGCCTCCAACAGTTCTGGGGGGCTGGTTGGATACTTTATGAACAAGATAAAAGTCCAGCAGGTTCACCAAGTACACTGTTACACTGCTGGTTTAGCTATTTCATGTTCAACCTTTGTGAGCTTTTCAGGCATTTTTGAATAACAAGCACAGACCTCCTCATTGAACTTTTTACAGCTCAAACTATAAATAACAGACTCACTAAACTGGTGATGTATAAATGTTAAAAGAAAACAGTGATAGATAAGTAGCTTCCTCAGAGTCTTTATGAAATGTTATCATTCTCTGATGGGGGATGCAGGTGCAATTAACTGGGGAAAAATAAAATCCAATATTGTTGGTAAGGAGTGATTTTTGTCCCCCAGACAGAGACATTTAATCAAGATTCAGCTGAAGAGACGGAGTGGCAGTTTCCAAGGAAACTTAACATGCATTTTTAAAAACCATCAATGAATCCCCACCTTTTTTTTTCAGATTCTTTATAAACAGATTAAGGAGCACTTTTTACCCTTTAAAATAGGAAGTTCACAATCAGAAGTAGGGCTAGTTTCAGGCATATATAGGGCATGTACTATACTGAAACATATATATGTGAGGGCTCAAACCTCATGTGTTGAGAAAAGATGCAGGAGAAGCACTATCCAGAAGACCAATGGAAATCAACAGAGATATGACAGAAGGATATGGCAGGGTCACTGTGTCTTTCTGGACTTTTTTGTTATTCTGCATACAGAGACAGACATATAGTAGTGTATTTGGATAATGTTTGTTAGTTCTTTATGTAGTGGGTTGTGGGCCACTTTACGAGCAGATGGGACACGTCTGTTTGCTTCTGTCTCGGGAGGAGCAATGTTACAGTGATCTTTGGCTCTTTGATGAGCCCTTGTGTTTTATCCTTTACTGTTAGTGAATAGGTAGATATGATCAATGAAGTGAAGTATGCAATTCAGTTGCCTGGCAGCCTCATGAACACCTGAAAGGTGAATCACACTAGGGGGCAGAGGCAAAGGATCTTTCTAAATGCAGTTGCACATTTTATGCTGTGTTAACCAGCAATGTATCAATGGTTTTGACAGACAACACATATGCAGTGTTTTCTTTCCTGCTTGAAGGCAGGATAGACTTCCTATGAATAAAGGAAGACTGTACCAACAGAAAAGATTTTTAAATTGGAAGGGAAGTGTCAAAGATCAAAGTCTTTGATTTCAGATGCTGATGGCCAAAAGGTTAGATAGCAAAAGGTCAGATGGCAAAAGATCAGAGGCTAACACAGCAAACTCTGTTGTCGTAATTTATGCCTTTGTATTAACAGTGGTACATATACACACCCCTGTCTGTGCCTCATTTCAAATTGTTTGAGCTTCTCATACGAGAGAGAGAAACTGACCTTGACAGCCCAGCACGAAAGATAAAGTAACTGTAGTAACGAGATTAGCTGACTTTAGTGAAGCTGTAAAATTAAATAATATACTATGCGCACCATCCTGTGACCAAACAGAACCAGTACCACCCAAGTAAAAATAACCCCCCTTTTTTATGAAACCTGAGCAAACAAACAGAGCACAAGTGCCAGCTCATTAATTATTTATGATTAGTGTATAGTAATTGGTCACCTTCGCCTAATATAACTTTGAAAGAACTTCCGCCCAAAGGAGAGAACGGAGAACTGTGTATACACTCAAGAAGAACAGATTGTGCACAACGAATGTTATCTTTTCCGCCTACGTATTTTTTTTTCTGGTGTATCCCCGTCTTGCCGGCCCATCTATATCTCTATCTCTGATGTTATCGTTCTTATCAAGAGCTCCCAGTAATCTGCAGACTGCAACGGCTTATGTGAATCGCTCGGAATCTGTAACAAGCAACTCTCTTACCCACCCTGTAAATGCTGGGTAACATGATATCTGCATGCTGTAACTGAATAAATCAACTCCTCTGCCTACGCTGCAGCACATCAGTAGCGTAAGTAAAATAAACTTTTCTGTGTAACCACCACGCTGTGTTTAAATCATACTGACTTCTGCTCACCATTATCACCCACCTGCCCGGTCATAAATCCCCCTCCTCACGCCAAGCCGGTTGTGCCGACCCAGGCTCGCAGGTCAAGGGTGCACCGGCGTTAGAGGCATGACAGGAAGGTCCAGACACTAGACAGTATCAGAGAAGGTATGAAGTTTTTGCACATCTAGAATTGGGAAGCATTACCACCCCAAACTGCAGGAAAAAACAAACTGGTCACAAAGAGTAAGAAAGAAAGGAAATCAGAGAGGAGATTTGACACTTCATAATCACCAGAGGCATGAGGCCGAAGTAAAAAGTTGGATAGTCCATGAACGTCAGTGAAACAAAGACCATGCCGAATTCCATAAAGTAGAACTTTCCAGTTCTCACCAGGATATCAGTACAGAAACTGCAGAACATATCCCTGAGGAACTAGCTGATCAAAGGAAATAGAAAGGTACATGGGACAATGCCTTTGAAAGACAAGTGGACCATAAAAAGATATCTAGCTGTCTAACAGGGATGGGCAATCATTTCAGAGGATATCATTGTAAGAAGAATAAAAGAAACATTCTCCAATGGATAGTCCTACGTGGGTAGGCAAGGATCCACAAGTGATGCTGCATCTTTAAACTAAAGACAGTGTATTATTAAGCATCTCACAGATATTTGATAATTTCCAGGAACCTTGAAGAGTTCTGAAAGAGAAGAATGTCCAAGGATTTTTTGAGACATCCCTTCTACCCTGCAAGTGTAAGTGGAAGAAAGCAAAAGATTTGGAAACTAATTACTAACTATGTAAACAGTATATGGTGGAAATTTGTTTGGTTTTTTGCAATAATTGTCTATTTTCCATCAGACTAAAGCCCAGGGAGGGGCTGTACCAGTTATGTAGCTTCCATCTCAGTAGTAAAATAAGGGGACGTGAAGTCTAAACTGGACGGAAGGGCATTAAACTAATAACAAAAGAAGAGGGTGACGAGAGAAAACAAATGGACTCTCAATTAGTATAAAAACAGAAAGTTAAGAACAAAATTAATCATGGTACCAAGGGACCTGAAGAAAAGGAATTCTTTTGTGGCAGGCTTGCTGGCGGCAGCCTGCGATACTGGCTTTGAGGAGGCTTAGAGTGATTGGTGAGGCATTTTCCCTTCCCCACCAATCAGGTGATGGCAGGGGAGAGGCTTGTCCCAGGGGCAAGGCAAAGAGTTGGACCAGAGAGGGGACTAACACCCTCTCTCTCTAATTTGTCCATTCCCATTCTGGGGGCAGAGCCTCTGAAAAGAATAAAAAGGCAGCATTTCTAGCACATGGGCAGCTGTTACAAGGGACAAGGAGGAGGGCTAAGAAGAGCTGGCAGAGCTGGCAAGCGGGACGGAGTGGTTGTTTCAGAAGAGCTGGGAAGATACTTTATTGGATGGGGAGTGGCAAGCAGCTGCACTTCCTAGCCCCACCGTGAGGGACAGGGCGTTGGTGCACAGAGGGTCTGGGAGCAGACTGACACCCGGCAGTTCGGATCACCAACCCCAGCATGAGTCTGGGCATGTGGTGGACAGGTCGGTACATGGAGGGTCCCAGGAGCGGACCCAGACCTCAGAGCTGCATGTGGCAGCTCAGGTCTCTGACCCCGGCACAGGGCCACTCACAAAGTGTACAGGACAGTACACAGAGTGTCCATGAGCAGATGAAGACCACATAGCTGCACATGGCAGCCTGGGCCTCCAAACCCCTGCATGAGGCAGGGCACCCGGTGCATGGATCAGTGCATGGAGGGTCTGGGAGCAGACCGAGACCCCAGGCGCCACACCAGGTGGCACAGAAATGCGTGCAGCCTCATCAGGCTCCGGAGAGTCATGAGTTGCCAGGGAAAGGGATTCCCACAGGGGAGGAGGGCCCTGCTACTCCATGGCAAACAGGTGGGAGGAGCCCTCTAAGGGAAAGAGGAATCTCAGGTTTTGGCCCAGCTAGCTGGGTTATTTGACTGGGTCAAAGGGTGCAGCTGGGATATTGGGACTCCCATTCACCTCATCTGGGGCCACCCTTCCCCAGGGTATCAACATTGCTTTAATGCAGGTTATTGCCTTGTCCATTCTCCCCTAGACTCGGAGTCTCATATGTTGTGACCTGTGCAACTCATCTTGTTGTGAACCCTGTGTCATATGCTTTGTAAACTTTGCGCCCTATTAGAGCGTAAGACTGCATAACATTTAATGAACCCCCCTGTTTTGACTACCTAATCCCTCACCTGTGCATAGAGCGTTTGTATAGATATATACCATATATTACCTAAATTTCTTGTATTATATGTATATATATAGTTAATATTATAACTTTTCTATCTTATTAAATGTGTACATAATTAAGTTTATTGTGTGTCCTGGCCTTGCTCTATAGGGAGAGGAGGGAAACTGCATACAGCAGGCAGTTTTGCCTCCCACAGCACATCAGCACCTACTACCACTGCTTCATTTGAAGAGCGGGTACTTATACAAGTACCACCCGGGTTACACTTTAATTGCCTATACACCAATGCTGAGGTTTGGGTAATAAGAGGAACTGAAGTACATTTATGAACATAATTTCAACCTAGCTGGTGTTACTTAAACCTGGTGGGAGGATTCACATGATAGGTATGTTAAAATCATTAGTTATAACCTATTTGGGAAGGAATGAGTGGGCTAAGGAATGAGGGGAGGGGGAAGAGCATTCTGCCAGAACGTTAGAGTCACTGATAACTTGGAAGGAAATGATGATGAATTCCTACAAATTAATGTCTGAACAGTTTAAGCAGAAAAGGAGGGACTATTTGGTTCATGCTGCATATCATCAAATCCCACCTGAGGACAGGATGACTTGCTCTGAGCACATATCTATAACATTTAGAAAAAAACCTGCATGATCACAGAGGACATCAGTTTTCAAGACATAAGTTGGAGGTCTCATGTTACCAGTATTAAGACACCCTCAGCATTTTTACATTTTATAAATGACAATTCATAACTCAAGAACTGTCGCATCTAACATGGGAATTCTGTGTTAGATGTCATCTTGCCAGATAAGGAGGAATGGATAAAAATCTAAAAATTAGTGATACCTTAGGTATAAATTATCTTAACTTGATCTTGTTTTATATTTGATATGTACAAAGCATAAAAGTCCAAATCAGTAATATATACACTTGTGCTTGAGAAGGGCTCATTTCACAAAGCCAAAAAACAATTCTGAGATAAATCAGTTGAGAGAAACAATCCAAATAGAAAAATGTAAAATTACATGAAACAACTGGGATTCATTCAAATGCATTTCTCTAGATGCTTCAAAAGTCACAACTGAGAGAAGTGGTTAGGCTAGCTAAAAAAACCCTCAGATCTGAGTTACTGAGCAGTAAAAACCAGAATAAAATAACCAAGACTACTAACAACAGATGGAAGAAAAGAGATGTTGATTGCAATGAATATTAAACAGAAGAGAGAAAGTAAGTCGATAAGAGAAACAAAAGGACATGAGAAAAAAAAAAACTGGGCCAGCAAAGTTAAAGATAAAAGATTTTTTTTAAGTACATTGGAGCACCCGTTACTAAATGGAAAAGGTGGCATTGTCAACAATAGTGCAGAAAAAGACAGAAGCATGCATTTAATATATTTGTATTTTGTTTAGGGAAGCAACAGACATAGTCATTTCAGTTGATATGAAATACTTTTCCTGCTAAAGATGTTAGACAGTGGCTACTGATGTTAGACCTTTTTAAAAATCAGCAGACCTGAGAGTTTTAGAAGAGCAGGCTGAGCAGATTTCCTGACTGCTAATGCTGATTTTCAGTAAATAGTACAACACTGGATTCGTTTCAGAAAATGGGGGTGGGGGAGACCTAATATTGTGATAAAAAGGATAAACAGGACAACCTAGATAATTATAGGTCTGTCAGCCTGACATCAGGCAAAATAATGGAATGGCTGATATGGGATTAAATTAATAAAGAATTAAAGGAGGAAAATATAATTACTGCCAATCAACATGAAATTATGGGAAATAGGTCCTGCCATAACATCTTCATTATTTTTACATGAAATTATATGTCTGTTTGATAACATTGTTAATAATGGTGATGTAGTGCGTGAAGACTTCTTTAAGATATTTAACTTACTGCCCAACATTTTGATAAAGATGTTAAACACAAATCAATATGGCAAAAATTAAATGGATTCAAATTTAGCTATCTAATGGTCTAACTGTAAACAGGGAAACAGCATCAGCAAGTGTGTCTCTGCTAGCATTCTAATTCTTGTCCTCTGCTATTTAATATTTTTATCAATGACGTGGAAATAAACAGCATTTTTCCTAATAAGGTTTATTGATTCTACAAGATTAGAAGAGTGAATGATAAGGAGGGGACAATTTTTCATGCTAACAATAGAATTCTAATATGCAGGAATGTCATGTGATACACTTAGGGAAAAAGAAGGGTAGTTGTAGTTACAGCAAGGGGGACTTTACCTGAGATGCACAGGTCCTTAAAAGGATTCAGGGGGCAGTGGTATGTAATCATTTGCACATGAACTCCAACATGAAACTATGAATTTAGAAACAAGACACTATCTGGACTAGGAAGAGGGAAGTTTTCTTCCTCTCTATTTGGCACTGCTGCTACCTCTAGTGGCAAACCATCCAGATATAGTTGCCACAATTCAAAAAGGATGTTGATAAGTTGAAGATGGTTCAAAAAAAGCCACAAGATTGATTAAAGAATGGAAAATGGTAAAGTGGAGCTTAATGTGCTTAGTTTACCAAAGAGACAGTTGAGAGTGCAACTTGATTGTACGCTAATGTACTCTTTTTCTTGAAAGACAGAAGACTGATAATAGAGATCTCTGTGATGTGACAGACTAAGGCATAATGAGATCCAATGGCTGGAAGCTCAAACTAAACTCAACTAAGACTAGAAAGCAATCACAACATTTGGAACAGTAATGGAAATTCTCCACTGAAATTACCACAGGTTATGATGGATTTTCTGTCACCCGAAAATGTTAAAAGAAGCCTCTTTCAAATGTAAAGCTGTTAAGAACACATCACTAGTTCATCCTCCATGAGCTCCCAGCCTACTTCCAATGCCAATTCCATGCCTGTGAATAGGGCCAGAATTTCCAAAATAGTCAAAGTGTGAAAGAGGTGCACATGTGTTTAAGTGCTTTCTTGATCTGGTCCCTAAATGTTTAAAGGTCCTTAACATATCTTTACTCGACTATATCAAAGGCTGGTGTTCCAAGGAGCTTCATACAGTGCAATGCAGCGTATCTAGAAGGAAGTTCATGGAAGCCAGAGAAGGTGATCTTGACTGAGCATTCCTGATTATGGAATAAGCTCTTGGGAGATATAAAACTGACCCCCATCTAATTTTTACATGCACTGCAAAATTCACCATTTTCCAAACATACTCTCACGTTACCAAAGGCAAGGAATTACAAACAATGAAAAACAAGGAACAAGAAGAGAAAAAAGAAAATAAAAAACAAGCCTCTTCCCCCACCTCCTCCCACCCCATGTTCCTCCCCTCCCAAGGCAGTAAGCAAAACAGCTCCAGCTCCAAAGATGAAGAACAATCTGTCACTTAAAAAAATCCCACTAGGTTCCTATCTGCATTTTTAGGTTCTTCAGTACCTTTAAAAAATATGGTACTACATGTCAGTTCACTGATGTGTGAATGAGCAAAGCAGTTCCAGTTTGCCCATCAGGAAGCGAAGGGACAGCCATTTCTTGGTTGCTCCTAAAGTGTCTGGCTTATTTCTATAAAAGTTTTTATAATCTATGTTCCTATTGCAACCCAGAGAACTAGGTCCTTGTTTATATTGTAGCCAAAAGAGATCCACTGTTTCTGAGAAGCAGAATAGGGAAAATACTTATTTGTCCATACTGAACAAATTCTGGTGACCTTTTATTTGAAAAGATATGGTGACCTCAGGCTTTGGAGCAGGGATTTGAAATCTGACAAGGGAGAAGCAGCCTGTGGATCAGGAATGTGTTTTCACCCCCTTCCTGAGGATATCTATTCAAGTTATAGGCAGATAAGGTTCTTTGGGTAAATCTGATATATTTTATTAGACCAACTCAAATAGTTGGAAAAGTTCTTCAGATTATTAGACTTTTAGATATCAGATTTACCCAAAGGACCTTCTCTGCCTCTGTCCTTAGACCAACATCGGTACAATCTACACCCCTGTACTGAAGTTTTAAACTTTTGACTAATTAAAG
Organism: Crocodylus porosus; assembly: GCF_001723895.1. Classification (NCBI taxonomy): domain Eukaryota; kingdom Metazoa; phylum Chordata; order Crocodylia; family Crocodylidae; genus Crocodylus; species Crocodylus porosus. The sequence goes on from NW_017728948.1 coordinate 17,763,941, forward strand.
TCATGAATCTTTGTTTTTAGCAGTTAAACTAGCTGAAGATTCAGTTTCTACTGAGCACACTCAAGCCTCTCACAACTCTGAGTGCTTGGAGGACTACACATGCGTCATCCTCAGAGTGACTGAGCATGCTGCAGCCCAGTGCTACAGGAACTTAGCCAGACTTTCCCTTGTAATTGCTGCCAATAGCAGTTCCAAGCAGGGAAAAGCCACTGGAGGTGAGAGCTTGGAGGCTGTGTTGCACAGGAGTGTGCTCCCAGAACCCCCTGAAGGCACACCGGCTGTTGAAGAAGGGAGCTGCCTGGCTTGAATACAGTAGGGTGAGAGCCAAGTGGGGGAAGAGAGAAGGACAGAAAGAAGACAATCGGGACAAGGAAACTGGAGACAGAAACTGTGACTGGTAGCTGAGGGTGAATGGAGACGGAGGCTTGGTGCTATGCAGGCAGAGACTGGAACTTGGTCTGGTTGGACAAGAAGACTGATCAGCAGAAGTGATAAAAAAGCATTTTTAGAATAAATTATCAAAATATATCAAACTCACCAATCCAATTTGAAGAAACAAACAGTGTAGAAACAATCTTTAGAAACTACTGGAAAGAAAAAAAGAGAAGGGAAATGGAGAAACATTAAGGCATGTTGTTTCCTTGATGCATCAATAATTCCCATTAAATCTAATGGAAATTACCTACATTTCACAGAGAGAATAGACTTAATTTTTAAATTGACTTCATGGCAGCTGCTACATACATATAAAAAGAACTGCATGGGAGGTTGTTGGGATGTAGAATAGCGTAAGCTACTACCAGTCTCCCAAATTTTTCTTAGCTTCCCCTCCCCATTGTGCAATGCTGAGTGTCTACCTGGGAGAAAGGATCTAATGTTCTTCTGCATTGTTATTTGTCTTCTACAGGCTGGAGATGAGGATATAGTCTCATAGTCTCCTTACTCTAGGGCAGTAGTTCCCAAACTGTGAGAGATTATGCACCACCAATTTAAAATGATACAACCGTAAGTACCACCAGCAATTTTTTCAGTTCAGCCTTAACTACCAGCAGCAAAATTTTGTCATATAATTATAATGAACCTGTTAACACTTACCACTAGTGGTACACAGACCACAGATTGGGAGCCACTGCTCTAGGAGATGAGGGCCTGATCTGAACCTGTTGATGTTGACAGAATGGCTCTTAGTACATGGAAGGTGAAGACTAGAAACAAAGGCAATTTACAATGTATGGGGAGGCACTTTTTTTCAGGAGGGCAGTATTACCAAGCAGTGAAGACAACTCTGTCTTTTTGAGAGGATTAGGCCCCAGGGGTGGCCACAATGCCCCCAGTGGCCACGTGGCTCCTGTTCTGCTCCAGTTCCCTTGGTACTCTCCATTTCTCTCACTGCCATGCCTTGATGTACTTCGTTAATTTGCTAAAAAAGGAGGCTGCCCAAGGGTTTCAGTGTGAGCCCTCATCTGTCTTTTGGCTAGTTGATCTTTCCTGGTCTCCATTGGTCCCAATCATACCCCATCAAGCACTAAGTTGCACCCCCTGCCTGTCCCTGCCCCTAGGGCACCTGGTAGCTTTAGGGCTATCATGGTCTCCTTCCACCCCTACAGCCATGCCTAGCCTCATGGATGTTACTGGTTATCGTTTCATTGGGGCACTCTGGCCCAGTCCAATGTCAGACCTCCTCAGGCATACATGCCCTTGTTGGGCCTCAGTCTTCCTGGAGTGCACCCCTTTGCTGTAGCTGGGCTCCTTAGCCTAGGCCCACTTTATTGGGTCTCATGTTATGGGGTCTATCCCCTAGCTCATTCCTTTTGGGCTCCAACCCCCTGACCCTAGTTTTGCTCCTCTGGTCCTAGCCCTCCTGGCTTCAGGCCACTGCTATCACCTTTCCAGGTCACCACCTTTTAAGCCTCCTGACTTCTGCCTATCTGCATTTTGAGCCCTGTACCTAACCAGGAACATGTCCCTTAGACACCCCTGTGGCTTGTGCCACTGCCCCTGGCCAGCAGCTTAAACTTGAGAAAACAAACAAACAACCCCCAAAACCCAAGAAGCCAATTAAAACCTTCCCTCTCCACTTGTGCTTAACAACTATTTCCCAGCCATCCTCCCACAGACTTTCATCTCCTTATCTGCAGAGTGTTTAGTGCCTGCCAACATGAGCTCCATGCCCTGTGAGGCACTGGCCTTCCCTTCCTTTCTGCAGGTGCCAGCTTTTTAAGCCCCTTGGAGCTTATTGCCTCTTAGGTCAGGTGCTTCTATAGCCCCCAGCATAGCTGTTCCTCTTTAATCCTAATGGGCAGTTTACTGCAGCTACTCTACTTGCCATAGCAGTACTCCAGCTGCTCAAGCAGGGCTTTGCTTTACTGGCCTGTCACTGGGCAGCATAGCCTTCCAATAAGCACTTGAAACTTAACAACATATGCCCCGGCTGCTTACTCTCCCACAGGAAGCCCATGGTGAGTAATCTTCCCCTAACTGGGGACCTCCTTGCAGCTACTTCTCCCTTAAAGTAACAGGAGCTCCTGACTCCCTGTTAGTGTCTTCCATAGTTTTAGTCAGAACAAAACGGCAGCTTTTAAAAAAGCACAGTAATCTTAGTAGCAACTCAGATTCCAACTGTAGATAAATGGTCTACTACAAAAGAAGGATAGCGTGATAAAACCCTTTAATGTTGTTCTCTTTTAGAAACCACCATTTTCCTGATTTACCCCCAAAGATATTCTGGGCATAGAATGAGATCCGTTGCTATCAAAATGTTGGCCATCCTTTAAAACCTAAGGGTAACTCTTTTACACATTTTATGGAACAAAACATGGAAGTGAATGTAATCTAACATTTTGAACTCATAACAATATTTAGTCAACTAATAGACAATGTCTGCTTACTGCATATACAAAATGTGTTTTAAGTGCAGTTCCAAACATATGTTGATTGATTGCCATTGAGGTGTAAATGCAGCTAACATTATAAACAGAAGTATCTTTTATTTGCTGGGTACAATCACAGTTGCTTTTGCACATATTTTTAAATTCAAAATTTAATGTCTTGTGCATGCAGGTGCAAAGCCTGGTACTTCCTGTTTACAAGTAGCTGATTTATTCTAATATGCTGTCTACATGGCAATCACACTAGCTACTATTACTATTACTTCAGACTCAGATTCTTAAATTATTTGACAATTTGTCAGTTATCATTTACAAGTAGTTCTATTGACTTAACTGGGAGTTTTCATGCAAGTAGCTCTGAGAGATTGGAGTAAAGGAGTCACAATTTGGCCTCATATTAATAATCACATTCATAACACTGAAGGCAGGGGGAAATAGCACCTTGGAGACTAACTGGTTTCATAGGTGGCAGCCTACTTCAAGAAATGCCAATCAAGTCTTGCTTAAAATTGTCTTAGCCTTCAGGGGATCATCCAGATGAATGTATACGTGCAGTATACGTCATTGCAGACCTGTCTACAGTGCTGCAGACCGCATGCGCCACATATGCAGACATTTGCCATGCTGCTAATGTGCAGTGTGGTAGGGTTTCTTTGATACTAGAAGATCCCAATGTCATAAAATACCCCCACACCTGAAAAATACAGGGCAGTGCACATGGTGGGAGCATGCACCACCTGAAACTGGAGCCTGGCTGGCTGGAACCATGCTCCAGCTGCTGGCCAGACTCTGTGTGTCAGATTGCCACCAGGAGGCCCCAGGAGGCCCTGAGGACCTGAGATAAGGCTGCTGGGATAAGCCCAGGTGCTGGGACCCACTGGGGCAACTTGCCACATGCCAGGTTGTGCATGCACAGGCATTCCCCAGGCACAAGCAGCAGTGGCACAACTATGTGCCATTGCTATTTGTTCCTGAGGAAATGCATGTGCATATTCCTCTGGATGCATCCCTGGAGTCCAATCCTCTTGCCCCTGCTCATGTAAACTGTCCCACCACATACTGTGAAGTACTTGTAAACATAAGGCAATTGAGGTTTGTCACTATCTTGTTTTTTGCTCTGAAATATATGTAGACTCAGATCCTACTCCATCTCTAAGACATTTAAGTGGCACTTATATGGCATTATGGCAACACCCACAAGTACAGCCCAGCCTAGACAGACGAGCGGAACATATACACAGGTGACAGGGGCCAGGGTAATGCTGAAAGTAGGGGGCCAGTGCACACATCCACAAGAGGCCTCAAATGCCTCTACACAAACGCTCGTAGTATGGGAAACAAGCAGGAGGAACTTACCCTCCTGCTAGCTGACACCAATCCGGACATAATGGGGAACACTGAAACATGGTGGGACTCAACGCATGAGTGGGCGGTGAATGTCAAGGGCTATAGGCTGTACAGGAGGGACAGGATAGGAAGGAAAAGTGGGGGCATGGCAGTCTATATTAAGGAGGAATACACATCCTCGTCAATTAACAAAGAATCAGAGGAGGGGCGATCTGAAGTGCTTTGGGTTAGAATACAAGGCAGTTGAGGGGAAAGAGACTTAACGGTGGGGTTCTACTACAAAACACCCAACCAAGGGGAAGAGCTCAACCAGGAATTCTTAAGTCAGCTCACAGAGGTAGTGAAGTCAAAGGATGTGGTTGTCATGGGGGACCTGAACTTCCCGGACATCTGCTGGGAAGAGCAGTCAGCCAGGTCTGACCGCTCACGTAGGTTCCTAGCCAGAATGCAGGACCTCCAC
>NW_017728948.1:17768735-17777070 GCF_001723895.1 Crocodylus porosus
AGTCAGGAAGGCCAACCGTACCTTGTCATGCATCCACAGATGCATCTCAAGCAGGTCCAAGGAGGTGATACTCCCCCTGTATGCGGCACGGGTCAGGCCGCAGCTGAAGTACTGTGTCCAGTTCTGGGCGCCGCACTTCAAGAGGGATTTGGACAACATGGAGAGGGTCCAGAGGAGGGCCACTTGCATTTGTCCCGTCCAGAGGAGGGCTCGTTGCCCCTCTGGGGAACTCTGCCCCACTCTGAGCTCTCAGGCTCCAAACGCTGCCCTGCTCTGGGCTCAGGGCCCCCGGCCCAAAACACTACCCTGCTCTAGGCCCTGGGCCCTCTGGCCCCCACACAATGCCCTGCTCTGGGCCTTTTAGTCCCCACACTCTGCCCCACTTTGGGCCCCCTACCCCAAACACTTCTTTACCCTGAGCTCTGCTTTCCTGGAATGCCTTGAGCATGCCCCTCATGGGGTTGAAGGAAACCACATGCCCCTAGGACATTAATGGGACTTCTAGACCACCCCTCACAGTCCCATCTGCAAAGCACCAGTTTTAAATTGTGACCAAAACATAAGCCCCCTGGGTATAACACAAACTATTTTTACACTTGATTCATATCTAAACCCTATCCCATAGGCTGTATAACCAGGCTTCCTCCTACTCAGGGCAGTAGTCCCCTGTAAACCATTAGTACTTTGCTAGCTGTCCCCAGGCAGCTCTGCTATCAGGCAGGTTCTCCTGTGCAGCTTCCAGGCCCAGACTGCTCCTCCCTTGCTCACAGCCTGTGTTTACATGGCTATCTGCCCCTGCCTCATGCTGGTCACCTGCCTCCCTGAGCTGTCACAGGTGTTTTCTGTTTTGGCTTGCTGGAGGAGCCTCGGGGAGGCCTCTTGCTGCTGGGACCTGTGGTCTTTCTATGACTACTATCCATTGACTACTATCCTTTAAGCCTGATAAGGCTATCCACCTTACAGTCCATTCATCCAATCTGTATTTCCTTAGCTTGCTTGTGAGAATGTTGTGGGAGACCATATCAAAGGCCTTACTAAAGTCAAGGTATATCATATCCGCTGCACTTCCTGCATCCACAGAACCAGTCATCTCATCATAGAAGGCAATCAGGTTGGTTAGACATGACTTGTCTTTGGTGAATCCATGCTGACTGTTCCTCCTCGCTTCCTCCAAGTGCTTAGAAATGGAATCTTTGAGGACCTGCTCCATGCTTTGTCCAGGGACTGAGGTAAGGCTGACCAGTCTGTAGTTCCCTGGGTCCTCCTTCTTGCCTTTCTTCAAGATGGGCATTATGTTTGCCTTTTCCCAGTTATCTGGGACCTCTCCCAATTGCCATGAGTTTTCAAAGATGTTGGCCAGTGGCTCTGCAATCACACTGGCCAACATCCATTGCACCTCAGGTGCATACTGTTCAGCCCCATGGACTTCTACATGTCCAGCTTTTCTAAATAGTTTCTAACCTGTTCTTTTGCCACTGTTGGCTGCTCACCTCCTCCCCAGACTGTGCTGTCAGGTGCAGTAATCTGGGAGCTGAACTTGCCTGTGAAGATTGAGATGAAAAAGGCATGGAGTACTTCAGCCTTTTCCACATCATCTGTAACTAGGCTGCCTCTCCTATTTAGTAAAGGACCCACACTTTCTCTGATCTTCCTCTTGTTGCTGACATACTTGAAGAAAGCCTTCTTGTTACTCTTCATGTCCCAATATCTGCAATTGTGCTTTCGTCTTCCTGATTTCATCCCTGTATGCTCAAGCAAATCCTTATACTCCTTCCTAGTTATTTGTCCAAGTTTCCACTTCTTGTAAGCTTCCTTTCTGTGTTTTAGCTAACTGAAGATTTCCCTGTTAAGCCAAGCTGTTCTTCTACCATACGTCTTGCACATCCAGATGGTTTGTTCCTGCAATTCAAATTGTTGTTGTATTAGATGTCTGATGTTTCAGTTATGGCTGACAGGAAAATGTAATTCCATTTAACAAAAAAAGTTAAATTCAAGATTTGCTTTATAAAAATTGCTTTTCTTCAAATGAGGCAAAATACATTATAAATGTAATATTTTTCACCAAAAAGTGAAAAGGTAAGATGGATCTGTGGTAAGATAGTCTGCAATCTGGTGCTTAGACCATTCAGGTTCAAGTTTCTGCTTTGAAACAGCATTTTACATTAGAGAAAAGTTTTGGTGAAAATGTGTTTGTCATCACTAGTCTGAAATAAAAATAATCTAAATGCATTAATCCTTGTACAAGAAGAGACATTCTACACGATCTTTACTGAAAACACATTGCCTTACACATTACACTGGTGCCACAACAACTACTTTCCTTAACATGTAAAAACCTGAAAAAATTGATTCTATTCTAAGAATCATATATCAGTTCATCATTTTTCATTTACTGATGGTTGCTTCAAGCAGATTCTTTTGATTTTATTAGAGCCCAGATCATTTCTTTTCATATGCCTTCCCAAAGTGTTTTGTGTGAACTAAGACACTACAAGCATGAATCAGATTTCATTTATTCTTCTTTTGTTTACGTGTCATCCTTACTTCCCAAGAGAAAGGCTTGTGGCAGCTTACAACAAAATGCAGAATAATTTACTAAATATATTCATACATGCACACTTATGTACATATATGTTATTTTATATATATATATATAACAAAACCTCCCAAAACAATATCCCTAACTAACGTTGCTTTCTAAATCCTTGCCCAAATAAAAGGGTCTGTATAGTGTTTCTGGAGGATGTCCTGGTTTGGGCTCTGGCAGACAACAAAGAAAAGGGAGTTCCAGAGCAGAGAAGCTACTACTGAAAGCCATGTTCTACAGGTTTTGCCTAGCAAAATTGGCACCTTGCTGGTACTTGCAGAAGGTTGCTCATAGATGACCTTAGAGATTACATGACATAAGGGAGGGGAAAGTCCCTCAGGTACATAGAATCTAGACTATTTTGTGGTCTTATATGTCAAAACTAGCATCTTGAATTGCGTTTGGAAAGCTATTGGGAGCCACTCTGAAATACTGGAGTTATGGCTGCTGGTATCCCATCCCTCTCAGAAGATGGGCCACCACATTTTATTCCAACTATAGCTTATGGCCAGTCATCAAGGGCATCACCATGCAGAGTGCAGTGCAGTTGTCTAAACTTGAGGTTATGGATGATGGTGGACAGGACAGGACCAAATATGAAAGAGAGCCTTGCAGCCTACTCACCAGACACACTCCTAGCCTCCACCAAAACCCAAAATAATAACTATCCTCCCCCCCACAAGTCATGAGTTCTAAAAAACACTCTCGCCTCTGTCATGTCTGGATTTAGCTTCAGTTGGTTCCTGCATCCAGTCCCCAACTGTACCATGGAGTTTACTTGACTTATTCCTTATTTAGGCTGTTTTAATGAAGATTAAAAATTAGGTCTATTAATCTTAGCCTTATTACTAAGAGTTGTATTAACATTTGTGTGATAATAAACACTCATAGGAAAACTACCTTGATCAAGACACCACTATACAGAGAGCAGTATATCTCACCACCTAAGGATCTGATCCTGCATTTGACTATAGTAACCCTGTCCCTTTATGGAACTCCACTGAAGTCAATTTCTACTACAAATTCAATTTCAGGACTAGGGTATAAAAGTGGGCAATTACCTGAACTGATAATTCTAAGTGTCAACCAATCTATTAAATACATGACAATATTAAAACAGGTATAATGCACCTTTTGACCCAAGGATTTAAAAGCAGAATAAGATTTATACTGCCTTTCTATGTAGTCAAAGCATTACATACCATAAATTTTCAGTGGCTGTACTAAGCAACAGTATTCAGTGAGGTCCAATGTCAAAAGCTAGGATGAGAGTCTTTTCTTATAACCCTCTGTCTAATTCCCATAACCCCCTGTCTAACTCCAGGGTATCACTGACATTCACATTCCATTTAGGAATGTTTTCGTGGTTAAATATTTTTGGACATGTTAAAATATAATTTAATGTAGATTTAATTTTGCTTAATTTATTTTGGCAAATCCCTTCCCTCCAATCTGACTACTTCCTTTTTCCATAGAATTAAACACTAGATTTAAAAATAACACTCATGAGATATCTGGCTACCCTTTTCAGTGCTGTCAATCAGAAAGGATATTGTAGAACAGCCTGGTAAGATATCAGTGGAGTTTAGAAAGGGCACACAATGTTCCAGCATTGATTTAACTAGAAAATTCTATTTTTCTGTAGCATACAGAAGTTTCAATTTTTGTGCATAGTACCCAAATGCCTTTCTAGTCATGCATTTTGGCTAAAACTGAAAAACAATTACCATCCTATTAACTTCACAAGAGTGTGGTCATTGTGGATCTCACCTGTAGGTTCTCTTGAGCCATGAATGCAGATGACCAGATTCTTTGAATTATAAATGTCAAATTATCAATAACCATTTTTATACCCTATGCTTTCTTGTACTTATTTACCAAGGTATCAAAAGTGAGGCAGCCATGAACTACCACAATTACTTCATATTTTAATAGTACACATAACTGATTGTTCGGAAAAAACACTGATGGAGTATAGGTCAAGGGACCTACTGCAGTAAATGTATCTTGAAGAACCACACTCATTATAGGGCATATATTCGTGTGTCACTGTAGGTGACTAAGAAGCATTAGACTCAGTATAGCAAGGCTGAGGAGTTTTTACTGCGTCAAATAAAAATTACAGTACTAATTTTGTCAACTTAACATCCACACTAGATGTATGCCAACAGATCTCAATGTCTGGCACATTTCTGAAGCAGGCCAAAGATGTCACCTGTGCCCTCCCTAATAAAGTGTGCCTTGCTGTTTGGCAGGAAAGGTTCAAAAGGCAGCAGAATTGATAAGCAGTGGACAGCTGCAGGCAAAAGTCTAAAAATATTTTATGCATGAACTTAGGATGCATTTTCATCACCAGCTTGCCCCCCTGAAAGGATGTATACAGCAGTTCAGCCACAAGGAGTTGGAAGTTGCTGGCTCTTTGTGTTGATGTGGTAGAAATTATGAAGACCATCTTGACAACAAAGTTATATATTGAACATAGGGGGAAAGGTTTGAAGGGAGGTTCCTATAGCCATAGAAAGAACATTTGAAGTCCCATAACTAGAACCACCGCCATGATGAAGAAAACTTGTTGTTTGTTTTAATAGCCTTCACATATTCTAAATGAGCTTGACTTTACAATCACTTTATCTCTATACTTTGACCTCTATGATGAGTTTTTTTTGGCTAATCTTTCCATTCCTTGTGTGCTCTCTGCCTATTTCTTATATTCCTCTTGAGGTGGCTTTTCATCCACTTAGACCCAGAGCCTGCTTCTACGTATTTTCTTCTTTTGCTTGGTATACAGATTTATGGAGGAAGAAGATGCAGGGAGACTGAAAAATTATACCTCATTTTTGCAAAGCTGTCCCTTGTTCTTTAGCAGCTTAGTCCAAATAGCTCCCTGAATTTTTACTATCGCATAAATGTTGCTTTACAGGATTTACAGGAAGGCTACAGTGGGCACATCTACATGTTTATTAATGTGCCGTAATTATGGCACATTAAGTTTAATACCTGACATAACAGGTATTAACTTAATGTGCCATAATTGGAGCTACTGTGGATTTATCGGCTTCAGGCTATTCATCAAAGCAAATGAATGCTTTTTAAATGATATTAATACGCATTAGACCAAATCTACTATTCATTAATGCATTAACATGGTTTTTGCCAGCCACGCTAAATGCGCACTAGAATTAGTCTTCTATGAATTAAGCAGCTCATGTAGATCTGTCCAGTAAATGTTACAAGAAAAGGAATTTGAAACAAAACCAATTATTTTCTGTACTTCAGTAAACAGCTTGCTAAATTAATAATACTAAATCTTCCCGAGTTGAAAGTGAGCCTTCACTTTCTGGAACTGCATTAGAGTCTACTGCTGTGCATATATAATATCCATAGTACATGTATTATTCACTTTAATGCCTTGAATATTTCTTTAATTGAAAAATATTTCCAGTGCAGCAATAGCAATTGATAATTTTACTTTAAATAATATTTAATTGAATCTAAATTAATAACAACTAGCCAGGGGGGCATTTATATGGTAGGGTATAATTAATAATGCATGAGCTAAATTAGAGTTTTCTTCCAAACCCTTCCCTAGCCCAAGCCCTAATTCTTCAAATACACATGAGATTAACTTTATACATATGACTTCTTCCACTGAATTGATTGAAATTATTCAAATGCATAAATGCTCTCATGAACAATGGAGAAATGTGATACTATTTCTGTGGACCAATATCAAGAATGTTACTGTAACACCTGTATTTTTGTTCGTGTAGATGTCTACTTTCACAATACCAATTTAAGAATTTATATTGTCAGTCTATTGCAGATAAAGAAATTCTATATGTCCTCCAAAACATGGGGACAGAATAAAGGAGTAAATAGATAGCTGTGATTCATTAAACTGCAACTAACCTGTACCTATAGCTTTACCAACAAGATGTAGGTTTTAATAGATTTCATAGACATTAGGGTTGGAAAGGACCTTGGAAGATCATTGAGTCCAGCCCCCTGCCCAAAGGGCAGGAAGTCAGCTGGGGTCATAGGATCCCAGCAAGTTAAGCATCCAATTTTCTCTTGAAGGTGTTCAATGTAGGTGCTAGAACCACCTCCGATGGCAGGCTGTTCCAGACCTTGGGGGCTTGGACAGTAAAGAAATTCTTCCTTATGTCCAGCCTGAAATGGTCTTGGAGGAGTTTGTAACTGTTAGATCTCGTCATCCCTTGGGGCACTCTGGTGAACAAACGTTTCCCCAGATCTTGGTGAACACCCCTGATAAACTTATAGGTGGCCATCAGATCACCCCTGACCCTGCACTTTTTCAGGCTAAAGAGCCCCATGGCTCTCAGCCTGTCATCGTAAGGTCTGTTTTCCTGACCTCTGATCATGCACATGGCTCTTCTGTGGACTCTCTCAAGCTTCTCCACATCCTTTTTGAATTGTTGAGCCCAAAACTGGACGCAGTACTCCAGCTGCAGCCTCACCAAGGCAAAGTACAAGGGGAGAATGACTTCCCGGGATTTGCTCATGTTCATCTTGTGTCTTGTGGTCACTGATGACACCCAAGTCTCTTTCTTCTGTAGTGCTAGCCAGCGTAGCACTGCCAAGCCTATAAGTATGCTGCAGGTTTTTCTTCCCAAGGTGGAGAACCTTGCATTTTTCAGTGTTAAACACCATCAGGTTCTCATCCACCCATTTGCTGAGCCTGTCCAGGTCAGTCTGGATCACCCGCCTGTCTTCAGGTGTGGATGCTTCACCCCAAAGTTTGGTATCATCAGTAAATATGGCCAGTCCACTTCTGAATCCAATGTCCACATGATTAATGAAGATGTTAAATAATATAGGTCCAAGGACAGAGCCTTAGGGGACCCCACTGGTCTCAGGGCACCATGACGATTGACTTCCATTACTTACCACCCTCTGGGTCTGACCACGGAGCCAATTTCCCAGCCAGCAGATTGTGGTGGGCCCAAGGCCACAATTGGCCAGTTTCTCAAAGAAGTGATCATGGGATATCAGATCAAAGGCTTTTTTGAAGTCAAGATATATGACATCAATCTCTTCTCCCTTGTTCAGGTGATAGGTCACCTGGTTGTAAAAGGAAATGAGATTGGTCAAGCAACACCTACATGCAACAAACCCGTGCTGGCTATCCCTCAGGATGTTGGCGTCGGCCAGTCCATTAAAGATGGTCTCTTTAATAAACTTTTCTAACACCTTGCCCATGATAGAGGTCAGGCTGATGGGCCTGTAGTTTGCTGGATCCATTTTCCTCCCTTTCTTGAAGATAGGCACCACATTGGCCTTCTTCCAGTCTTTGGGCACTACACCAGAGCGCCAGGAGTTCTCAAAAATCCATGCTAGGGGCTGGACTATGATGCTCGCCAGTTCCTTGAGTACCCTGGGGTTTAGATTGTCAGGGCCAACTGATTTGAAGGATTCCAGCCTGTCAAGGTGTTCCTTCATGAGGTCAGCATTGATGGAGGGCAGGGGATCTCCCTCACCCAGACCTCTCTGTCCTGTAGTGGGACTGATGAATGTCCGACAGAAATTATCCATTTAATAGGTTGGCTTTTTCCTGGGTGTCAGTTGTCAGTCGTCCCATCTGGTTCAGCAGGGGTCCAGTGCTGCCCTTGCTTTTCCTTCGGCTCCCCACATATCTTAAAAAGGACTTTTAATTGTCCTTGATACTCGAAGCTAGTTGGAGTTCAGTTGCAGCCTTGGCTTTCCTGGTTTGCTCCCTGCAGAACCAGA
>NW_017728948.1:17777170-17779819 GCF_001723895.1 Crocodylus porosus
GACCTCCCTGTCCTGTAGTGGGCATGGGCATCCCATGGGACTGATGAAAGACAGACGCAAAGTACCCATTTAATAGGTTGGCTTTTTCCTGGGCATCAGTTGTCAGTTGCCCTATCTAGTTCAGCAGGGGTCCAGTGTTGCCCTTGCTTTTCCTCTGGCTCCCCACATATCTGAAAAAGGACTTTTTGTTGTCCTTGATGCTTGAAGCTAGTTGGAGTTCAGTTGCAGCCTTGGCTTTCCTGGTTTGCTCCCTGCAGAACCAGACCAGTGCAGAATATTCTTCCTTGGAGGTGAATCCCATCCTCCATCCTTTGTAGGCCTTTCTTTTTAGATGCAGAAGGTCTGCTAGATCTCTGGAGAGCCAGGGGGGCTGCTCCAACATGGAATAGAATTAGCTTGTGCATTGAGGGTTGCTTCCTTGAGAAGCAACCACTCTTCTTGAACTCCCATCTCCCTGGGGTCATTGTCCCTTAGGGCCTCACTGACCAGCCTCCTGTGCTTGTCAAAGTCGGCTTTCCTGAAGTCAAGGACTTCAGTGTTGCTGACTGACTTGGCAGCTTAACTGAGTGTCGGAGGGCACTTTTGCTCCCTGCTCCTAAGGAGGCTCAACCCAGGAGGGGGAGATGTGTAGCAGGGCACTAGGGTGCCTGCTACTGGCATTGGTAATAGGGCTTGGCTGCCAATCAGCAGGGCAGCACAGCTGAAGGTTGCTTAGGCAACAGATTGGGTCAGCTGACTGAAAGGGGGCAGGGCCTGGATAAGCAGCCAGGATGAGGCCAGAGGTCAGTTCCCCTCTGACAGGCTGAGAGGAAGAAGCTCTGATGCAGAGCAGAGCAAGGCAGAGCTGCCTGAGTGCTTGAGCATCCATGTGTTGATGGGATGAAGAGGTCTCTATCACGGAAGCTCAATGGAGAGCCAGGGTGGCATGGGATGTTATAGCTGGTAGGCTGATTTTGGGTTACCGCTGGTTGGCATGGTTTTGAGTTAGGTTTTGATGGTGATTGTGTAATACTGGAGGACTGGGTGAGGCTGTAAGGGAAGGAGGAGGCCTCAGGGGAGCACCCCAGCAGAACGGGGGGGGGGCATTCCTGGCAGCGCATAGGGTGCTGCGTTTTGTGGTGTGCCTGGGGAGGGCACAGCGATTGGTGCCAGAGCTGGCATTGTGGATGAGGCATGGCATTTTGGGGTGTCCCAACCCCAGCCCCAGTGGGGCGCTATTGGGAGGAAAGCCCAGTGGGGTATATGACCCAGAAGAAGGGTCAGGGGGCCAGGCATGGCTACGGGCCACCTGAGCCCCGAGCACGGGAAGTGTGAGCCATAGGCCCCAGAGGGGGCGAGAGCGTGAAAGGCATGAGCGAGGCCCCAGTGAGGGCAGGGAAGTGCGTGAGCGAGGCCCAGAGCGGGCAAGGAGCATGAGAAGCGCAGGCATAGGCCCAAGTGGGGTGAGAGCAGGAAAAGGTGGGGGTGCGTGAGAAGCGTGGACATAGGCCCCAGTGGGGGCGAGCATATTGGGCAAACTCCAGAAGGAAGGGGTGGGCCTATCAAGAAGCCTCAGAAGAGGGTGAGTGAGCGAGTAAGCCCCGGAGAAGGGCGGGTGCGCGGTTAGAAGCCCAGAAAGGGGCCAGATGTGTGAATACAAACCCAGAGGGGGCGCATACATTGGAGAGGCCCTGGAGAAGGGCGGGCATGTGATTAGAAGCCCGGAGAAGGGCGGGTGCGTGAATAGAAGCCTGGAAGGGGGCATGTATACCGGAGAGGCCCCAGAGAGGGCGCGTATACTGGAGAGGCCCCGGAGAGGGCAAGCATAAGATTAGAGCGTCCGGTGAGAACGAGGGTGCGGGAGAAGCCCAGACAAGGGCAAGTCGATTGGGAAGCCCCTGAAAGGGGTGAGGGCAAGTCTAAAGAGCCCGGAAGGGCAGAGAGTGCGAGCAAGAGCCCGGAGAGGGCAGGGCGCGCAGGTAAAGGCCTGGAGAGGGCGCACGTATCAGAAATCAGAGAGGCCCCGGAGAGGGCGTGTATACCGGAGAGGCCCCGGGGAGGGCATGTGCATAGACACGAGAACATCCGGAACAGCGAAGAGGCTTGGGCGTGGTATTGGGGGCAGAAGGAACCATGCAAAGCCCTAGGGTGGGTGCACCAAGAGATATCCGTATAGGGCAAGAGCACCGGGTCCGAGAAGCCCAGGAAAGGGAGCCTCCCATTAATATTACATAAACAGCAAAGACGTGGCGGGTGAGACGGGGGTGCTAGAAGGGCAACTTGGCACGGTAGGGGCGCAGGAGAGATCACGGCCGCTCCTGGGCCCTGCCCCGTGACACTGAGGATGGTGAAGGTGATCAGCTTGTGGTCGCTGTCGCCCAGCTTACCATCGATCACTAGATCACCAATTAGGTCATCCCCAGTAGCCAGTGCCAGGTTGAGCAGCACTTTACCTCTCATTGGCCCGTAGACTTCTTGAGTTAGGTAGAGGTCATCCATGCACAAGAGGAAGCTTTGCGACCACTCAGATTTTGCTGAGTGATCCTCCCACGAGATGTCTGGGTAGTTGAAGTCACCCATGACAACCATGGTCCTGGAGCATGTGGCCTCAGTCAGTTCCCAGGTGAACTCCTGGTCAAGCTCTTGACTTTGGGTGGGAGGTCTGTAGTA
>NW_017728948.1:17780110-17826245 GCF_001723895.1 Crocodylus porosus
CTAGGTCATCTGAGAAGAAACAATGTGGTATCCCTTCCAGTTTATCTTCTACATTCATAATAATTTCAAGCTGGCTCCCAGGTATCTTGGTTACTCCTTAAAACTGTATGTTTTTTCTGGTTGTTAATCAATTTCTTGAGATGTTCCAGACCAGATAACTCCTTGTCACTGAACAAGGTAATTCATTTAAATTGAAACTGTTTATAAAACAGGATTTTCTCTGTCCGTTACTGCTTGGGACCCTCTTGATTTACACAATTAAAAGAATACTTTGAAGAGGCTACACTAAGAGTATAATAAAGCTGTAAAGCAGCAAACAGTGTGCTTCAAGAGGGAAAAATCTCTCTGAAACCATGTGCTGTTGTTCTCGAGAAGTTGGGATAAACAGATCATCTCTTTCAGTTGCCTGTTTAACCTTCAACTATGGTGCTTGGAACTTTACCTGTCAACAAACCACCCAAGTGCCTTAGAACGATGAAACCCCAGTTCTTGCTCTCTTTCTCTTTTTCTCTCTAGGCATAGCTTTCTGAACCTAAATTTTATTAGTTAAGCTTGAGCTAGGTTTTCCCAAATACTCAATTAAACCAGGGTAATATTGTAATTGTTTTTGTTTGTTTTCCCTTGCATGTCTCTTACTACTAGTACCATCATAAATTTTATGTACTTAGCAATAAATAAGTTTTATAGTCAAACTGGTGGTAACTGAGTGAATTTTTCTTTCTCTACTTCTCTTTTCCCAGTTTCTCTGCAGCAATGCTTCTTTTACCTAATCCAAAGATCCCTGTAAAGCCCAAAAATACTGTGGTGTCCACTCATCAAGAGGCTACCACTACTAGGACAGTTAGGGCAAAAGATTGGGATGTGCTGAGTTTGAGACACATAAGGGGATCAGCTTGTGTAGGCTGATTGACCCAGTTTGGCTCAGACATGCCCTAATGAACTGAATGCTGGCCCATGAGAGTGTCAGCTGGTCACCCAGCCAGATTCAGAGGTATTCTGTTTACGTGTGCTTGTGTCTGACTGCATTTTATCATTGCCCTGATGAACTGATTCCTGGCATATGAGGGTGTCAGCCTGTACATGCTAATCAACCTGTCCAGGTCAGGCATGTCACATAAAGTATATAATCTCTGTGTGTGTATGTATTTGATTAATTTGGCAGCTGGAGAAACCCAGCCCCACTGAAAATGAGTCCTGAAAGACTCCATTAGGGGTGAGGATTTGCAGAAGGAAGAGATACAGCTCCATGTAGAAGCACAAGTAACACAAGCAGGACATTGATGGAATTACAAAGACCCTAAAAATGTACCCCTAATAAATGAGCATACCCCAAAGTGATAGGCAAATCTGGTAACAAATTGGTGGAGAACGCAGGCAGCACGTGATCCCAATCATGTAGTAATTTTTGACCAGTTACTGTGGAGTGGGAAACTGAGGCACAGACCTGAAAGCTTTCTCTTCCTTTTTTTAATTTTTTCTCTTTTCTTTCTTATCAGATCAAGCTCTTTCAGTGAGGTCCCTCTTTCATAGAATATTTGGTAACCTCCTGTAACTTTTAAGTTCAGAACTGTGCTGGAATAACTTTAGGACCGTGCCATAAATAGTTAAGAGTTGTGCTTTATAACTAAGATTTTAGAGTAATACTATGTCAGGGTGAGATCTGAGTGACTGTAAAAGGGGCTTTTTGATAGTGATCATTAGTGTGATAAGGGAAATGGAGATGTCTGGAAAAACCCCATTAGCTGCTTGCCTGAGTTAGAAGAAACCCTGAGGGTTAGAGAGATGGGTAATGAAGAAGGAGAAATGCCCCAGGGAAAGAGGGTGATTCAAGGGGGAAAATCCCCTGACTGAGGTAGGTTTGAGTTGTGAACAGTATTACACCACTCCTAAGCCACATGGTAGCGCAAAAGATGTAGCTGCTGCCTGGGCATTGTTTTATGCATGTTTGGAAATAATTGAAATGTTAAAGGGGAAGCAGGGACTGGAGCTTGAGAAAGAGCAGTTACAACAGCGTTTAAAAAAATGTGAAATGAACGGGTGTGACTTTATGGCAGAAAAGCTTAAACTGGTGGGGAGGCATGCAGAAAAGCTTAAACTGGTGGGGAGGCATGCTAACTATGCTAACTGCTTCAGCCAAGCTCTCAGCAGGCCCCACCCTGAGCTGTCCCAGCATCAAGCAAACACAGCCTTTCCCCACACAGACAGGAAGTTGGGGAAAGCAAACATCTGTGTCCTCTATATGTGTCCCAGAACTTGGTCTTCTAAGTCCCCAGGTTATGCCTCTGCACCCCCAACACTCCATCATGGAGAACCCCATAGTGTACAAACAGACCCCAACACTTAGCTCAGGAGACCCCCCACACTCAGGCCCATCCTCTGGGACCCCAACCCTAGCACCTGCACTCCCAGGCAGAGACCCCCATGCCCTTGCACTTGGGCACAGCTCCACAGACGCCAAGTCTGGCACCTACATAGCACATTTCAGAGTCCAGAACCAGGCATCCTATGACCCTGGATCCCAGCATAGGAACCCCCTATTCCATGTAAGGGGCTCACCACTGGTGGGTTGGGGTGGCAGGAAATGTTATGACACAGGCACGTTATGATCATCTTTATTAAAAAGAATAAAGTTCATAGATTTCATAGACATTTGGGCCGGAAGGGACTCCGGAGGATCACCGAGTCCAGCCCCCTGCCCTAGGGGCAGGAAATCAGCAGGGATCCCAGGATCCCAGTAAGATAAGCATCCAAATGTGTTTTGAAGGTGTTCCAAGTGGGTGCTTGAACTGCCTCAGGTGAACCTTGGGGGCTCGGACAGTGAAGAAGTGCTTTCTTATGTCCAGCCTGAACCTGTCACAGTGGAGTTTGTGACTGTTCGATCTTGTTATCCTTTGGGGGGCTCTGGCAAACATACATTCCCCCCAGATCCTGATGAGCACCCCTGATAAATTTATAGATGGCCACCAGATCACCCCTGAGCCTGCGCTTTTCCAGGCTGAATAGCCCTATTGCTTGCATGGCTTTCCCTTGAACCCTCTCACATCCTTGTTGAATTGCGGAGCCCAAAACTGGACGCAGTACTCCAGCTATGGCCTCACCAAGGCCGAGTACAGCGGGAGAATGACGTCCCAGGATCTGCTTGAGAAGATCTATGGATGAAAGCCAGTGTTCTGCTTGCTTTACTAGCCACAGCATCACACTGAAGGCTCATGTTCATCTTGTGGTCAACCGTGACCCCCAAGTCCCTTTCATCTGTAGTCCTAACCAGCGTAGCACTACCAAGCCTATAAGCATGGTGCAGGTTTTTCCTCCCAAGGTGGAAAACCTTGCATTTTTCTGTGTTGAACACCATCAGGTTCTCGTCCACCCATTTCATGAGTCTGTCTAGATCTGCCTGGATCACCCTCCTGTCCTCAGGTGTGGATGCTTTACTTCAGAGATTGGTGTCATTGATGAACTTGGCCAGTCCACTTCTGACACCAATGTCCACATCGTTGATGAAGATGTTAAACAGTATAGGCCCTAGGACAGAGCCTCGTGGGACCTCACTGGTCACAGCACACCAAGACAATTGGCTCCTGTCAACCACTACTGTCTGGGTCCTACCACAGAGCCAGTTTCCCAGCCAGCGGATCGTGGTGACGTCAAAACCGCAGTTAGCCAGTTTAGCTAAGAGGTGATCGCGGGATACCATATCGAAGGCTTTTTTAAAGTCGAGGTATACAATGCCAATCTCTTCCCCCTTGTCCAGGTGATAAGTCACCTGATTATAAAAGGAAATGAGATTGGTCAACATTGTAAACTGAAGCATATCTCTTCCTCATACCAGATTCCTGTGCATCCCAGTGTGTGCCCCTCAGAGGAGTTGGGGAGAGGAAAAGGGAAGAAAATGGTGTCCAGGTAGCCACGGTTGTGGGTGGTGCTTCTGGGGGCACAGGGCCAGAGGACCTCAGGCCAGATGATCCACTGCCTTGTGCCAAGGCATGGGTACTCAGGGACTCAAAGCCCTCTAACTTTCTTCATCCAGGCAGCATCCCTCATCCCTTAGGGCCTGGAGAAGGTTGGCCAGGGTTTCATGGGTCCTGATGACCACCACTGGCCCTTTCGGTATGCAGGACCAGTGCCTCCAATGTCAGTGGGGGGCTCTTTCTTCTCAACCTTCCTGCACCATACATGTCTGATCTCTGTACTATGCATCCTTGCCCAGGCCGCCCAGAAGACCTCCCCGCAAGCCTTGCAGAGGTCGTGGAGGATGCATGCAGTTACAATGAGGCATGGCAGGTGGTCCTCCACCTTGAGATGCAGGATGAGAGTCTGCCAGTGTGCCTGAGTGGCTGAAAGCACACTCCACAGTCATGTGGCACCTGCTCAGGAAGTGGTTGAAGTGCACCTTTCAGCAGTCAAGTTGCCCCTATTAGAGTTTCCTGAGCCAGGGCAGGAGGGGGTAAGCCAAGACTCCAATGAAGAGGAGTGGGATGATGATGGCACCAGTGATAAAACTGGGGCCTCCTGAAGAGTAGCACCCATTCTCCATCATCTGGGGGAGGGAGAAGTTGTGAAGGATGCAGGCATCATTGGTCCAGTCTGCCCAACTGGCGAAGATGTGGGTGAAGCAGCCTAGGTGGTTGACAATGCCCTGCAGGATGATGGAGAAGTAGCCTCTTTACTTGATGAATGCTTAGGTGCCTTGGGTAGAGGATGGGTATATGGGTGCCATCCATGGCTTCCATGCAGTTGGGGAGGCCCATGAGGTGGAACCTAGCTACCTCCTCCTATGGGTTAATAAGGCAGATGAAGCAGTTGGCCAAGATGTTCTGGATGACCTGGAAGACCTCCTGTATGACTACTCCAGCTATGGACTTGTCCACACTAAACTGGTTGGCGACATAGGAGAGACCGCTGGGCATAGGTGCTGACTTTAGTTTTTGCTATTGAATGCTTGCCCCCCAAAAAACTGGCACTTTGAATTTGGTGCACTCCCGTGCCAAGCCCCCCACACACTCAGAAGAGGCAACACATTACTTCAACTTGGCTCTCTGCAATATCTGTAGAGATTGGGCACTTTAGAGGGGCTTTTTGGCACTTTTATCTAATAGCTGATTGAATCAGCCCAAAAGCCTTGCTGATGTGCTCAGTCTTTACAGATGCTGCAGAGCTGGGTTGAAGTAATGCACTGCTTCTTCCAGCAAAGTATGTTTTTGGGGGGATTTCCTTAATGTCTATAAAGAGGACATAGCTATGGCTCCTGGGTGCTGAGCACTCTAATTATTTTCAGTCAGCACTTGCATCCTGGAGCACCCAGAGAGTAAGTGCCTATGCTTCTGGGCATGGCCAGTTTTATGATGGCAATGGCTACTCACTTCTGCAGAGTGAGGTGTGACTGCATGCTGTTGTCCTGACATGCACTGTCAGGGGCCACCTGGGTAATGATGTCCATGAGGGTGGCCAAGCACCTTCAGAAGGTCTGGATCCACTGTTTGTCACACCAGGCATGCAGGACAATCCACTCTGACCAGTCACTGCTGGTGGTGTGGGCCCAGAACCAGCATGTGGGTGGTCTGAAGGTGGTGCCAGAGCACTGTTGCATTCATGGCATCCTGGATGGCTGTCCTCATAAGCTACCTGGAAGTCATTGGCCTAGCCAAGGATGCTTGGCAGGCACAGGATGTAGAAAGTAGCCCCATGCAGGACATCTGGTAGTTGGCTAAGGGTAGGAAGCTGCATCCCATAATGACAAGCTGCTGCATCATGCCAAGATGGCCACACATGATGTTCCACAGCCTCCTTCAAGAGTCATGCAGATTGACAAGCCAGACACACCACAGCTTCTGGGTCTGTGTGTTTGCCATGGATGGTGGGACTCCATAGCAGATTGCAGGAAGGCCAGGACATGGGGGCATGTGCAATTCACATGGGAGGGCACTTGGTCTTGGGCTCTTCCTGAAGCCTCAGGGTGACATGTGGAGGAAGGTCTACAGTGAGAAAGTGGGAGGTTGGGGGCATGGCTGCCCATGCCCAGCAGTCAATCAGGGTGGCCTGGGGGCTTGGCTGTGCTTGGCATTCTCTAGAAGTCCAGGGAGCCCACAGGACACATTGGGGAGGTTTGCAGGAATGCCCCACACCTGCAGGTCTTGGCCAGTGCAGTCTTGCCTGCACACAACATCCCCTCCACGCCCAAGGGAAAACATTAATATTGTTCCCTACCAATTTGAACTGGGCCACTTAGGGAAAACTGTATAAAACTGAAATGAATTTGTCCTCCAGCTTTTTAACATCTGTATGGGGCCTTTGTGTAGCCTTCTATGACTTCTCAACAGCTGCACCTGACAATGGGGGATGGGTTTGCTACTCAGTGCTGTCAGGACTCATTCCAGTCTGTTCCCTCTATTTAATCTCTGCTGGGCTCCTCTCAGCACTGGCCTTTCTGTAGGCTCCTAAAAAGCTTTCATTAAACTGGCTTTTCTTCTGGCCACCTTGGCCTTACTCTGGTCTACCTTTTTCCCCAAGTGTACTTACAGTGTTTGCCTCCTGGTTCCACTCTGCTGCTGAACCACTTCTGCCCTTTCCCACTGGAATACCCCCTTATATTCCCATCAGGTAGGGGCTTTTCAGCCTGTGTGGTCCTTATTAAATGGCAATTCCCCTTTTTCCATCCCTTCTTTGTAATGGGAACCAAAGCGGGGCCCTGCTACACCTTCCCAGTAGATGACAGATTTTAAATTTGGAAAGAAAGAAGGAGGGGTGGGGTGAAGGAGGGGAGAATAGAAGATAATGGTTTTGGTTTTTTAATTAGTTTTCATGTCTACATTTCACTGCACATTCTTTCTGCTCAGCTGTCTGTCTGGAAGGAGGTGCCAAAGCATCACAAACACTTAGGACCATAAAAACATTCTGATCTAGTTTCTCCATGCCCAAAGCTATCCAAAAGCTGACAATTTTATAAGTACTCAACAGGTCATTAAGCCAGGCCTGTAAAGATAATGATAACTTTATTGGAAACGACTATAAGCCTTGATTTCAAACAGGTCTAAGATGTTGTATTGAAACAAAACAACTTTTTGGACCAGTGGTTCTCAACTATAGTGCTGTGGCACCCTGGGGAGCTATGAGATGCCACACAATATTTGTACTTTTAGGTATGCAAATACCTGCACATGATTCACAAGACAAAAACAGAGATTATAAATATGAATCTGTAGTGTTAAAAACGTTCTGACCTGTTGTAGTCTTTCTGAGTTCCTTGCAACAGCAGAATTGCTTTATTTTCCCAGAGTCAAAAAACTAAGTGAAAGCTCATAGTACCAGGGTGCCTTGAATCTAACAAGGGAAGGGGTTTCTTGAGTCTGAAAAAAGTTGACACTTCTGTTTTAGCTATCCAGAAACAATTGCCAGGATGAGTACATTGCACTAAAATGAGACTACAAAGCCAGGATCATAGTTTTATATACAGTTGATGACAGTGAAAACAGATAATTTCTGAGTAAATATTTTCCCATTACAGGATAAATAGGGGAGATATGTAACACTGGCAAATTAATGTTTTGGTATTTCCCCCTCATACTGCAAGCTGAGGAAGAGACTTCTATATTTGGCAATGATGCACATGTATTTCATTGCCCTACTGATTGTTCACACTTCTTTTAGAAAGGGATCTCTCTAACATAAAATCAGATTATTTTAAAGCAGAAATATGTGTGACAAGCTAGCTGGTAGTGACTTAGTGCAACGGTTTTGAAAGGGTAAAAGATGATTGGAGGACTTGGGATTCCCTTTCCTCACCAATCAGGCCCCAGAGACTCACCCCCCATGTCCCCTGATTGGCCCCTTGGGTCACCTGGAGGGGGATAAAAGCAGCAGCGGGGCTGACTCAGGGGTGACCAGCGAGGGACCACAAGGAAGGAGTTTCAAGCAGGGCAGGAGCAGTTGCAGTTGCCCCAGAAGCACCTGAAGGAGAGGGACCTGCAAGCAGCCCTCAGGGGCCCTCAGCAGCTCGGTGTGCGGCCAGCAGGAGAGGTTCCCCGCTGGGCTCCGGGATCCCCTGGGAGAGGCTGGCGCCAGCAGGAGAGGCTTCCCAGCTC
Organism: Crocodylus porosus; assembly: GCF_001723895.1. NCBI lineage: Eukaryota > Metazoa > Chordata > Crocodylia > Crocodylidae > Crocodylus > Crocodylus porosus. The sequence goes on from NW_017728948.1 coordinate 17,788,189, forward strand.
CAGCAAGGATCTGAGCAGCGACCTGAGAGGTTCCCAGCTCTGCTTCTAGCTCATCCAATCAGGGGCCAGGCAGCTCAATGTGAGGCTGGGGCTCCTGGAAGGCCAAGACCCCTAGCAGGCTGGCACAGCATCAGCACTGGCATCTGTGTGGCAGAGTTTCTGCCTATCATGTGGGAGACCTCAGTTCAAGTCCCAGGTGGGGTGAATGAATTAACAGGGAAAAATTGTTGTTGCAGTGGAAAGGGGCAATTGTGTTTTCTCCCCTACAGGTAACTAGACCCTATGTGCTTTGTCATTTGACATTTTGTATTTTGTGCCTTTTACATTTCACCAACCAGTATTTGTTGTTTGGTCTACTGTTTGTTAACCCTATCTTTTGTCAAGTGGATGAATGTGTCTATGATTGTAAGTGTCTAACCTTTGTTGAATCCTGCCCCTCGGGGCATTGTAGTGTCCCCTACCCCCCTGGTTTATACTGGTTATGTTCCCAGTAGTGTTCCCTCATTAAAAGATATATGGTTAAGTCCCCATTGGTGGCCTGGCTCTGCTCTATAGGGGGAGGAGAGTCCCTACACCTCCCACAGCGCTTGTGCACCTACTTCGATCCCTTCAGTTGGAGAGGGGGTACCTCTTGGAGTACCGCCCAGGTTACATATGTATTTATAATCAGTTACATTTCATGAATAAAAAAGAGTTGAAATCACTCAGCTCTGAATTTCCCTTTGCATCCCATCTTCATTTTATCTTGTAATTTTTTTTTCTTGACTGTTATTGGCTCAAACCAAATCCTGTTATCTGCAACTACTGTGCTCTACTATTTAGAAAAATGAGATGATACTGACTGAACTATTTAAATTTCTCATGGACTTTTCTGTCCTCTGGCAATAATTCATAATTCCTGCTCTAGAAATTGAAAACTGTTTATGGCATGTCAACAAATTTACTTTTGCAAAGAACAGGCCAGGTGGGTGTGATTACAAGCTTTTAAAATAATAAATAATTACAATTTCTAAGCAGGTAGTATTCTATATTCATGTTACATAAATGTAAATGACAAATCACAGTGTGCACAGTGGCAAATCAGGCCCATTATACTTATTTTGAATGAGTTTTTATCCTATATAATTCAGGTTTTAATTAGGATTAATTTAACTTGATTTGGGAGGAAGCAATTTTTTTCTGAGTGAGCTGCATCATCCTACATTTAATTTGTTTCAAAAATACATGATCATTTATAAGCATGTGTTAAGCTTTTATTAACCTCATCATTTTATGTTGATTCAATGTAGTAATGCAGTGGTCTGGTCCAGTTACTGGAGAGAAAATATATGCTCCTTCCCACTACTGACTGCAACAGTGCTTGGATTTGGTCTGAAGTAATGATAGATGTAGTTTGACTGCTAAAATAAAGATTTAGAGTTAAAAATCTGCAGTGGTTCAGAGAAGGAAGACTAGAGAGGAATAGCTCATATCTTGATTTTTTTTTTTTTTTTTTGGTTATTCTGTATGCCTGCAAAGTGTTTTTACTGTACTCAGTTCTCAACAAAAATGAGAATCTGGCAATTCTTTACTGGTGCCATTGTCACTTTCAAATACCTGACTATTCAGGAAAAATGAATGGAGTGATTCCCACCTCTCATTTCCCGGCTCAGTGCAGAACGTGAATATTTTTCCTCATCTTTGAATTTGCTGAGAATCACTGACTGAGGAAGAACACAAAGCTAGCTCCAAGTCCGTTTTAAGTAATCAAAAACAATGTAATGAGGATACTTAATTTACTTTTGTTATTTCTCTTCTCTCCCCAAATTGTGTTAGCACAATATTTGGAGATTCATTTGAATAATAAAAAAATCAAATCTTTAAAATGTGCATTTAATATAAGCTTCTTGATATTTTTATTCAGTCTAATTTCTAGCACATTATTAAATAAAAATATATATTTGTCAAAGAGAAACCATAAAATAATAATACAGGGGAATGGAATCCAATACATCTCTGCTAAAGTCTCCCTTTTATTTGCTAAAGATGATCAATGGCTGTATGGTTAGTTACCACAAAGCACATGGGGTATCTCTATTCTTTTTGACATCTGGCAAAAACAATTACATCATTGGTATTAAGGACCAAAAGGTGAGTTTTTATAGATATCTATGCTACACTGCAATATTGAAATGAATGGGTATATTTGGAATAGATTATATGAGCTGCCAGTTAAAAAAAAAACAAAAACAAAAACACTAAAACACCAAGTGCGGTATTGGATTAACAATCAGGACTCATAGTAGAGATGATATCTTTTATTAGACCAACAAGATTTTGCTATTAAATTATTTTGCAAAGCTTTCGGGCACAAACCCCCTTCATCAGGCATTGGAGAAAAGATTGTAAAAGTTCTCCTGGGTAGACATGAAAGTTTGTATTTCCTAGGATTTCAGTAGGTGGAAACACCCTCTGGGCAGTCAGTTCATAGCTAGTATGGAGCCTTTCACCTCCTGTGAGGATCTGTGATGATGCAAATTACCTTGCAACAAAGGCTATTGGATTAGCTGAAGTCCTTAAAATTTCAAATGTGATGGAAAAAATGTAGTATCTTTGATATTACTTGGAAATTATGTTCACAGCCTTGGTTGTAGTGATCCCTTGCTGAGAGGTCTCTGGCATTGTTGTGGATTAGTTTGGGGAAGCCATGTAAAAAAAAAACCCAAAACCTGTTCCTGAGGAATCTCCAGCTCAAGACACTTTTTAAAAATTTTATTTCTATGCTCTGTGCCCCTTCCACCATGCCTTTTTCTTTTTAGAAAAGCAGCAGCACTAATGCACACATACAGGTATTTGCCCTTTGAGCAGATGAGGAAGGGCAAATTCTTCACTGAAAAAGCTCTGGAAGGTTAAGTGCCTGCAAGGAGGAGGAAAGCTGCTGTGCCTGGTCCACATTGCTACTGCTGTGGCTTAAAATTGTGTTTATTTGCACATGGAGAGTAACTCCTTCTTCACTGCAATCCAGAAACTAGGTGTTTCTCTGTTTCTGTCTCCTAAAACCTTCATCTGGTAGGTGTTCTCAGAGCGCATTTACTAACTTTGGGCTGTACCCAAAAATGCAGCAGTCATCATTATCTTTCATAGTACTACAAGAGGAGCTCTGTGGTTAGAGTAGTTATCCTACAAGTACGAAACTTGGGTTCTCAGCACTCCTCTGTACAGGGCAATTCAAACTCACAAATCCTATTCCTCAGGAGAGGGTCCTGTGCCTCAGACCACAGGCTATTATGGAGGGCATTCTTATACCTTCCTACTGAAGTTGCTTCATTTTGGATAAAATAATTAAGAGTCATCAGGCTAGAGAAAGGAACAAGCATGAGCATAGCTCTCTAATCTTACAGCTAGTGGTAGAGGGGTAATCTTGGTTCGAGTTGTTGGTCCAAGGACCATTTATCCATGTCATACTAAATAGTTATTGGATAAAAATACATAAATGAATCTTACAGGAGGATTCAGTACCCAGTACTTCCTTCTTCTGGACAAATGTTGAACCACTGTTCTATAGGGTGACAAAAAGGTTAATATTTTGACAAGGAAGTGGCTTCCTTAGAGTCCAACAAACCTCCTGCCTGAGAGAGAGTTACTCACATAAAAGTTTTCAAGCCATGAGCAGGAAATGAACTAACCACCATCTATTCTAACCCATGTCAATATCCCATTATCACATACAACTAAGTTGAGTTTTTCAAATAATTTCTGACAGAAAAAACTGCTGCGTTGAAGAATACCAATTCAACAAAATCAAACCATTCAGTTGGAAGATGTATTCTTTTGGGGGAAACTGTTAAAAGGAAGATTTCAAAGGCTAATATAGTTCTATTTGACTGTTATATTACAAAGTTTAAATGATGTGACTGAAATGAAGTGTACCATTTTAACCAAAAACAAGTTTCAATACAATCGAAACAAAACATTTTTTGGAATATTTCATTTTGCTGAAAAAAAAGAGTTCCAAAATGTCACCTTTTTTGTCTTGATTCAGGAGGAACCCAAATACTGGAGCTTCAACATTTCATACAGATCAACATTCCACATTTGACAAGCAAGTAAGCATACGCATATTCCAAGCGTATTTGGAGAGTTAAGTGGGATCACTAACATTAAACATTCATCATCCAAAATCCTTCATAGTTGAGGCTGATTGTCCTCCATGGTCCAAAGATAACTAACAAGGGTGATCTGGGATTAACAGGTTCTACTGCAACTCGGGTATGCGTTTCTGACCAGGGTGGATGGCACTAGATTCTTGATTTGGTCTGCAACACTGTTTCTGCTACTCCTGCTTTTCCCTCTGCTGTTGTCATTCTGAGGTTTCAAAGTACTGAGATCCTTGCAGCAGACTCTTCCTCCATTTTAGATGGTCTTGGGCAATAGTTTCCCATGAGTTGATGTCACTGAATTTTTCAAGTTGGCCTCGAGAACATCCTTGAAGTACTTTCTCTGCCCTCCTCTTGAGCATACACTTTTACTGAGCTGAGAGAATAAAACTTACCTTCGGGCATCTAGAGTTGAACATCTAGATGACATAACCAGCTCAGCTAAGTTGAAATTGGATGATCCTCACCTTAGTGCTCATGGTGTTTGTTTGTGAGAAGAAGTTAATGTTGGTGCAACTGTCTTCCCACCAGACTTGAAGGATCTTCTGCATGCAGCATTGACTTCTCTAGTGGCTTGAGGTGTATCTTACACTTCATGGAGCCAAGACATGGACAATGTAAGGTAGAGATCAGAACTGCTTGATAAACTATGAGCATGCTTTCAAATCTGATGCCACGATCTTCAAACACCAGTTTCCCCAGTCTGCACTTGCACATTTGAGGCAATATTGGATTTCTTCATCAATGTCAGCTTTGTGTGAGATAGCTACTGAGGTACAGAAAATACTCAGTATTCCCCAGAGTCTCACCATAAATCTGAATTACAAGAGCTGGGGACTGCTCATTAAGAGCTTGTTGATGGAAGGCATTAGTCTTCTGAATATTAAATGACAGTCCCATTTTCTTATATCCCTCGGTAAAAGGTGTCAACTATTACCTGAATGTCTGTTCCAAGTGAGCATACACTATAGCATTATCAGTGTACTGGTGCTCAATGATTGAGGTTGGGTGGTCTTGGTTTTGGCTTGGAGTCAGCTGAGATTAAACAGTTTACCATTGTGACTGCAATGGTTCCACTGTGACTGGAAGCTTCTTGGTGGTCAGATGTAAGACATTGAGACATGATGGAGTGATGACACAGCCTTGCTTAACTCCAAAGTTAACCTAAAAGAGATCTGGGATAGATATGTAACTGACATCATTCCAGATCCTTAAGATGAAGGTATGGAGCTATGATGTGAGCGCCTCTCCTGCCTGCTTGAAAATTTTGGCAGGTATACTATCAGCTTCAGATCCCTTATCATCCTTACCTGCTTGATGGTTTTTCTCATCTCATCAAGGGTTGGAAGGATTCCAAGATCATCTCAGATTGAGTGTTTCAGAAAGGAGTTGAGAACACTCATCAACAACAGAGTCTTTATTGAGAATGTTGACTGCATATTCAAAATGATCCTTTCAATGGTCATTGATGGCTACCCTTCCCTTGACAGGTTTCCTCCATCCTTAGGTTTCAAGTGAGCTGGTCCCCAAGTGCTAAGACAGAAGATGACTTTGGTGACATTGAAAAAACTACACACAATCATGGATATCAGTGAGGTGTTGAATCTCCTTCACCTTGCCTTCCCATCTGGTCTTCATGGTGTGGGTCCTTTTTGGACCTCTGCCTTGGCTTTTTGGTGATTCAGTTTCTTTTGCTTGGGGTTGATGTTGCTCTAACAAAACACAGAAGTCCTTGTCCTTGAGGTTAATCAACTCTTGGATCTCCTGGTCATTTTCATCAAGTCAGCCTTAGTGTTTCCTGGTAGAGAATTCAATGTCTCTTCACAGTCACTGAGGACAGTGGACTTGAAAGCATCCCAAGCACTGCTGACATTTGCCAGTTTTACATGGAGGTCCTGGTGGAAGAGGTATCATTTGATTGGGTCCTTGAGTCCTTCAGTGCTGACCTTCCATTAGCATTGATCCTGCTACAGCTATCATTTGGAAGCCAGTTTAAGTGACAAAAATTGAGTGGTTGAGTCAGTGATAGGTCCAGCAATTGTCAGCTCCTAGCATAGCTTGAGTGGTGCAGACATCATTACTATCCTGAGCACGAATGATGATGTAGTCATAATCATTAAACATTACAGACTGATAAATCTATACATCTGTGAATACAATTCATTAAATAGAATAAAATGTGATCTTTCAGGATTTCTCCCATAATACAGTAAGAAATCATTTTTTATTATGAAGTATTAAATAAAAGCATTATGTAGTCCATTTGGGGCTCTGCTACACATTTAAATTAAATCTAGATAGAACCTACCTATAGATCTATTATACAATTTTCAAGCACTAACTTTATAGCTGGTTGGCTCTTTTTATGACTGGACAGTCATTTTTATCATGCGATAATTACTTTGCACATGTGGCTGGTTTAATTTAATGCATTATTAACCAGTTAATTATGCGATAATTACTTTGTATGTGTGGCCAGTCTGAATTTATTGTGCAGTTAACCAAGTAATTGCATAATATACAAATTGTGAAGCAGGGGCCTTATAGAGGCAGCAGTGTTTTTGGTGTGTTAGAGCCTCTATGTCCCAATTGTATCCTAATTATTTCAGTCAAGTCTGTATTATTACCACCTGACTTTAACACAAAGCTGTCCAACTGTGGCCCCTAAAGGGCTCCTGGCATGGCTGCCACTGCCCTCCCCACCAACCAGGTTCTTACTTCTGGCATGACAGCCAGGTTCTTCAGGCTTCCCCACACTGCTCTGGCTTCTCCCTCTCTCCCCCACTCATGTGACTTCCCTTCTCCCAGCTATGCAGTACAATATGAGGGTGCTTAAGATGCTGAAGTTGCACATGTGGCAGGGGGCCAGACTTCCTGTACTGCATATGTGGTGGGAAAGGGAGCTGGGCTGCTCATGCTGCACACAAGAAAGTAAGGATCCAGGCTGCCCACAATGCAGGTAGACACCTGGCTAGGAGGGAAGGGGCATGCTGCATGCACGGCAAGAGGGAGCTACGCTGCCTGTACTGCAGAGGACGGGCTACCCAACCAGCTAGGAGGGGAGGGGAGAGCTGGACTGGGCTGCCCGCAAAGCTAAGGGGTGGGGAAGCTATGCTACCCACGTAGCACACACAGCCAGTGAGAAGGTGCAGGGGAGGGGCAGGAAGCTGGGCTGTGCATGTAGCAGGGTGGTGGTGGAGAAGCACTAGGCTGTCTGTGTGGCAGAGAAGAGATCAGAGTGGGGACACCTAGAGCAAGCAGCCCTTGGTCTGCAGCCTACACCACATGTGGGCCCCAGGACCGTGACCCAGGCACCGCGCCCCCCCCCCCGCCCCCCCCAGTCTGCGGGCCCTGACTGCTAGGAAGTTGGACAGCCATGATCAAAATTATCTTATGATTCATGTAACCAGCAAGGGCCACACACCTATCTGTATAAAGCCAAAAATTAAAATTCAAGTTGTATACATTTTAAATGAAGCTACTTTGTAAAAATCACTAGGATTTCTTGAATCCTTAAAATGTGACTTAAATAAGTAAAATACTCTTCAAATTCCTTTTTCATTTGTACATTTTGGATATGTATATAGGGCTTGAAAAACGGCCTTGTTTTCATCTGAGAAATAATAAGATTTAGAGATGCCATGCTAACCTTCCCTGATACTGCAGGACTACTGCTTAGTCTTCTGAAACGGTGGGGAAAACTCCCCCTCAATATCTTCACTGTAACAGCAGTAGTGAGGTTGTTGAATGCTTAATCAAGACATCTTTTCTCAGTGATGTTAACTAGCTTTTGATGTTATGTAATAGAACTAAGCAGTCTAATTAAAAAAAAGTGTTCCCTTGACCAATCAAGTTTCTTCCTTTTGACTTATGATGTTATCATTTGACTAGCTCTCCAGACATCAGTTTAGAAAAGGCATGGAGTGTCAGTTTAGAAAAGGCATGGATTTTAAAATGCACTGGATATACATTACAATGAGCGTTCTACATCTCCTCCCCTGCCCTTTTTTTTCCTCCAAAGCTTTCACAGAGCAGAAAAAGGGGCCCAAACTATTCCATACTCTTTTGTTTTATGAGTGACCTTTAAAGATCTCCAAATAAGTGGTCTCCTAAATACTGCATAGTCCCTGCTTACAGTGAGTGATATTAAAGTGGCTCAAAATCTTTTGGCACCTATATACAGAAAGCAAGGCTGCTCCGATGAGACAGCACATCGGAACAGACTTCATTCATTGTGTCTGCTAGAGCATGGTAATTACTATGCTCCAGCAGACTCCAGTCATGTGGATCAGTGTCCCTGCACTGAAAAGTGGAGATAGGGGTGCTTTAATTTAAGCTCATCTAATGACCTTTAGTGACAGCACCCCCACTACCATTTTTCAGTGCGGGGATACTGATATACGTAATGCTCCAGATGCTTTATTAGAGAGACTGTTGGAGCCACTCTAATTAAAGACCCCCCACCAGACCACATGTATAAACACCCAAGGATGCTATCTTTATTAAAGTGAAACACAGATCTCTAGGGTCATGTGTTCTAGCCTGTTACTGCTGTAAGCAACCACTTCCTAATTTCTTTCAATGGCTAACCAAGCACCATCTTAAATAAGTTAGTATTTGTCCCCACTACTCCTATTGAAAGCTTGCTCCTTACCGTCATTCCTCTGATAGCTGGAAAGCAGTGGTGAAGGTGTTCCAGGCTTTTCAGGTGGTTTCTGTAGGTCACCTAAGTTTCACAGGTGTAGAGGAGAGTTGGGGTTACCACAACCTTACATAATAGGAACTTTGTTTGAGTCCTGATGTTGTGATCATTGAACACATAATGATACAGTCTTCCAAAGGCAGAGCTGGCACATCAGATCCTATCCTGGATCTCCTTGTCAATGTTCGTCTTTGAGAGATGGATGTCTCCAGCTCCTGTCCATCAGTGAAGATCTTTGCTGGAGGAGTAGATTGGCCCAGAGCAGGCTGGTGAAACACCTTTGTTTTTCTGATGTCAAGGGTCAGTCCAAGGCACTGGTATGCTTGAGACAAGCAGTTAAGGGCCATTTGTAGGTCCTCCTAACTATTTGCAATGACAGCACAATCATTAGTGTATTGAAGTTCCATAATCAAAGCTAAATGTAACTTTGGTTTTAGCATGGAGGAAGGAAAGTTTGAAAAGGTTCCTATCCATCCTGTACTCAGTGCTGATGCCATGTGGCAGGTGGTCACATGGCAGAATTGTTGTGATCATGCAGCCCTGCTTGACACCTTCACTAGCACTAGCTCTGGAAGATCCTTGGCATAAAGGAGGATCACTACATAAATGCCAGTGTCCTCAACTATGCTAACACCACCAGAATGGAAGCCTTGATTATTCAACATCAGCTGCAGCGGGCAGAGCACTGTGTGCACATGCCCGGTTACGTTTACCAAAACAACTGCTACACTTTCAACTCAGCCAAGGACAAAGGACACGAGGGGGCTAGAGGAAACATTTTAAGGACACCCACAAGGTGAACATTAAGCCATGTGGCACTGACACCACAAATTGGGGAAAACTAGTCCAGGTCAGGGCTACATGGAGATGCCTTGTGAGAGAAAGTACATCTCACTTTGAGGAAAACTGTCTTGCACCAGTGGCAGAAAAATGACTGAAGCAGAAGGAAAGGAAACGAGGCTGAAAAATCCATGGTTCAACCCTCCCTTTAACTAGCACCTGTGGTATATGCCAGGGAGTCTGTGGCTCTAGGACTGGCCCTCTTAGCTATCACTGGACTCATCTACAACCCTTTACTTGACCCATGGGAGTGATCCTCAGTTGTGAGGGATCGCTGATGATGATAATTGGAAACCTGATTGCCAGCCTAAATTTATTCATGGATAGTTTAAACCCTTTTCTTCTTGGGCCAACACCATTGTTTTGCTTTAATTGCTCCTTTCTCCTACTGATATTAGCTCCTTAATGTATTTACAGAGATAAAATAAGCCATTTTCCCCCAGATATTCTAGAAGCCCTTCTCTGCCTCTGCTACCTGAGTTCATCTTTCTTGAATGTGGGTGACCAGAAGTGGACACTCTTTCAGGTATGGTCTCAGTAGTAGCTTGTACAATGACATTCATATTTTCCATTTCTATGGGCAATTCAACACTTATTAAATCCTAAAATCACATTTGCCTTTTTCCAGAGCTGCCGCAAATTGATGGCTTATAGTTCTCCTGTGATCAACTAGTACATGCTGGTCTTTGTCTCCCTTGTCATTTCCAACAAATGACAGATGTTAATGCAGTCTTAATATTAGTCTCTTAAGTGCATGACCTTGTACCTTGTGCTATTAAATCTCATCTCATATTTATTCATCCTGTCCTTATGGTTATCCAGTTCTTTCTGTCAGATTTTCCAATCCTTCCCCTTCTTGATAACATCCCCTAACACTGGGTCATCTTCAGATTTTGAGTCTACTACTACTTCTGTGCCAAAAGTCATTAATGAAAATATTAAATAAGATTGGTTCCAAATCTGTTCTTTCAGCAAAAACTCCCTGTTCAATATAACTCATTATCCTCTCCCCATTTTCTGATTTATTGCCCACCTCACAATCCTTGGACACATGCCCATTATAAGAAATGTGGTACCACATAAAAATGCTATGAGGTTTCTTCTAAATTCCTATTAGTGTAGCCAGATTACTTTGAAAGCAATGATATATGAAATTCTGAGGAGAGAAATTCTGCTTTGAAGAGATTGTGAATATACATTCTACATCAAAGAGATCTGGAAAATAAGCACCTGGATTGTGTGGATTCCTATAATCAAAGTTTAATAGTTTTTTTATGTCCATTTATGTTTAGTTAGCACCTGTGGTGCGCTTTCCACTAATGGATAACCTAATATTAGTGGAGAAGTAATGAAAATAAAAATGTGAAGATCCACACAAAATAGTTTGTAAACAGGTGCACACATTCAGCACTATTGCATGTTCACTAGCCAGCATAATCTGCAAGTATGCTAGATAATATGTACTCAAGTTCAGGGGCAGATTAATGCGTGGGCCTGTGGGGCCTGGGCCCAGGGGCCCCTGCAATCAGGGGCTTCTGGGGTGCCGGGGCAGCATGGTTCAGGTGGGCATCCTGGCCACAGGCACCGGGGCAAGCAGTGCACACCTCCTCCACTCCAGCCAGGCCAGGGCCAGGGATCAGGGGCAGGTGTGAGGCTCCCTGCAGGCAGCAGCAGCTTCCTGGGGCCATCTGCTTCCAGAAGGCCCTGTAGACAGCCCCACTCCATCTCCTTGCTGTCTGTGGGTGGCCACTGGCACCAGTGCTGCTGGGACAGGACAGAATGGGAAAGCCTCACCCTGCTGGGACCGGCAGAAGGGTGGGTGAGCAGCTGGGGGTGGCAGAGAGCTCCTGCCCCCGCAGCGAAGGCTGGCCTCAGCCCATCCCATGGCACTGGGGAACTGTAGTCCCAGCTGCACAACACCTGCCTGGCACAGAGGCCAGGCTGGGCTGGGGTTGGGGGCACCGTCACCTCAGTGCACCCCCTGGATGCACCAAGGAGGCCAGGTGAGCCCAGCCATAGCCTCCTGGCAGGTGCAGAGGGAACTTACCCTCACCCCCTTGCTATACATCCTTTCAGAGATGCTGGCACAAACATTACAGACCTAATTCTGATTTCACTGGGCATATGGTGAACTGTTTGGAGCAACCCCAGCTGGCAGGGGGCCCAGGGACTCCAGCTCAGTGTGTCATGGTGGGCTGTCTGGGGCACAAATGTGCTTCAGTGTGGGGCTAGCCAGCTGGCTAGCTGCATGTGCATTGTGGCACACTAAATAACTCTGCCATAGGATAGTACAAGTATTAATCTATGATGGCATTTATTAGTTTACTGCAGCCTAATAGGGCTGTACGTGGAGAAGCTGAGACTTTACTGCAGAGCTAGATAGCGTACTCCACAGTTAACATCTCATGTAGATGCATCCACTTATGCTGATGTATCGCCTTTACCTTTAGTGGTTTTCAACACTTATTTATGCTGGGGTTAACATATTTAGAATCTGATTTTGTTATTGGTGCTGCACAGTGTATTAGTCAGCATTGAATATAGCCATGATGTGTATGTAAATGAAGGCAATTAGAAGCATCAGCTGGGAAATGTGTACATTAAAAAAGAAGAAGAAAAAAACCCAAACATTTCTCAACCTTTCCCATTTAAAACAAAATGAAACGAAACTTTCATTTGGTCTCCTTTTAAAAGAAAAAAAAAAAAGAGGGGGCGGAGGGAATTCACAGATTTTTTTTTAATTGGATTTTGAGGAGGGAACAAACCCAAACCTGAAAAATATATAAACTTTTTATCTCTTCTTCAGCAAAAGTTAGAAAGGATAAGTGGCAAGTGAACACATCAATGAGAGATAAAAAAACTTTTTTCCATTTGATTTTTCCCCCTTTATTCTTTCCTTTTTATAATAGGAAACTGGAAAGTTAAAAAAAAATTCTCATTTTCTTTGAAAGCATAGTGTAAATTTGCAAACATTGGTTTGTAAAATGTACTGAGCATCTCCAACTTGCCCTAGCCACAACTTTGAACTCAAGGTATCAGGCTAGGGTTTTAAAAGACAAACAATGAATGTCCAGCTTGGTCACAAGCTTCTTGTTTGCCCTTTGGCCCTTTTCTTTTTATGCATCAGATCCCCATCCGTATAATGGGAATAACACTTCTCTAAGGGACCATTGAAAGAATGGGAGCAATAATTTTCTGAATTGCTCAAATGCTAGGGAGCCCATATATATACTAGACAGATACATCCTGAAAAACATTGCACTACTTTGCATATCTTTGAAAGCATGCTCTCCAACCCCCACCCCACTCCACACAATTGCCATGTTTTAAAGTCCACACACAGTTCTGGCTTCATTCTGTTGTCTGCCTATTCCCAAGTGCCACAATGTAGAAACTGCCTATATTTTAAAGCAATCCAAGTTACTGTCAGGCATTTGCATACATATTGTAACACCAAAGGAAACCTTTCTTTCTCCTTTGATAAAAAAATCAAAACAAGCAAGGCATGCTGGATGTCCGCATAAAAGCTGATTAGGTTCAAATCTCATATACTGCTGTTACAACAAGAGAAAGCCTTCACTGTAAAACAGAAGGAAGAATACTGATTTAGATGTAATGTGCCTCCAACACTTGGTTAATTTGACATGTCCAGTTTTTAACAGTCCTGTAACTATCTACATTCCCTGTGCCTGAAGAACTTTTTTCCTACTACTCAATTGGTTTAATAAAATATATTACATCTACTCAAAGAACCTTGCCTACTATTCAACTTCATGCATTTGCTTACGTCCCCTTTTTCTACTTGCCTAGAAAAGAAAAAAGAAAAAAAGATTGCTGCTTAAGGGGAAGAGAAAAGAAGGGAAGGGAGCCAAGCTGAATGCACTTCAGCTGCATCACATTCACTCATACTGCACCCTACACAAAACAAACAAAGCCCCAAATGGGAAAGTGAAGGGAATTTCAAGGAGGAAGAAAAAGTCTAGATAAACTCTTTAAGAGAGACCGCAGGACATTGTACATAAGCAAGGCAAACACGTTCAGTTTGCATTGGCACAGAGGTGCCAGTTTCATGAAAAGGCAAAACCTTTTTATAGTCATCCTCTTTTTCTAGGCCTTTGTTTCAAACATCTTCTCAACTACAGCAGCGTAGTATGATAAGCCTCTGCCATGCTGTCAGTAGGTGAGAGATTCTTCTGTAAAGTCTGGCCCAGCATAAATGCAGCATGTTAGATGAGTTTGGGCATTATGCAGGACTGCAAATCCATTCTGACTTGAAACATTACAACATTAATGGCAAGCAACATTATAGACTAGGGATGGGCAAAATATGGCCCACAGGCTGGATCCAGCCCACCAAGTGATTTTATCCAGCCTGCAACTGCCCCTGTGGTTTTCCATGTGGCGTTGAGCCCTGCCCACTCCTGCTTATGCCCACCAGACAGCACCACCTTGGCCCTGGCCTCAGCCCCAGCCAGCGCATACTGCTTCTCGGTGGAGCTGCTGCCACACCTGCCCTGGTACTACTCAGCTCCCCTTGCCTCCTGGGGCTCCTTCTCCTCCTCCTGCCTCCACTGCGCTGCTCCAGGCAGGGGGGAAGTTGCAGCTGGGAGGCTCCTGACCCAGTGTGTTGGGCTCTGGCTCCAGCTCCAGCTCCAGCTTCTGGCCGTCTTTCATCCACTCAGGCACCCAGTGGGAAGTGGCTGGGAGCTGGTGCTAGACCCCTACACACTTGGGCAGGAGCCTCCCAGCTACAGCTTCCCCCGCCTGGCTGGGCATCTACTCTTCGGCATGTGTCCCCACAGCTTCCGCACACTACCTGCTGCCTGGAGCGGTGCAACGGGGGCAGGAGGAGCCCACTGGAGGCAGGAGGGAGCCAAGCACTACCCAGGGACCTGTGTCAGCAGCCCCACCAGGAAGCTGTGCATGCTGACTTGGGGCTGGGACAGTGCCCTCTGGAGGGTGCAGGGTCGGTGTGGGCAGGAGAGTAGTGCAGGCTGCTCCGCAGGTGGGGCCTCGGCCCCATGTGGAGCACTGTGGGGGCAGCCGCAAGCCAGAGGGACGGGGGACAAACTGCACTTGTACCACACCACCCAGAAAGCTCTGCTGTATGCACCCTCTGCCCCCTCCTCCTCCCTCCCTCTCCTGACCTGAACCCCTGGCAGGTTCCCACAACTTAGTACACAGGCAGCCCCCACCCACACCCCTGAATGCTCCCCACACCCAACTTGCACACCTACCCTGCACACCTCCTTCACACATACCCCCACACCCCACCCCTCCAAACAATATACAAGAGAAAGACTTTATTATGAGCTATTATGTAATTGGCTTTATACACACTACTCAACATAAATCAAGACAAAAGTATTTTTTGAAATAAAATTAACATATGTTATGGTAGATGTTTGATTTTAGTCTGTGATTCATTTTTGTATCTATAGTTTGTTAAAATAATATCTTCTGAAAGATTTTATTTGTGTGGACCAGGACAACTCATGAAAACTCATTAAGTGGCCCTCCCACCAAAATAATTGCCCACCCTTCCTGTAAAAACAGTCCCCAGTCCTCCGTGAAAAATGTGTTTCCTCTGTGTCGAGGGTGCTGTTAGTACCAGCTAAATTCACTTTCCATAAGAGGTCACAGAAGAAATAGACCAAGTATATGAAAGCTTAATAACTCTACTTCTAGTTCAGTGTTACCTGAGTAGGATGATCTATACTTTCAATAAAAAGCAGAGAAGCCAAGCCAAGATGTTAACAGGGGAAATAAAAATTTGAGAAAATAGGAAAGAGTCTGAAAAGGTAGAAGAATATATACTAAGCAAAGGATTTCTACAAAATAACAGAGAAAAATAGATGTTAAACAAGAACAGACTACTAACAAATGAGCAGGAGTATAAAACAGGGGTGCCCAGCTTTTTAGGCCCAAGGACTGTTTCAGAGGCAGTCCATGGGTTGGATCTGGTCCACGAACTGGATCTTGTGCCTAGGGCCATCCCAGAACAGGGCTGAGGCCCAATCCAGTGTGGAGCATGAGCCTGATCCAGTACAACCCTTGCCCCAGGCACTGGATTGGGCCCTGTGCCATGTCACACAGGTCCATGTCAGGCTTGCAGGACTTGGACACTTGGTGGTAGGGGAACAGTGGCAGTTGTAAATGTTCTTCTACTACCAAATTTCTAGACTTGTGGGGAGCCCCAGGAGCTGGATGACATGACTCTGTGGGCTGGATCTGACCCATGAGCCAGGTGAGCACCGCTGCGATAAAACATTATTAAGGATGTCTCATTAATGACAAGCACAATACTGAACTTATTAAAATGTACATTCATCAAGAACCATTAAAGAGAAGAACTCTGGACAAAGACAGTCCCATGAAATCTGTGTGTTGAGGGTTCCTGATAAAGAGCCGGTTAGGGAATTCTTGGAAAATGGGAACGTGTCTAAATGTTGTTAGTCACCTGGTCTTCTAAGCTGTAAGAGTCAAACTCCGTACTGCAGCAAAAAAGGGTCTGGAAAGTGGGCTACAGAAAAGTTTGCTCATCCAAAATTGTGTTCATGCTGAACTGAAAACTAAAGCAGAATTAGAAAACAAATTCTGGGCAAACAGTTGGCAAACCAGCTTGGGGCCTGGTCAGCCTGGGACCTGATGAACCCAAACAGCTGGGAAGTCCACCAGCCAAGAAGCCTGGGGAACCAGAAGGTAGGCAGCCTACCAGCCAAACAACTTGCCTGCAAATGAGCTGGCTGGCTAGTAGGCAAACTGGCAGGAAAGCAAACCAGCCTGGATTCTCCTCAAGGTGTTGATGCAATCAGCATGTTCCCATTTCAGTTCCATCTAATCAACATTTCCTGACAGAAAACTGTTCCAATAGAAAATTGTGGGTTTATTTAATGATAAGCATCCACAGCCAGTGAAAAGACTAAACCAAGAAGAGGCTCCTACTTGCAATTTCAACCAGATATTGCCCCCATGTGGATTAAATATTCTTAATCTAGTAGATTTACATATCCAGGAGGTCATCCCTGGAATCCCAGGCTCAGGAATGATTTACCAATTCATCTGTCATAGTAGCACTTATTCCTTCTGGCCTAATGCAAAACAGCATGACCTAGTAAACAGAGCACTGGGTCAGGACTTTGGAGACCTGAGTGAGAGTATATATGGGAAGGAACCACCTCCATCGGGAAATCCATTCACCTGCAAGCACATTCAACAGCATCACTTAAGCCCTCACCTACAACAGCTATGCTCCATCTTAAGGCTAGTTATATCTTTTTCCTTCCACTTTTCCTATTGGGAAGCTGTTCTAGTACCTGACTCCTGTGGAGATTAGAATCCTTCTAATTTCCACCCTAAATTTATTTGTGGTCAGTTTATACCAGCATTGTCTCAAAATCATATAACCCTTTCCCTTCCTGATGTTTACCCTGATGTGTTCATACCCACAAGCACAACACAGAGCAGTGGTTCTCAACTTGTTTTAGACTCAAGGCATCCCTCGGAAAATACCAGCTTTAACTTTTAACTCATTTTTAACTACAGAAAAATAATAGAGAAATTCTTCTGCCACAAAGAACTCAGAAAGACCACAGTAAGTCAGAATGATTTTAACATTAAGGATTCCTATTTGAAATCTCTGGGTATATCTTGTGAATTATGTTTGTTATCCTGGCAATGGTAACAGTGATTGGCATCCTGCAGCTTGAAAGGATTTGTAGGCACCTCAGGGTGCTACCGAACCCTCTTTGAAAGTCATTGTCATGGAGGATAACAAAATGATTGGGCACAGCCCATATGGATTTGTCAAAACCAAGTCAGGCTTAACTAATCTGACGTCCTTCTATGACAAAGTGAGAAGCTTTGTAGATCCAGTGGATGTGATATACCTCAACTTTTAACATTTGACACTGTTTCCAAATTACATTCTCATTGATAACCTAAAGAGCTAGTCTAGATAAAATTACTCTAAATTGTGTGCATGACTAATTAGATAAATGTACATAGTATAATTGGATAATCTATTTTAAGGCCATGTGCTCTGTTTAATTTGGTCCCATTATGCGTGTAGCTAGACGTATGGGTGGCTTCCTTTACTTTGCTGACCAAGCTGATTGCCACATCTGCAAAGGTTCACTGCCTGGTCACTCAGCAAGAGGCTTTGGGGCTTTTTGCTTAGCCATACTTATGCAGCTTGTCCTAGGCCCCCTGAAACAGCCAAGGCCATCAAGAAGTGATTATACATATCTGCCCTACACACTATCAACACATGATAAAGCATCGAGTTATTACAGCTGCTACTTCGAACTACTGTTAGTGTTCTTCAAAAAGCAATTACTCACACTTGCCCTGGCCCAATACTACTGGCCTTGATAAGCAGACTTTATTCTACTTTCCCATGCTACTGCTTATGGTAATAATGCTTAAGCACACACTATCATAATTTAGGCTTATTCTAGGTGCAGAGTTTGCATTTTTTATCATGGTGTCTCAGTCACTGACCATGTATGTGGCCTACAGCCCATTTTCTGGCTCTTATTAGGTCATGTGTCATCTTCTCACTTCACCCCAATGAGCACTCCTAAATATTTACTAGCACTAGGCAAATAATAGATTTTGTTTTGGGATGGTTGCCAAGCTGAAAAGATCTTCGTAGAAAAATCTATTTGGAAACAGAAATAGAAATGGAAAAGAATATACTTGGGTCTTTTTAGTAAAACAAACAGAAAAGTGCTTGGGTTGACTCATATGTTTCAGTCAACGCAGAATAAAATGTTGTTTTTCATTTTGGGTTACCTCTCCCTCTTTTTTTTAGCTCCCTTTTAAAATTTTAAGTCAATTTCAAAATGAAAAATTAAAGGAAAACATTGCCATTTTCAAAACAAAGTGTTCAATGAGAAACCTTTTAGAAAAATCTCTTTTTTTGGCAAAACTACTTACTAAGCTTTCTCCAAAATTGTACCCTGAAATGTTACTTTCCACTAAGAAAACAATACTTAGATTTACTGTTTATCCTTATAATCATTGCTTCCCTTCTCAAGTCACTGAAGTCAAACACAACAAAGAGGCATCATTAATGGTTTAATGTCAAACTGAGAGGAGGTAAAAGAGGAGTTCTGCATAGGTTTTACCTGGGCTTAATATTGTTCAATATCTTAATTAAATGAGTTGGGGGATGGAATTGATGGTACACTTAGTAAATCTGCAGATGGATGGGGTAGAAGACGCCTTGGCTAGGGATAGAAATTACACACAAACCTCATAAGTGATTGGAAATCCACAGTTTGAATCTGTAACACAACAGAAGTTCAGTGCACATAAACCACTTTCAAAATGGTTGAAACAGGTTTAAGAAATACCTGGATGGATGTAGTGTCAGACTTTACTATTTAAGTTAAATGGGGTTATTGAACTTCTGTCCAAGATCAATCCAGATTCAACTTAACTCGGTCCCCCAACATCCCAGGATACTTTGCACCTCTGCCGCAATGCCCCACTCACAGGATGGATGGGCTAGCTTTGGCCCCAGCTGTCTGCTCCAGCTGAGCAGGGAGACTTGCTGTAGTGCCCCCTGGCTTCTGGCCTGAGCCACTGCAGGCATGTGGCTACATTTCTGGAATCAAAATTGAATGTCTGTTCACTTGCTTATTGGTTCAATCGCTGCAGTTTAGACAAACCTGTGAAGATTGAATCGATTCAGCCTCAGGCTTTTTGACTGTTTGCACTTACCTTTGGAACTTAAATTAGGATTCAAAATGACCTTGATAAGCTAATTTATGGGTCACACGCTTTCCAGTTTATGGGTCTTCAGTTAAGACCAGAAATCATAGATCTTCACCCCCAAGGAAGTGAGAAGCCTGTAGTTGTCAACTGCCCTGAAAACACACTCAGCACAGACCACTAGTAAGTTATAAGAAATAGCAAAAAGATTTATTACATAAGTAGGAAAAATCATACAAAGAGTAACTGTAAGTTGAGAAAGCAGAATACAAGAAATAAACAGACACAATAGACACAACTGCTTTCCTTTACTAGGCAGTAATCCCCACAGGATTTCTTCAGTTGTATTCTCAGCAAATGCCTGTAGCTGCCAGATTACTGGCATAGTCTTTCCTTAACTCGGGGTCTAGACAAATTCCCTAAAACCTGGGACATTTTGGATAAAGAGGCTTCTCCAAGGCATGCCTTTAGCACCATAATCATATCTACCCAGCTATATTTTTCTATTCAGTGCTAAGGGAACATGTGTACTATATGTAGATGACTCCTCCCCTCAGGCCAGACATTATCCCTGGTTACAATTATATCAAAGAAATATTTACGTCCTCTCAGATAGGTAGTGCAATATTCTTTGCTATTATTCAAGAGGCATGTAGACTGCTTTATTCTATTTGTTAATGTACATTAGCCTGAATTAATGCACAGTATGTCTATACATGCACATGTTTACTGTGCATTAACTTAGGCTAATCACACTTTCGAGGTATCAAATTTAGTTATTAGTTAATGCTCAGTAATGCACATATAGACACAACCCGGCACTAACTTTAGTGCTGGGTCTGCCCTGCAATTAGGGGGCTAGCCTGAGGCCAGCCTCAGAGCTTCTGGCTAGCCACCTCTCTTGCTCCAGGGCTGACCTGCTCTCTGGCAATCCCTAGCTGCAGGGTATAAAGGCCTGCAGCCATTTTGTGCCTTGGGGCACACACACCAGGAGTCTGCACAAGCCTATTGTTGTGAGCCCAGAAGGTCTCATGTACCCCTTGGATAGGTCACAGGCTGTTTCTGCCTGGACTATCCCCTTCCAGAGCTGCTACCTGGCCACAGGTGAGTGCCACAAAGGGCTGCAGTTTGCTGCATGCCTTGCCCAGCCCTGAAAACACCCCAGGCCTGCTGCCTGGTTTTCCGCTGCTGCTCACCCTCAACACTGTATCTTTACAGGTGCTGTGGTAAAGTGCCTCTGCCATGCAGCTCCCAGTCTCTGGCCATGCTCCTGTCCTGAGTGCTGCTGGCAGGCATCCAGGGCTGGCCCCAGGTTTCCTGCATGCCTCCCCCTCCCCCCCCCAGCACACAGACAGGCATGACACAGTTCAGAACTTTATTCAGCAGCCTGTGTCCCTGCAGCTAGATGGGTAGCCCTCCAAACAGTGGAAGAGGTTGTAGGGCATCCCAGGCTTGTCCACACACTTTTATAGCTCAGGGTGCAGGTGTGCCCAGGGTACCAGGAGGATCAGCATCAGCAGGGCATAGTGGCTTGGGCACCCCCCCCCCACCTGCAGAAACAGCTCGTTGTGTACTGCCCAGGACGTACACAGCAGGGGCATGCTCAGGGTGCAGCAGCAGCATGGCAGAGGCCAGCCCCATAGTACCTCCCAAACGAGGACCACAGCAGGAAGGGGGGGCTGCAGCCAGCTCCTCACCCCAGTTGTCAGGGAGTCCTTTGTGCACTGACCCCAGGCACCATGGGCTGGATGGTAGCACAGTAGGGCAACTGAATTGCAGTGAGAGAGTGGGGGAGTGGGGTCTGGAGCATCAGCAACAGGTGCTGCCAGTAGCATGGCCTATCTCCCCTGGGAAGGGGCTGGAGGAGGCAGGCTGCTTGCAGCCAGCACCCAGTGGGCCAATAGTTCCAGGGAAGCATGTGGGGATGCAGGGCTCAGGCAGTAGTTGCCTGGGTCCAGACCTTCCTGGCCAGCTTATCATGGTCCCTGGGCACCCATACCCAGCCAGACCCCAATCTGAGGCCAGGCAGTGTTCAGCCTCTGATGTAGAGCATCTTATCTCTGAAATGTTGCAAATTCTCACAAAAGGCTTTCTGTCTCTTGCCTCTGAAGAGCCAACATCTGGACACAGGGGAGAGCCCACAAGTCCCAATGGGGATGTAGGCCTTGGGTTGCTGCCACCCACTGCTGGAGCCACTCAGATGTGCCAGCTGCATCAGTGGCACACTAGGGACTGGACTTCTCTGCTCCAGCAGCTGGTAGCAGTGACAGGGGAGCAGAATGTGTTGAAGCAGGCACAGGAGGCATGGGAGCAGGCCTGGTGGGCATAGGACATGAGGACTGGGTGCATCAGGACCACTGGCTCTGCATGGAGGACCTAGAGCAGAAGCACCTGGAACAGCTCCAGCAGCAGGAGAACTCCAACTGCCAGGCCATGGACACCCTCCTGGCCCTGGCAGCTGTGTACATGTCTCCTACTTCCCAGCCCCTGCCCATGGCCCCACATGACCCCTGGGTCTCACCCACTGCCCCACAGTAGGCCCCTTCCTGGTCCTGGGAGGAGGTTCTTGGGCACCTTCTACCTGCCAGACCCCCTGGCTCAGACCCTACCCCAGACCTGTCACTACCCACCTGGGCCCAGACCTGCCACTCTCCCTGCACCATGCATGAGGCTGTCATGAGCTGGGGTCACCACAGCCCCTGGACCCATGGAGAACATCCAGGGGCTGTGGTGCTGGACACCTGCCCCAGGGCTCTGCACCCTAGACTTCCTCATGGCCCTCTGGGCTTGAACACCCAAATTATTGTATATAGTTTCCCATTGCATATAGTTTTCCACTTGTAAGTGGGTTTTTATTGTTGCTGGATAGGGAGGGTGGTGGAGGGACACTGTTGGTTGAGGAGGGAGGGGAGAGAGTGTTCTTTTTGTTGTGAGGGTAATAAGGTTTTTTGTTTGTTTGTTTCAAATATGTGCCTGGCCTGTGGATGAGGCTGGGGATGAGCAGGGGGTAGGGAGTATGTGGGCAGCAGGGCAGCCAGGCTGGAGGACGGGGGTCATCCAGGGCCTTCTACAGCCAGTGTCCTGATCCCCATTGGTGAGTGTGTGGTTGTCACTGGCAGAGGATGGGATGGAGCACTGGGGTGCTAGGCATTGCTGGCAGGGGGAGGGGCAGGGGCAGAGGCTGGAGCAGCCCTGACTGGCAGCTGGCAGCCATGCAGCCAGAGGCTGGAGTGCTGGCAGACATGCAGCCAGAGGCTGGAGCTCCCCCTGGTGGCCCCAAGGGCACATGGCAGGATTGGAGGGATTTGGGACTAACTTTAGTCCCAAGGCCAAGTCCCTGCAAGTGTAAACACCTGCCAAAAATCATTTAATGCACATTAATTAAATATGCATTAAACTTAGTCATGCTTATTTGCATGTGTAAACATACCCTTAGGAATGAAGGAATAATTAACTGCACATATAATAAATAGGGAACAACGGCTTAGGCAGAAGTTCTGTACAAAAGGATGTGGGGTTATAGGGGATCAGAAACATAATGTGAGTCAACAATATCATGAAACCCCCCCCCAAAGATCATACCTCCAAGCATGAGAAGGTGAAGGAGACTGTGTAAGACACATGAAGTAATCCTTCCATTTTCCTCAACTGGAATACAGTATCCAGTTTTGGAAACCACACTTCAAAAAATATGTGGGCCAACTAAAAAGCATCCAGAGAAAAGGAACACCAAAATAAATAAATAAAAAAAAAATCAGAAGTTCAGAAAATGCAAGGTAAATTTGTGCATGTGGGAAAAGATGTCACGATTTCATGGTCAGAAGACCTACCATGGTTGTCCAGCACTGAGGAGGCCTGCCCCTCATGCTATGCCCCTTCTTATGCAGCAGCACACTTCCATACACATGCTATGACAGGGAGTCATAGCTCTTTGTCCTCCCCAAAAGCTTAGAGCAGTGGTCTCCAAAGTGGGGTGCGTTCACCCCAGGGGGAAGAAAATATTAGAACTTCTATTTATATTTATATAAATATGCATATATTGGTGGTGCACGCTCAAACATTTTTTATTGATGGGGTGTGTGAATATAAATCTACATATATTGGGGGTGTGTGCTCAAATATTTTTCACTGATAGGGGTGCGCAATCAAAAAAGTTTGGAGAGCACTGGCTTAGAGAAGGAGCTAGAAGGCAACTATACTCATTCCTGGGGCATTGCATGGGCTGCAACTGTTTCCAGCTGCTGTGCAGAACCCACAAGAAGTGATTTGCAAGCACTCACCTCCCCTCCAGCAAACTACAGGAACACCTAGGCACCACATAGCTTTTAAAATCCATGGGATTTTTTTGTTCTTAAAAGGACTTTGCATGCTATTTTAGCAGTCTATACCTACCTGGAATCATATACAGGGCTTGATTCTTCTGTCATTTACACCAGTGCAAATCAAAAGAAACCGACTTAGATTGGTGTTTAGCTGGAATGAATGACAGCATATTGAAGCCCATTCATTTTAGAGCTATTCTCAATATAGAGAGACAGAGCTATACGGTTCCAATTACACTCTGGAAATATGTAACTCTCATGATAGTTCATCATACTGTATTTGCACTGCCTGTGATTATACTTTGCAGTGTATGAAAGTACTTACCTAATATTACACCTCTCATTGTGCTCAGTACCTATTGGCATATAATTACCTCAGAAGGGCCAGCAAAACATACTGCTTGTCAAGTGTTGCACAGTTTAATTGCAGACTTTTTTTCTATGGAGCAGCATAAGGTACAAGTTTGATGCACAAAGGGTCTTGTCATTTAGGTTGTATCTAGGATGAACAGCAGAATGTGAGCTGCAGGAGGGAAGAGAGACTGGTTAGGGCGCTTGCCCAAGAACCTTTGATTTAAATTAAAGTCACAAAAATAAGTCTGAGTGGCTGTTTATCTGTTGGTTGCCGACTGAGACTGTCTGCTGAATTTGTTAGCAGTGCGTGAATGAAGCTGGCAAAGCCATCCGGTAACATGACCTACAGTAGCTTCACTGCCATGAAGCCAGGAAATGATCATTGAACAGTTTAACTGAGGTCATCAAAGGAGAGATTAGTAATGACCCTGCTTTATGACCATTTTGTATAAAACAAAAAGGTGATTTTCCCCTTCTTTCTCTGTAAAATCATAGCCCCATCCTGGATTCTGTCTGAACCATTTAACTCCCTTCAATGATTTTTTTCTTGAGGATGTGTTGGCTAATAATGAATAGCTAATTAACAAGGGAGGGATCCAAGGGTCTCCACGGTAAGGACCAGCCATTACTGGAGGCGTTGCCTTTTCTTGAGAGTTTTAACTATTCATACAATGGTGCCATCTCCAAAAAGGACAAAGGAGGTGGGGGGAGAGGGGTAGAAAATTTTCTAATGCTCTTCTGCACTGGCCAGAATATTGCAACAGAGACAGCAGGTTTCTGTATCCTCTCAAAAGGAGTAGCAGTGGTTAAGTTCCCCTAGCATAACAAGGATCTGCCATCTGCAATGCTTCCCCTCCTGGGCCTTTGCAAGACTGCAAGCTGAACTGTACTTCTTCGCAAGAAACTACTTAACAAATACAGCAGCTGAAGTGAATGGCTCCAAAGGTATGCACTTTTGGATATACTTTAATAATTTTCCTGAAAGCTGTCCTAGAAGTTAGGTTTAGGGCTTATAGTATACAGCATTATATATAGCAGCTCTCTGAATGATGCTAGAAAAAGAATAATTACATGAATATGATGATAAAAAGTATAGTGCTTACCTCCCCCCCATCTTTCCAAAAATGGTTTTAGGTGGCTAAAGTCATTTCTTTCTTTTCTTTTCTTTTTTCTGGTCAGTACTGACACTGGCAGTAATTTCTGGAGTATTGTGTTCAGTTTTTGGCATCCCACTACAGAAAGGATGTGGACAAACTGGAGAGAATCAAGTGGAGGGCAGCAAAAATGGTGAGGGGCCTGGGGCACATGACTTATGCGGAAAGTCTGAGAGAACTGGGCTTATATAGTCTAGAGAAAAGGAGACTGAGAGGGGACTTAATAGCAGCCTTCAATTACCTGAATGGGGGTTTGAAAGAGGATGGAGCTGGATTGTTCTCAGTGGTGGCTGATGACAGAGCAAGGAGCAATGGTCTCAAGTTGCCATAAGGGAAGTTTAGGTTAGATATTAGGAAAAAATTCTCACTAGGAGGGTAGCAAAGCAGTGGAACAGGTTACCCCGAGAGGTGATGGAAGCTCCATCCTTGTAGGCTTTCAAAACCTGGCTAGACAAAGCTTTGGCTGGGATGATCTAGTTGGGGATGGTCCTGCTCTGAGCAGGCGGTTGGACTAGATGACCTCCTGAGGTCCCTTCCAACCCTAACTTTCTATGATGCTATGATTTACCCAGAATTCTGTGATAGTTTGCTTTATTTTTGTTTTACTAGATAGCCAATTCTTCTTTAAAATATTTTCTGGCATTCAGATGTTACAGCAACAAGGGTCTAGAGAGATGACTGGCTGGCTGGATAGAATGAGGGACAGACAGTTTTACAGGTATTTCATTTCTTTACATAAATCCCAAGGTATCCCACAAAGTATTTAAGCACATATTTAATTATATACATTCTTAAGTCTGAGTCTAAAAACATCCAATAAGATGCCAAATGCAGATAATTGATCAGAAAATAGCCAAAACCTGTTAAAGAAATGGAATCATACACTGAAATGGAAACATGAACAATGTAACATAGACTCCCTATTAAAAATATATTCATCTGTCCAGATTTATTCAAAATGAGAAACAATAAAACTATGATTTATTCAGCAACCCTAGATTAGGAAGAGAAGAAATTTGAGTGATCCTATATGATACTGTAGAAAGATTTTAACTAGAAATCACTTAACAGTAGAATTATTTGAGCCAGATTTCAACTACACTATTTGAAACAGACCGTCATTCAATCCTGTGCCTTAAATGTAATGAAAGAAAGAATACTTTCTATAACTTCCTGCAGGACCTCATCAGGATGGCCCCAGTACATGAAAGTCTCAGTAAGAGGTATGAATTCCCTTATGGGGAAGAGGGCTATACTGGGAACACACAGAAGTGGGTCACTTTACAATAATGGTGAGTGCATTCAGGAATTAAGTCAGCTGAACTATCTAATTGATGTAGGGACATTCTGTCCTTATAATGAGATCCATAAAGTGGATCTCATCTGATAATACCGTATACCCCAGAATAAAATATACATCTTGTTTTGAAAGACAAAGGCCACATCTACATGAGATGCTGACTGTGCAGCAGCCCAATATTACTGTGCTGTAGCATCATGTGCCAAAAACCATGATGCGACGGTACTGTGCAGTAGTATTAGGCTACTGCGCAGTAGCATCACAAAAAAGATGTTTGTCAGTGCTACTGTGCAGTAATTCAGGTTACTGCGCAGTAATTTAGTGCTTGTTTACACAAGTAGTAAATCGCTGCACCGTTACAAATGCTCAGTCAGCATTGTGTGTAGATGCAGCCAGAATGAATTAAAAGAGAGCTTTTCATGTATTAAGTAATTGAGTAGCAGCAGCTAGGGAGCAAAGCCTTCTCACTGTTCAGTTCCCTGTCAGTGGCATGAAGATTTTACTTTTTATTTCATAGATTTCATAGACATTAAGGCTGGAAGGACCCTTGTAAGATCATCGGGTCCAGCCCCCTGTCTAAGGGGCAGGAAGTCAGCTAGGGTCAAAGGACCCCAGCAACATAAGCGTCCAAGTGTTTCTTAAAAGTGTCCAGCGTAGGTGCTTGGACCATTTCTGTGGGGAGTCTGTTCCAGGCCTTGGGATCTTAGACAGTAAAGAAGTTTTTCTCATGTCCAGCCTAAAACGGTCTTCTGGGAGTTCGTGACCATTGGACCTTGTCATCCCCTGGGGTGCTCTGGTGAACAGTCATTCCCCCAGACCCTGATGCACACCCCTTTTGTACTTATAAGCTGCCGCCAGGTCACCCCTGAGCCTGTACATCTCCAGGCTGAAGAGTCCCATAGCTTGCAGCCTGTCATCATAAGGTCTGTTCTCTTGCCCTCTGATCGTGCACGTGGCTCTCCTCTGCACTGTCTCAAGCTTCTCCCCATCCTTCTTGAATTGTGAAGCTCACAATTGGATGCAGTACTCCAGCTGTGGCCTCACCAAGGATGAGTACAGCAGGAAGACGATATCCTGGGTCTTGCTTGAGATGCGTCGGTAGATGCAAGCCAGAGTTTTGTTCGATCTGCCAGCTGCAGCATCACATTGGTGGCTCATGTTCATCTTGTGGTCAGTCATGACCCCCAGGTCTCTTTCAGTCATGGTGCTAGCAAGTGTAGCATTTCCGAGCCTTATAAGCATGATGTGGGGGGGGCGGTTCCCCCAAGATGGAGCACCTTGCATTTCTCCCTGTAACAGACTGCCAATGTGGGCTCACCAGATCTGCTTGAGATACTTACCCTGGGCTAGAAACAGTGTGGGTGAACTCTGAGCGACCCCAAGGGTGAAGCAGGGGAGTCCTGCCCTGCCCTGTGGAAAAGCAGAAGCCAGTCGAAAGAATGGGTTTTCAGTCCCTTCATTTGCATGGAAGGGGGATGGCCAGAGTGGGGGACCAGCCACTCTGAGCCCTGGTTGGCCGGTTTGCAAAAAGGGGATAAAAGCAGCAGCCGAACTGGCATGAGAGGCTGCTGACAGTGACTCCAGGGAACAACGCGGGAGGCCTAAGAAGAGCTGGGGTGAGCTGACCCAGCCGAGGGAGCAGACAGACCCCCTCTAAAGAGCCTCAAAGGCTGAGCCTCTCAGGATCTGCCTGGATCACCCTCCTGTCCTCAGGTGTGGATGCTTTACCCCAGAGTTTGGTGTCGTCAGAGAACTTGACACTTCTGACACCAATGTCCACATCATTGAAGAAGATGTTAAAAAGTAAAGGCCCTAGGACAGAGCCCTGAGGGACCATGTTCATCTTTAAATGTCCTCTTGGGGGCCCTTGCCTTCCCTACAGTTCGTTCCAGGGCTGGGGCAGGGGTGGGCTCCCTTAAGTGCCTTGGTCTGCTGGCTTTGCAAGGGTCGATCAGCGGGCCAGCAGTGGTGGTAGTCCCCCCATCCCCCAGTGGGCTTAGTTTAAAGCCCAGTGGAGCAGGTCAGCCAGTCTGGCTGAGAAGAGCTTAGCTTCCTTCCCAGCAGAGAGAGGTGTAGGCTGTCATAAAGGAAGGATTTTGAATTCCAGCTTCCAAATAAGTGTTCTGGGAGAAAGTATATTTGGTGATTTTTTTTTAAAGTATGAACAACCATTGTAAAATCTTATATTACTAGAGCAGAGACCATCCTTGTTTTAGTAGAGGTAGGAAAGACAAGCAGATTAGCAATACCATATGGGATTTGCAGAAAGAGAACAGGCTAAATTAAATCTACTTGATGCCTTAGGGGCAGAGAAAGCTAAACAATTAAAAGAGGAATATGAGGATAAAGATAAAGCAGTAGAAAGATCAGTCTGAAGGATAAAAGAGCATATAATGGGGGTTCAGCTTTAGAAGCAGAATGGCAGCAATGAAGGGAGACGTGAACACTTGATCAAACTAAAGAACTTGCTAGAGGTTGTTAGCTATAGCAGGGAAAGTCAACAAGGGAAAACTTATTATCTTAGATAAGCAAAAGAAAAGATGGACAGAACAACTCCATGTCATCGTTTAGAAAATCGCCTCTTCCCCCCGCAAATAATATTTAAATGTGATAATGTATGGAAGATGGCATCTTGATGCTTAGTATCTATACATGATGCTATATTGCTATAGCAATGCATATAGCGACGTAGTGTCTACAGGCAAAAGCCTTGATGCTGCAGCTATGTCACTGTTGCGACACGCTCCCAAAGTATAGCTCACTGCTACAGCAATGTAGCAGCTAAAAATAATGGTGTTACACACATGGTGCAGTACGG
This sequence comes from Crocodylus porosus, assembly GCF_001723895.1. Lineage (NCBI taxonomy): Eukaryota > Metazoa > Chordata > Crocodylia > Crocodylidae > Crocodylus > Crocodylus porosus. The sequence continues at coordinate 17,817,535 of NW_017728948.1, forward strand.
GGTGTCACTTCGCCATCATTTAGTACTTACTTTTGGAATACTAAATGACAGCGCAGGAAATGGTGCCAGAAGGGCACATGTAGAAGCTCCCACTGTGAATAAATTACTCTGGATATAGTTAAAGAATGCAGTGAAAGACTGAAGAACAGGAAATCACCAGATAAATCACAGCAGAAGTGCTTAGGTAACTGGGGAAGATAATATGGAAATCCTGATGTACCTCTTCAATTTGATGTGAGGGAAGGATTGTATCTCATTATCAAGTGCCTGAAAATGGAGATTTGAAGGACTGCAACAGCTGACACAGAATTACACTGCTCTCAGTCCCAGAGAAAGTGTTCTGTGCATCCATCCTGAATAGATTTAGAGATGCCATGGATAGCAGAGTTAAAGAGCAACAAACAGGCTTTTGCCCAAACTGATCCTATGCAAACCAGGTTTTCATGCAAAGGCATTAAGTCAATTTAATTTAGTTTGCTTTCTTTCTGCAGTAGCATCCCCTGTGGTTTTGCACAATCCTGTAATACAAAGTAATGAATGACAGCTACCAGTAGTCATGAATTTTGGAAATTTCCAAAAGGCATTTGATAGTGTGGAAAGCCAGTCAGAGAGGCAGACAACAGACTCTGTAAAGTCTTCTGCATAATAATTCAAATTATTAAACATCTCTATCAGAATGCAAAAGGTGAGGTAAAAATAAACAGAAGGTAATGAATTGATTTATATTAAGACAGGTGTCAGGCAAGAAATGTATCTTGTCCCGTAACTTGTCTGGAGTTGCTATTGATGTTGTTATGTGACAGATTGTCAGTATAGAACCAGGTATTGCCTAAATAAATGGTGAGATTAGAGACTTCCTAGATAACATCTGTCCCATAACTAAATCAGTTGAAGATACATAATAAAAACATATGGTCTTGCAAATCCTTCCAAGCAAATCAGTTTTATTATTAAAAAATCAAGGATGGAAATTATGAAAGTTAATTTAATACAGATTTTTTTTCTATTTGGAAAATGAAACCTTAAGAACTATTAATTCATTTACATACCTGGGTAGCATCGGTGTTGTTGAATAAATGTTTGATGTAAGCTTTATTCAATGGGATAACAAGATGATTAGTGGGATAAAACTAGGGCTAGGAAAATACTTTTCATTGAAATGTTGCTGATGAACAGACAAAGCAAGTTTTGTATTTCAAAAGCTCAATGCCTTATGAAAGTCCAGTGTGATTAGCAACACCACCAAAACTAAGATCTTCAGAGTCAATGACTGATATAGAGCAGAGTTCTGGAAAATTAAGTTTATTCAATCCATGTTAAACAGCTTACAAATGAAATTGTCCATGTAGAATATTTTAAGTAACATAGACTGATAGAATGAATAATGAAGAGGTCCTAGAATAGGCGCAACTACCCACACTAGTTCTATACTACTACAAGTAATACAGAAGAGGAGATATTTTCACATATTTTAAGAATGCCTAATAATAAACTACCCATATAAGAATGGCTTTGGCAAGCCAGGGAAAGCGAATAACCCAGAAGCAGCTCTGACTGTGATCCCAAGCCCAGACTGGGGCTGCAGCAAGAGCAGCTATGTGCTGACCCCCACCCCAAAACCCCACTGACTTTTACTCAAATCCAAGATGAGGGCCTTTTTCCCTATGTTGAGTTGGGGTAGGGTGTTGAGTACATTGTCAATATCACAAACCTAGGCATTTGTGGGTTGACAAAGGGCATGGACATCTGTTTGCTTGGCCTTTGTGCCCCTATAAAAATGTGTCATTAAGATAAAACAATCTGTGTCTATAAAAGCCTGTAAAAGTCTTGGAAAATGAGCCCAGGATAGGGATGGCTGCTACTGTTTCACTTCTGGCTTAAAATGGTGCAGGAAGAAGCACTATGCTGATCATCATCTTTATCATCATGGTATTTAATGGGATAACAAGATAATTAGTGGGATAAAACTAGGGCTAGGAAAATACTTTTCACTGAAATGTTGCTGATGAAAAATTTGTTTTTCAAAGATTTTTTTTTGGAATTTTTTAATAAAGTTTCTGCTTTCCTAAACAAAATTCCATTTTTTTTAGTAGATGACATAAATTTGGGGAACAAGGGCCTTGCTCAGAATATTTTCTATCTTTGATAATGATCACCTGAATCTTTGGCGATATTTTTTGGAGTTTTCAGCTGAAATATTTTTGTGGGGGCTAAAATAATTTTGAAATATTTCTGTAGAAAAGGGATTGCCAACATTTTTGGGCATAGTGCCAAAAACACCTGCAACCTCAACTTGTAATATTTTGGTGTGCCAAAGGCAGATGGCAGGGGCCTGATCCTTGTTGTGGCAGCACAGCCTTGGCCCCTTCCATCTGTGCTGAGGTGTACATGCCAAGCAAAATGCCTTCGAGTGCCATGCTCTGGCACCCATGCCAGGTGTTGCCTACCCCTGCTAAAGAAAAAACATGCTGCTTCTCTTTCAATGTCTAGATAAAAGCAATGGGACTTAGCATGCTGTTAAAATTAAACAAGTGTTTTTGGAATAGGAAGTGTACTGAAAACATGTATATTTCTTATGTTGCAGTGTTTTAGTGACAACATTAGGAAGTTGATTTTCTAAAGAACTCACATCACACAATTGGAACCTTTCTGGTATACACAAGAGTTACAAGAGTTTATATTTAGTATTAAAATTAGGGTACATCCATAGTGTTCCCCCACTGAGCCTGGGACTGGTGCTGTGAATCTGACCTTAGCAATTCACTATGCATACTCAAGTAGCACTGATGACTTAGAGTAGCCCTGAGTCCATGTCCCAAAGCCACTCTCAGCCTCTCCATCTTAGGAGAGCGTTAGGGCATGCACTCAGATCTACTCTGACAAATGACCAAGCTTGGCTGTATATAGAGCAGGAGCAAGTGGCTGAAGACTGAATCCCAGCAGGGATCTTGGACTCAACAAGGATGTACTCCAGCCATGCCCTGAAGGGCCAGGTTTTCTAAAGGATTCAGCTAATCTAGTCATAAGCATCACAGTGGGAGAAGGTCTGTGTTGAGTTCTTTTGAACAGGATTATTTAATATCTAATTTTTCTACTGAAGCCTATGGCCATGTTATAAAATACCTGGAACCCCTCCTAAGTCATTCCATGTTTTCTTATATTTCACTCCTTTTTTCAGGACAGGCTAGTTGTTCTGTGCCTTTTATCCCATTTTGTTATCATATGATTTATATTGCAGCTTATCTCCTCAACTACTAACAAGAGTTTCCATCTAACCCATTCTATTTGATCCCAGTGCTCTGTAGCAGATGTGTAATGCAAATCCTGTCTCATAAAAGTATACAGTTATTCAGAATGTTTTGTCAGCAGACAGTTTCTTATACAGCTGGTGAGACTGCATAATTTTCTGTATTGATGAAGAGCTTAAGTTTAGAGATTAAAGAGCACTTCCAGATGTTTAATAAATCAGATTGCCCTATAATCCTTTTTTGTTTTTCTAGGAGACATTTTCAAAAACACGAAGATAGTTAGGAACCCAATTCCCATTGAAAGTCAAACAGCTCCACTTTATTAAGAAAGGGGATGTGTCTCTTTCTAGAGGGATAGGAACTTTGTTGTTTGAGAGTCTTCCTAGGGTTTTAATTTTTCTAAGTAGAACTAGAATGCTGATTAAAGCTATGCCAGGAGGTAACTCAGTGCAATGCTTTTCTGGATCTTACAACTCTAGTTCAAATGTATCAAGTGTGTGCATGTGTGTGTATAAATGTCAAATGTATAAATGCTACTGCTAGTGGAGAATGTTCTCATATAACCTGACTGTCTTAGGTATTTACCTATTTCAGTTTTTATTGATATGAACATTTTATACCAGCTTATTTTAAGCGAAGGCAAGCTCATACAGAGAGATTGAAATTATTACATCTGTTATAGGTTGAAATGCAAGCAAGATTGATCGTTTCAAATTAAAGTGTGTGAGACTTTATGTCACAACTTGCCTGTGAAATTCAGTGTTGGAAACTGCCCAGGGTTAAGGTGTTATAACATTCACTCTCAGTACAAGAACACAGTAGTATCTGACTCTGGGTCATATGGTTAGTCTTAGGAGGCTGGGGACCATAAATTCATGTGATTACATAGATTTTTATTTCACAGATATAAAGGGCATATGGAACCATTTATGATCATACACTCTGGTTTCCTGTATAATAGAGGCCTCAGAATTTGGCCCACTGGTTTCTACATCCCAACCATTTTTCAGAAATATATAAAGATTAAAAAAGATGAATTTACTACAATATTAGTAAGCTGTTAAAATGTACAACCACAAGATAAACTCTGCTGACTTCGATTTCCAGACACACAATCTTCTTGTGTTGTTGTCTGATAATTTAAAGACCCCTCTAATATCAATGACTATTATTCAGGGGGCCAGAAGGTTATCTACTTTTGTTCCATGGGTCACTCTTGGTCATTGAGATAACCACAGTTTTCAACTGTTTCCATGTGTACTGTGTTACCTGACTAGTGTAAGCCTTTGTAGCATTTCTCCAAATTGTATCTTATCTCCTGTATGTGAATTCAAAGTTTCTAAACAAGTAGTAGTCTATGAATCAAATAGTATTCTCTAAATCAAGTAGTTTTTTGTAAGAAATATTATACCTCTATCTTATACTCCATGATCTTTTATACTCTATTCAACCCAGACCTTCTTTGAAATTCTGAGAGAACGTAGAGGCCTTCCAGCATGCCACAAAAGTCAGCAAATCAAAACTATTGGTAGCATAGCTCTGGTGGGAGTGATAGGGGTCCAACTGCAACTGCCAACTTAGAGGGGGTGCTAATATGGTACTTACCCTAGGAGTCTTTGCCATGTTGGGTGCCATTTTACACTGTCCCCACCCAGCCATAGGACCTGTGTAAGTGCAATCCTGCACTCAGCAGCACATTTGGGAGCCAGAGGGGTGGAATGATGCCCCACAGTGGAGGCTTTGCCATTGGAGGCACAGCTTTGAGCCCAGGGGTTGGAGAGAGGTGAGAATAGGGCACCAGGAAGGGCCCCAGGGAGCCTGTGCTGCTACCTGTTTCTTAGCAGCAGCAATATAAGCCCATGCTGCTGCTGAAGCAACTGCAGCAAAACAGCTGCAGTCAGAGTGAGGAGAGCTCTGTCAGGTAAGCTCTGTCCCCCCCCACCAGACCCTGCTCTCCAGGGGTAGGGACAGACATTCAAAAGGACTGAACCTGAGTTGATTCAATCTTTGCAGGTTAATCTAACCTGGCTAGGCTGAATCAGTTTGTAATCACAGCAACACTCCATCTGAACTGAAAAAATGCAGGCACATGCCTGCAGTGGCTCAAGATAAAAGCTCAGGGGTGCTAGAGCAGCCCTCTTTTCTCTTCCACAGAGCTGAGCTGAGAGGCAGCGTGGCCAGGCCCTGGCAGGTCACTATGATTAGGGAGGGGTATAACCCCCCACCCTGCCTGCACAATCCCAGGCTTTTCCAGGATGGCTTCTGATGGGCAGGAGTGTTGCCAGACTGCAGCCCCTGGCTAGCACTCTGAGGCAAAGTGGGGTGTGCAGTGTATGCATATGTTGATGATACTGAGTTTTTCAATCTCCCTCTCCCTGCTTCTTCATGCTGTCTGCAAACCTGACAGGTGACGGAGCCATCAGGGGGCTGATAACACAGCTTTTATCAGCTCATCAACAAAACAAAAGCCTCTCTCATTTGTTCCAAGGAAGGAACAGAGAGACATTACCAGCTTATCTGTTGATTAGCTCCAAAAAGCACTAAGTAGACATTGTTTTGTCTGCCTGTCCCAGTGAAATTGGAGACACACACACATATAGACACCTCTCTGCATTAGCTAGCATGCCACATTCCTAGGGTCCTTGGGGCTGGGGTCCATGCTATGGGGGATGGAATGGAGGGAGGGGGGAATCCCTGCTTGAGCAGTGAGCAGTGGGGAGAGTGGGGGGTGGAGCAAGGCAGACCCTGCTGTTCCCGCAGTCTCCACCAGAGCTCTGGCTAGGGAGCAGAGGGATGGGGTCAGCCCTGTTCTCTGGAGCAGATAGCCCAGGGCTGCAAAGCATCTGGGATGCTAGGGGACTCTGGTTTAACTGAAACCAGGAACGGGTCTGGGACAGATATTGCATAAACTGGTTTCACCCAAATCAGTTAAGTCTGATACTACATTCAACCAGGTTTATCTTAAACCAGTTTCAGCCATTTTGAAACTGGTTTATGCACACTGAACTTATGTTCTGTTACAGCTTTAAACCAGTTTCTGATCACTTAAACCAGTTTGTGTGTAATGTCTCTCCCTAACTCAGTGGTCAGAATAACCCCACCCCATATCCCAGACACTGAAAGTATTCCTTAAACCTCTGAGGACCATAGTGTACCAAATGTGTACAAGTACTGTGTTCCAGAGCCAAAGCTTCTCTAAAATCAGTGTGCTATCAGTTCCTTTTCATTTAAACCAAAGGACCATTAATTCAAGTATCACATCTGATAAATCATAGCTGACAGTATTAGTAAGAGGTAGGAACTATAAGGTATTATATACATAAGCAACTAGTTAAATCACATACACACATACACAGACACACACACACACACACACACACACACACACACACAGAGTACAATCACTTTAACATATAGTAGTAAAAGCTGTGTTATCCAGCATTTTACAAGTTGGCATGCTCTATTAACCGGCATGCTGGCTTGTAAGGTAAAAACGAAACTGGAAGTGCCCGCCATGGCACTTCTGGTTTTGCTGAGCTCCCTGTGCTGCTGAGCCCCCACAGTAATAGTTCTTTTCCCCTTTCTCTTCTGTCCCCCTTCCTGTCCCTCGCAGCAGGAGGGACAGCGGCACACCGGATGCAGCAGGAGGGGCAGCCTCTCAGGTAACCAGCATATTTTGTTATCTGGCATCCCCGATTCCTCGTGGGTGCTGGATAACAAAGCTTTTGCTGTACAACCATCATAAAAAGCAACTTCTATATCTCCAAAATGGCAATTTAAAGAAAAAATTGTTAGATCAAATGAGAGGTCAAGTGTCAGGTTTGGAAAATTAAAAAAATATCTAGCCAATCATTTTTAAAATCAACAAAAAACTTTCTGTCTAGATATAAAAACCCAGATATTTCACAGTTATCCCACATGGGGATTTGAAATGAGATGCTAAGAGATTGACCATATATTTAAAAAGACACAGTTTAATCTGAGGCACATTTTTCAGCCAAAGAAAAGTAAAAAGCACTCGAATAACAGAAAAAAAGATGCTGTCTCTTTAAAAGTTCATTCAGTTTTATGAATGAAATACGTGTTGTTATAACCCAGGCATTTGGTTTATAAAAACACTAGATTTTTCTTTTTACAATTTCCCTTTAACAACAGAGTGAAAAAGGGTCAGGTTGTCAAGGCACTGGTCCGGGACCATAAAGTTCTGGTCTCAAGTAGTAAGTCCTGGCTCTGCCCTTGTGTGACTTTGGACAAATTAGTCTCTGTGCACTTTGGTTCCCAATCTATAAAATGCAAATGATATCTTCTTTCTTCCCCCCTTTCTATGTTTGCTCTGTTAAGTCTGAAAGCACTTCAGCTTAGGATGTGTGTTTCAACAGCACCTAGAAATGATGGGTCCTTGGCATCTTCTGCCCATTCCCATTCCCCCTTCTCTTCCTACCATTTGTAGTCAAATCGTTCTCTCCATTCTATACACGGCTTTGTCCATGTCCTTTCACAACATCTGATGACATGAGCTCATGAAAGCTTATGCTATACCTTTCGCTAATGTAATTAATCTAACAGATCCACATCTAACATAGCTAACTATGTCTCATCATTCTGCTCATCACAGCACTATAAAAATGGCTCTGGTTCATCCCTAGGTGTTATTGAACATACATAATAATAAATCACAAGCATCAGCTTGGATAACTAGACATGCAATGTCCCCAAGAGCAAAGTGGAGCCTGATTCTTCGACTTGAATTCACATGAGTAATCCTTACTTGCAGTTTCCCCTGTTGGCTTCCCCAGGACCTCCTCTGTACGTAAAAAGCATACCCCCCCCGAAAAAGTGAAACAACCTACTGTGACTATATATGGCAAGTGAAGCAGACAATGTTTGCTTTCCAAATTGATAGAATAAGACATGCAGTCACACTTTACGGTCCTGAAATGACTGCTGTATATCTAAAACTACTAGTAATGGGAATGGCTCTCAGAATATGGTACCTTAAGGTTCATGCTGTGTTTAACAAGTTTCTTGCCTAAAAGCTTATGGATTAGAGAGAGGCACACACAGATCAAAACCCTGAATCCATGTAATTAGGGATTTAAAATAGAAATCTTGAATCTTACTAGTAACAGAGACCTTAGGGGTTTTAATGTAATTCTTAAAGGTCTGCCTTTTCAGAGGTACTGTGTGCACCCAGCACACTCACTGATCTACACAGGGTGCAGTGAATATCTGAATCATAGAATCGTAGAATCAATGAGTGGGAAGGGACCTGGACAGATCATCTAGTCCGACCCCCTGCCATGGGCAGGAAGGAGCACTGGGGGTGGCAAGGGTCATAAGACCACAGCCAGGTGCCTATCCAGTCTCCTGTTGAAGATGTCCAGGGAAGGTGAGAGCACCACCTCTCTGGGAAGCCTATTCCAGGCTCTGGCCACCCTTACTGTGAAATAGTTCTTCCTAATA
>NW_017728948.1:17833498-17838296 GCF_001723895.1 Crocodylus porosus
GTGAGTGGCTAGACCTGGCCAACTGCTCCTCCCAGTTGGTGTCAGGGTAATTCATATCACCCATGACCACAACATCCTTTGCGTGCACCCATAAAAGCTCCTTCCTCCTAGGTGCTGCAACTCCCTTGTTGGACATCAGCAGAACCAAGAAGGAAGCGGTTCCCTTATCTCAGGAAATATTTGAAGACAGTGAAAAATGCCCTTGCCTTGACTTCAAATGGAAAACCAAGAGTTTTCCTGTCTTGAATTGGGACAAAAAAGTCAAAAACTTAAAAATGTTCAAAAACCAACAAAAAAAGAAAAGAAAAAAAAGATTTTATTTGTATTGCTTGAAACGCTTTGTTTTAATAATTTGGAAATGTTTCATTTGTATTTTAACCATTTTAAAGATGTATTGCCGTCATCTTAAATTTTAAAATGAGACATCATTTTCAAACTAGAAAACAACAGTTTTTCATTTAGAAAATGCCAAAACAACTTCCCCACAATTTCAATGCTTTATTTTTCAAAATGTTTTGTCAAAATCAACTGGTTCTTGGGAACAGTTTCAGTTTTGCTAAATTTATGTTTGTTTCCCAAAAAAACCTATTGGAAAATTGCAAATGAACTCTCATGCTGAGCCATTTTCATCTCCAGGAAAAACTGGCCCTGATTCCCAGGGGTACTTAAGAACATGATATATAATTCATGTGTATAATTCAAACCTGCTTCAGCAAATCATGCTTAAAATTGAAGTGCCAGTTGAAGCCAATGGGGCCAACGTACTTAATATTAAGCAGATACTTAAGTGTTCTCTCCACTGTGATACTTCTTGTTTTGCCTTTTCAGAAGTGTCTTCATGCTTTTCTAATCTAATTTCTTGAAGTTGTTTTATAAGGATCTTGAAATTTCTTTGCTTCATGGTCCCCAAAGTATGATAAAGTCAGACTTTAAGACTGAATCAATAATTTTAATTTTCACTTATTTCTGTTTCAAAGGTTTCATCCTAATGTTGAGCTTTTGAAATGTTTTTCTATTTTCTTTTGAAGCTAGCAGTAGATTTGCATATAGTGCTTTCTTTGCTTGACCCCTCCAACCCCAAAATATATCCTATCTTAGGAACTTACTGTAGTAACCAGGTGCCTCTGAATCTTTAATGCCTTTATCCTCACTAACTCCCCACAAAATGGAGAAAATGCTTCTATCTCCATTTTACAGGACTCAAGCACTGACAGAGCAAGGGCCAGATCCTATTCTATCTAGGCCCTTCTAGTAGGCTTCCAAGTACCACTGAGGTAGTTCAGTGTGATTCCACCTTGCTCAAGTCCCTGGAAAAGTGTTAGAATGACCACCTTTGTAATACAGCTCCAATTTAGCCTTAAGACTAATTTACAAAAAGCAGTGAAGAAGACAACCCACCCATATTTTTGCCATATCAGTTTTGCAGGGATCTGAGCAGGGTGGAAGAAGACCATACTTGGGTGCCCCAGTACTGTTCCAGTGGCTAAAAGGATGTGGCCCTAAGTAACTTGTGCCCTATCACACAGGAAGCCTGTGGCAAAGATAGGAACTGAGAACCCTGGTCTCCCAAGTCCCAAACCAGTCATATCTGATCTTAGCCAAAAAGTTTTCCACAGTGGGCTTATTAACACATGCACTACAATCTATCAAAGATTTCAAGCAAGGGCCATCCAAATGGCTTAAGAGAAAAATACCATAATAGAATTCACAGCATAGAGCACTATTTTCACAACTTATTTGAAAGATTTCTAGAAGCGAACACATTCATGTTGCTAACTCCACCTATTTGGCATGCTAATAGTCCTCAGATTCTAAACCAAAAGGAGATCTTGCTTGTGTGCCTTACTCACCTTAGCAGTTCAACTGAAGTTAACAGGATCATTGTCACAGCGGGGTGAGCAGGATTTCAAGATTGGGGACAGGTGGGAATGGGTCCAAAGACCTGACACTAATTGGTACCTTTGAGATTTCACTTAAAAGAGACTGGGAGAACTGACTTTGGTAATTCTTCATTGGCTTGGTGGATGTCATGACCCCAGCTATCAGCTCAGGATGTTTCATAAATACCTAATTTTACTTTTAGTTGTGGGTGGTGGGTGGAGGAATCAGGGTCCAATATGCAGAACACGCTGAGCAAGATCCCATCTTCTGCTTCTGTGGTACCTGCCAGTGTGTTTGACTATCCCCATTTGGAAGAACAGCCAGCTACAACTCTTGGCAGTGGAACATAGGCCTGTTCTAACTTACATGAAAGATTCACTCCAGGATCCAGAGAGCTAAGTAATAGCCCTGTTTTCTTTCTCCCATCTCCCTCAGCACTGGAGCTGTGCCCAGGGCAATCGAATGAGACTGCAGATTCTGATCATAGTGTGACGGGCTGCCTGGCAGTGACCTGGCCCAGGGGTTTTGAAAGGGCAAAAGATGATTGGAGGACTTGGAATTCCCTTTCTGCACCAATCAGACCCCAGAGACTCACCCCCCATGTCCCCTGATTGGCCCCTTGTGTTACCTATAGGGGGGATAAAAGGGGCAGCGTGGCTGACTCAGGAGAGACCAGTGAGGGGCAACAAGGAAGGAGCTGAGCCAGCAGGGTAGGAGCAGTGCCCCAGAAGAGCCTGAAAGAGCAGGACCTGCAGGCAGCAGCGGGACCCTCAGCAGCGCGGCGTGCGGCCGGCGGGAGAGGCTCCCCACTGGGCTCCAGGATCCCCTGGGAGAGGCTGTAGGCAGCAGGAGAGGCTCCCCCACTCCAGCAAGGATCTGAGCAGCGACCTGAGAGGTTCCCAGCTCTGCTTCCAGCTCCTCCGATCAGAGGCCTGGCAGCTTAATATGAGGCCAGGGCTCTGGGAAGGGCAAGACCCCTAACAGGCTGGAGCAGTGCCACCAGTGGTGGCTATATGGCAGCTTCTTGCCTACCATGTGGGAGATCTGGGGTTCAAGTCCCTACTAAGGTTACTTGGGGTGAGTAAGCTAACAAGAAGCAAATCTTTTTGCAGTGGAAAGGGGCCATTGCAGTTTCCCCCTCCAGGTACCAGGGCCCTATATTTCCTTGTCATTTGACATTTTGTATTTTGTGCCTTTTTTATATTTCACCAAGCCATATTGTTTGTTCTGCTGTTTGTGTTTTATATTTTGTTAACCCTGTTTTTTTGTCAGTGATTGTAAGTGTCTAACCACTGTTGAATCCTGCCTCCTTGGGGCATTGTAGTATCCACTATACCCTCTGATTTATGCCTGTTATGTTCCCAGTATTAAAAGGTATATGGTTAAGTCCCCATTGGTGGTCTGGCTCAGCTCTATAGGGGAAGGATAGTCCCTACACCTCCCACAGTGCTTGTGCACCTGCTTTGATCCCTTCGATTGGAAAGGGGTACCTCTTGGAGTACCGTCCGGATTACAATAGGATTTACGTTTTAAACTGGACAAGAGTTGAAAAACAAGGGCACTTCCCTAGATGTGGACATGGTATTTTATATGCATCAGTCACTAGATAAATGCCTAAACAGGCCAGAGAGGAGAGACCAGAATCCAGCTCTCACACCTCCCAACACAGCCACAGCCTCTGGCCTAAGGAATTTTGAATACTTTTCTGCATGATGGCAGGGCTTCAACAGGAATTGTGGGCAATGGCCCCCGTGCCTCATGCAGAGCCTGAGTCAGAGCCTCACTGTGCCCAGGCCACTCTCCTGGGAAGTGGGAAATGTGGAGTTAGAACAGTATTGGGTGTGGGAGAGCTCTAACCACTAGGAGCTTATATATAAAGATGGGAGCTCACCTGATTTATGACAACTGAAGTTACAATAACACCTAGGGCCCAACCAGAGCCATTTCCGTAGTTCTGTGATGGGCAGAGTGATGACAGAGACATGGTTCGCCGTGTTAAACGTGCACCTTTTAGACTAATTAAATTAGAGTTGGGTATAACATAAGCTTTCATGAGCTCACGTCCCACTATCTGGGTTTGCAATAAGAGAGGCCACTATTACAGCATCCAGTCCTGGCAGGGTGTGCTTCAGAGCCCATTTACTGAACCCCCGGGGGACTTAAGTAGAGGAATGCGGAGGTTTTGGATCCTGCGAGCGCTTACTTGGAGACGGGTACCGAGCTATTTGGACTGAAGGCAGTTTGGGGTATACGCAGAAGGAGATCTTGAGGTGAGTTCAGATGCGTCCCGGTTTACTCGGAGGCTTAATGGAGGGATTTTTTGCATTGTACTTCTAGACCTGGGCACCTCAGTTCCACCTCCATGCTGCTTGAGACACGAGAGCCTTTTCCTGGATCTAGCCCTGATCCCTGGGAAGAGGTCAGGCATAATGCTGTCTGCTAATACGTCTGGACAGTCCATCACCACGGCCGCCTCTTAAAAGCTAGATCTTGTTCTGAATCCGGCCACCATCGCCCTCAACGGTAGCGCGGACGGAGCTCAAAGGCTGGCTCGCACGAAGTCCCCGAGGCGAGTATTTGTGAGCGACTGGCGCCTCCTGAATCGAGGGGGGCACGGACAGAAGCCGCCAACGGCAGCGGCCCCTCAGGAGGGCACAGCCCTGCCAACGGCGTCAGGGGAGGCACCGGCGGGGGGGGCACACGCACCTCCTACCAGGCGCCTACGGCTATCCTGTCGTTAAAGCGCTGGCAAAGTCTCCAGCGCCGCACGAGACGCGCAGCCAGCAGAAAAAAGGAGGCGACTCCTGCCTCAGAGAGCGTGTCAAGTCAGGCACGGCGAGAGGGCCGCTCCGGAGAGACAACGACGCTTCTGCTGCCCTCGCTTTTGTGACACCGACTCGCCCCCGGCCGCCCTCGC
>NW_017728948.1:17838566-17857542 GCF_001723895.1 Crocodylus porosus
CAACGCCAGCGCGGGGCCCCCCGACGCCTCCGCCTCGCCGTCCGCCTCGCAGCTGCGCCCGGTGCCGGCCCCCTACTCGCCCGCCGCCGTGGCCGCGCTGGCCGCCGTGGTGGGCTTCCTCATCGTCTTCACCGTGGTGGGCAACGTGCTGGTGGTGATCGCCGTGCTGACCAGCCGGGCGCTGCGGGCCCCCCAGAACCTCTTCCTGGTGTCCCTGGCCAGCGCCGACATCCTGGTGGCCACCTTGGTGATGCCCTTCTCCTTGGCCAACGAGCTCATGGACTACTGGTACTTCGGCAAGGCGTGGTGCAACATCTACCTGGCGCTGGACGTGCTGTTCTGCACCTCCTCCATCGTGCACCTCTGCGCTATCAGCCTGGACCGGTACTGGTCCGTCACCCAGGCCGTGGAGTACAACCTCAAGCGGACGCCCCGCCGGATCAAGGGTGTCATCGTCACCGTGTGGCTCATCTCGGCCGTCATCTCCTTCCCCCCGTTGATCTCCATGTATCGGGACCCCGACGGGGACGTCTTTCCCCAGTGCAAGCTCAACGACGAGACCTGGTACATCCTCTCCTCGTGCATCGGCTCCTTCTTCGCGCCCTGTCTCATCATGGTGCTGGTCTACATCCGCATCTATCGTGTGGCCAAGCTGAGGACCAGGACCCTCTCGGAGAAGCGCACGATGCCCGAGGGCTCCTCCCAGACTGAGAACGGGCTGAGCCGGGCCACTGGGGGCTGCACCTCTCTGAGGATGCAGCCCGGAGAGAACGGCCATTACTCGGTGCACCAGTGGCGCAAGGCCTCCGAGCTGGAGGACATTGAGCTGGAGGAGAGCAGCACCTCGGAGAGCAGGAGGAGACGGAGCCGGGAAGAGCACCCCCGTAAGAGCAGCAAGAGCCAGTCCTTCTCCTACTCCTACTCCTCCAAGCACTCCAGCCGCCTGTCCCGCACCAGCAGTCGCTCCGTGGACTTCTTCTCCTCCCACCGCCGCAGGAAGCGCAGCAGCATCTGCCGCAAGAAGGTCACTCAGGCCCGGGAGAAACGCTTCACTTTTGTGCTGGCAGTGGTCATGGGGGTCTTTGTGGTGTGCTGGTTCCCCTTCTTCTTCAGTTATAGCCTCTACGGCATTTGTCGAGAGGCATGTGAGGTCCCTGGGACACTCTTCAAATTCTTCTTCTGGATTGGGTACTGCAATAGCTCCCTCAACCCGGTCATCTACACCATCTTCAACCAGGACTTCCGCAGGTCCTTCAAACACATCCTTTTCAAAAAGAAGAAGAAAAACTTCAGGCATTAGGTTGGGGTGATGCAGATGGAGGAGAGGTCTGCACTGAGCCAGAGCAGGGAGGGGAACAGGTTTGCCCCGAGACAGAGTGGAGTGAAAGGGGGAAGGGGCCTGCATTGAGCAGGCATGGCGTGGACATGAAGGATCTGCCCTGTGTTAGACTGAACCAAAGAAGGGGGTTGGGAAGGCTTTGCACTGGGCAGACTGGAAAGGGGGGAAGGGATGTGCACTCTGAGCTGGAGTTATGGAGAAGGGGTCTGCTGTAAGCTGGTGGGGATGGTAACAGAGGAGTTTGCAGTCAGTTTGAGTGGAGGGCTTTGTACAGGCTAGAGAGCACTGGGGAGGGGGATCTGTACTACGCTGGACTGAAGTGGAGAGGAGAGGAGGAGGAGGAGGCTACACTAGATGAGCTGGAGTGAAGTGAGGGGTCTGGGCCAGGCTGGAGTGAAGAGGAAGGGAGGGCCTGAGCACTGGAGCAGGGATGGGAAGTGAAAAATAAAAAGGAAGCAGTGTGGGGGGGTGCAGTGTGTGTGCACTGACCCTGAAGTGAAGGGGAAAGAAGTGCAGTTAGTTGTTGCTGCAGTGAGGAAGGGGAGTGAGGAGAAGCTGTACTGACCCTGGAGGAACGGGGAAGGGTCAGGGTGGGGCACTGTGTTTGGGGGAGGACGACCTGTCAGGGGTTGTGAAGTTTGCTGGAGGTCAAAAGAGGGGACTAGCTGTTGGAGTTCGGCACTGGGAGATTTGGGTATTTATTTGCAATGAGAGCACCTGGGACATGTGGCGTGCTCCTCCCAAGAGGCAAACAGATTTTACTGGTGAGATGGGAGGAGAGGCATGAACAAGATGCCAGCAAACAGGCACTGACCATCTTTGATAGCTGAGAGGATTTATGTGTTTGCCAAAAAAAAAAAAAAAAATCCTAGAGAACAATCCAAACTCTTTTCTAAATAAACCTTTGTTATTCTAAACCCTTCTCAATGGTGATTTGACGCAAGGCTTAAGGCAAAGCAGGGTCTTAGGGGCTTCCTTTCCCTCACAGTCCTTCTTGTGTATAGAGCTGAGCAGGAAATGGTTTTCTTGTCTTCCAGTTTTCCCCATCAGGATGAACCTAGACCTTTGGAAGTTTTTCACAAAAAAGGAAGAGCACACCACCCTCTACAGGATAATGTAGTGGTGAGAACATTTGCTTCTGTTGTGGGGAAACCAGACTCAAAGTCCTGGCACATTCCCACCAAAAGTTTCAGTTCCGGTGAATCAACATTTTCCAACCAAATTACTATTAAAAAAATCCCCTGCTAGCTCTACTTGCATGTGCCCTTGGGATTTTCTTTTCCCCTCTCTCTCAGTACCTGACAGGCTTTTCTCAGGGGCTGGTTTGGGTGTTGGTCTCAGGGTGCCTCCAATTCCCACGTGCAGTTGGATGCACACTGCCATGCAGATGTTCAAAGGAACACGGATTGCCACATCACAGGGGTCTTTAAATCCCTCAGCGTTACAGTCTTAGGGCAATTAAGTCTTTTGCATTCATTTTTAAAGAGAAACCTACACAGCCAATTTTCACTGATAGACGTGAATATGATAAAAGTAGATCTGCTCCAATTCTTTCTTTCTTTCTTTGGTATTTGTACTTCTGGATTAAGATTTAATATTCTTCTTTTAAGGAATGATTAAAACAATTTCCCCCCAGTGGATTTACAAAATCTAATAACTACTTGATGGGCAGGATGAAAGACTGTGTGGCCTCTGTGCATTCATCAACAGCAAAAAAATTCCAATTGCATGTAAAGCTCAGCCAAACATTTGCAGAATCAAACAGTCCTGTCCTCCCCCTCTCTCCCCTACCCCACTGTGCGCTGCAAAGTGTGCTTGTCTGTGGGGGGGAAATGCTGTTCCATCTTATTATGCATATCGCCCGCTCCATAGGCAGTAGGATTTGGCATCTGCCTCATGAACCTTTCCATAGTAAACAACTCTTTGAAATGGGATGAAAATTAATCTAATATTGCAGGCATCTTGAAGCAGCCAAATTGAATCTATAGCTTTGAATCAGCAGATACCTATTTTTTTTATGTTCTCTGTTCTATAAAGAACGTGCCCAGAGACCTTCCTCACTTGATATCTCTATGGCACAAGTACAAGTAATAACCTCTGAAATTGTTTAATCTACTTTTGATAATTCCCCTCTTATTTAAACCCACCCTCACCAGTGAATCAAGCAGGTCTTTAGTAGTTAAAGTTTTGGTGTTGATTAAATAAACAATTTACTTTCAGGGTCAACTCAAATGGGAGCTGTGAGAAGAAAGAACTAGACTACTTCATGTAACCCATTATGAATGTGAGCATTTTTTTTAAATAGATATTTTTAAATTTACACTCCTTAACTGCCTTGATATTTTTTTTTGTTTTGATGAAAGAAGGATTCAAATTATGAACAGGTTTGGAGGTTCACATTATTTAAGGAAGAGGCATTAAGGCTCATTCTTAAGCTGTGGAAACCACTGGTAGTTTGGTGTGAGTAACTCTCTTGGTTCAATGCACACCCAAATATTAGAAAATAATACAAATAGGTGAGATGAGAGAAATTCAAATTGTTTTCTGCAAAATGGAGAATTGGTTTTAAAATGATATATAAGGAAGTGAGATACGAGCTCTGGTGGTTTGTATGAGACTGTAGTAAAGCTAAATAAATTGTTTTTTTTAATCTGAACAAACTATAATTTCCAGAGCAACCAAAGGAAGACATACTACACAGGCTACCTCGGAGATATTAGACAGCTTCATTTAAAGTGATCCTTTTTCACCAACATAAAAGTCTGTATTTGATGTTTTGTGCTCAGCTTGGAATGGTTTCCTAGTACATGAATGCACATTTCAGTATTGCTTTTTAAATCAGATTAGTTTGCAGTAAATACAGTCTTGTCCCTTTATTTTTCTTTATGAAACTGGCAGTCTGAAAATGAAGAGGTTATTAATTGTTACATTTTAGTGTTGGTAATGTTTGTATGGAAGAACTGACGTGCCTTAAAAGTAATTTCTTTGCCTTAAAATTGTTCTGTAATGATACAAACATGCAAGAAACAGTAGCTTTATTCTTTCTTTTTTACTTTTTCCTAATGGACCAAAAAAGGATCCATGCAGGTACTAAACATCTGATTTGTATAGCACTGTACTTGAAAACAGGCTATTTCCCTATGATTTTATTTTACCTCTATTCACAATTACTTAGCTGACTGCATGCTTCACAGGAGTATTAATTCTTTTCCTCTGAATTAGATATAGACAAATACTTACCCTAATTGGTTTAAAGATGCACAGCAAAAATCCACTTGTAAGTATATTTTCCTCTAAATTAATGGAGGCAGGTGATTTCTATAAAAATACTTTTGAATGTAATGTGTTTCAAATAATTAAATTAGGGCCAATTAATTTTTAAGAACAGGATTCTATTATTGTTTGTTATAATGTTGAAGACTGGAGTAAGCCTGTTTATAACATATTGTGTGTCGTTAATACGTCATAAAAAGTTTATGGCTTTACAATTCACTTTGTGGTTTGCTTCCACTGTAAATTAGCTAAAGGTGTACACAGAAAAAAAAGTCAAGGTAGCCTGACTTCTTAAAGAAGGAAGGAAAAGGGCTTTTTAAGCTTCATTTTTGTCCAAATGTATTTTTGATCAATTCTTGTGAGCTGGTTAAGATATTCACACTCAGTTACTCCAAACGAATGAAATATTACTATAAAACCTAATTGATCTGAACAACAAGCATGTAATCTGTAACTTTATACTCGCTCATTTTCACTGGGCAGAAAAGTCCTTTCTAGTGTATGAAAGAGAAGTGAATATGATGCTTTTAAGAAGCAGATTCCTAAACCACACAGTAATTGCAGAGAAGTGAAATATCACCACGACTATCAAGCTAGACAAACCTAGCTGGAACTAGTCTTGCACTCCTTAGTCAGAAAAATTTTCACTCACTTCATGGCAGAGAGTGGAGAGCACTGCCTGAGTAAGAACTTCGGAATCAGCTTCCAGTTTGTAGGCACATCTACATGTGTGCTTTAATGCACCTTAGCTATTTTAATGCACATTAAAGCATCACAACAAGTGTTTTTTCTGCTAATACACATTAAAATAGGCGAATGTACCTTTTTCTGGTATTTCACAATGGAGGTACTAAATTAATGTGCATTAGCAAAAGTCCATTAATGAATGTGTAGATGTGTGCCTGGGTCAAGCAGTATTATGCTCTTAGATTATCTAAAATAAGAGTGGGTCCCTTTGTGCATGTGGGTGATTTCCATTTGGGATTTGATCCAAAACTTAAGTATTGCTTTAAAAATTAAAATGAAGACCAACCTCCAGTAACCTTATTCCCACTGATATAATATCTCATTTTGTTAATAACCCCCTTGACTTTACTTGTGGGATTACTTGTGGTTGATGGAGCTACTCAGTATGAGTAAGGCTGTAAGAACCTGGCTTTAGGTTCCTTTTTTTTCAATAGATACAACTGAAATATATAAACAGTACCTTATGAATAGTTGCTCATGCAATTAATTCCTCGAATATTTCACTCAGTAGCAACTGTTCAGTCCTTCCACAAAGCAGGGAAATGATGTAAAAAAGATATATTGCTTAAGTTGAGTAACAAACTCCACTGTACTTTATTCAGTAAGCTGTATGAAGAATATCATTTGATTATCTCTGTTTCAGGGAAGTAGGAAGCTGTTTATCCCTGCCTTATGGCACTTGGTATTGCATATAAATGGACGCATCTATCACCTCCAACATGAAGTACTAAATAAATGCATATTACATTGTGCTAATGATGCTTAATGTGCAGTAGCTTATTAGCACAGTTTTTTACATGCTGCTTTAATGTGCAGTAAAATAGGCTACTGCACATTAAAGCACACATGTAGAGATGCCCACAGTGCCCTGTATAGAGGGCACTTTTGTTCCATTTGTAGGTTGCTTTTGGTAAAGTCAGACATGCTGCTGGCATGGTATTAAGACCACCTATGTTATTTTGAGTTTTCTCTCTCTTAAACTGTGGCTATGTATCAGTTCCATTAAAGGAGGAAAGTATATGCATAAGCTGTGCAAAGCGAGTGCAACACAGTGGGCATATCTACACACGTCATTAACATGCAGCAATTATTAATGCAGCAACTATTAATGCAGCAACATGCAGCATTAATATGCAGAGCTTATTATAAACTAGCCAGCAGGCAGCCCCTGCAGTGAAGCATAGCTAGGTTGGTGTTTACAAGTCCTACGCTGCTGCGGAGTTTATTAGTCTTGTGCGTCCTAGTAGAGGTGCATGTATAGACACTGAGACATTTACTACAACTTCGCAGTAAATGTCACTTGTAGACACAATCAGTATTTGTAATGCTCTCTAGGGCTGGAGTGTGACACCATTTGAAGTAGCAAATAGGTGAGTTGCTCCAAGAAGGAACCCTACTATGAGGAGTAAATTATTGAAGTCCTTTACAGATTGAAGCTCACTTCCTCCTCTTTGTACCACCTCACCTCTAGTGAAGCTCTGTTCACTTCTCTTTCTGCTTTACCCACTAGCTTATGGGGGAAAGGGTATCCTGATAAAACCTGCTGATTCTTGCACCCAGGTTCCTGGTTCAAGTAAGTCATGCTGTATTTGGTTGAGGGGAACTTCTTCATTTGACTCCCCTGCATAACAAGCTTGCCCTTTGTTTTTGAAAATAAGACAAAAAAGCCCATTCGATGTCTGGATGTTCCTGTCACAATCCCAGTGTTATCAGTGATGTTCGAGTGAAGCCAAATGAGGCCTCCTGTTCATAAAAAATCAGCAATCCTTTTCATACATCTTGTGAAATTTCTACTGAGACACAGAAAATAGAAGCAATTCCTCCAAATAAGCTAAATGCTGTCAGAGGAAGCAGGTTTCTTTCTACAGTTTCAAGAGAGGGGGCATGGCAAGTTGAGGAAAGATTAAAGGAGAGCTGCTCCCTGGAGCATTATACCCTGCCAATCTATAGACACTTCTGCATGTAAGATAAGGTTGACTATGTCTGCTTTGCCTTTGGGCCCTTCCAAACAAACAAGAAAGACTGTGGGACATCACAGGTAAGAAAGCAATGGAAGTACATCTCTTGATGGAGCAAGGTTATCACTAGAAGGAATTATATGGAGCAACAAAGACCAGGGCTGGACACAGGCATAGGCAAAATAGGCAGCTGCCCAGGGCCCAGATAGAAAGGGTGCCCCAAAATGGTGAAAATAATGATTATTATTATTATCATTATTGCTGGTGGAGCAGGGCTCTATACGAAATGTTCTCCCAGGTCTGCCAGGAGTCTAGGTACGGTGCTGACAAAGATGCAGGAAGCACTGGATCACCCTGAAAATTCCCAGAGAGCTGCAGTTTCAAATGGTCACAACATATGCTTCCAGAGAGTTTTTCATGCTTTGGCTTAAGTTTACATTTAGAGCTAATGCAAGCTTGGTTATCCATGTAATAAATAAAAGTCCTTAGATTACAACAAAGAACTTTTAAGGCATTTACACTAAGTTTTATGAGGCATGGTTTACAGTAAGTTTTATGAGACATGGTTTAGGCCTCCATTACTGTAGTATTTGAGCACTTCCCAGATGTTTATGGATTTATCCTCACAACAGCCATAGGAGGCAGGGAAGTATTTTCATTCTTACAGAAATGGAAACTGAGGCACAGATGATATTGGTAATTGCAGTGTTTTGAGGACTGGCTTCTCACCCCTCCTCAGAACCAGCTTTTCTTTCATTTTTTCAGGTTTTATTTACATATTTAGATCAACTGAAATTGGCACAAAATAGCAGACTTTTTCCTCTTTCTTACATCTATGCCATGGTTTCTGTTGGAGTGGAGTGTGATTATGTCAATAAATAGAACTGGCTCTAAGACAATTTTCTCCATTTTACTGTTCTGAAATAGATAAGAAATGTAATAAGAATGCTTAGTTAATTTGTCTTAAAATATGTTAGCAGAAAAAAGGTTTTTTTTAAAGGACCCAAAATATAAAATATAGCAGCAAAAGAATTTCCCTTCCTTTTGCATTCAAATCAATTAGTCATAAACGTCATCAGCATTTTTATGAACAACAATTTCGTTTTTATGATATCCTCATCTGATAGCAGATATCATCCACTGATGATGAGAACTGAAAATGAAGATTTTTATTTTCCTAAATCAATTCTGTTGCGTCTGCCACTAATAAATTATACTGCAAGCAGTTCTTGGTGAATATTGTCCAGAGAACTTAAAAAAAAAAAGCCAACCAAACAAACAAACAAACAAAATCGTAATGGCCCTGGCACTTCTACAGCTGTTATATAAGTATTGGGGATCTTCATTTAATTAAGAAATGACATAGTATTATGGATTGCACTTTAAAATGAAAATCAATTTAGTAATTCAGAGTTTATCATGGGGATGTCAGTGCTTAGCATATATTTGTTTTTAGACTGAGGGACTGGCCTTATCGAAGTTGTTCCATAATGTTAGTTCAGCAAGAAACAGAATCAATAATGGACTTGGGTACCTAAAATGAGACACTTTTTTCCTTAACTAATGTCGTTCTCTTAACTGTCTAACCCTAGTTTCTGGTAATAGTATCTAGGAACATGAATGAGGCAACCAAATTCCCAGCACAACTCATAGAGAAAATGGGGTGCCTAAGAACAGGATCCTAAACAGTGAACTCACTGAGCACAGAGCCATCTAAAACTAGCCAACAGGAAACACTGAGGACAAGAGACGATCTGAAATTTGTCCTTTTCTGGGACTTGCGAAGGAGATCCAATAAAAGATAGGGGAGACCCACAAAGGGGTTAGGCACCTCAACTCCAACTCATTTCACTGGAAGTTTTGCCCTGTTTGTTACCTTTAAGTGTGCCTTTTAGGCAGGATTTCAGTGTGTAAATTTGTAATCCCAAAAGCCTCTGCCTAGGTCTGGAGGATCAGGCTCCAAACAGAAGAAACTCCTAATGCCTGCATCCTGACTGAACGTAAGCATGAGAAAGACACTGAGCTACTCATCAGACTGCAGCATTTCTGGGCATATGCAGAGAAACAGCTCAATGATCCCCAGAGGAGTGAAAAACACCTATGGAGACTTGGCACCTTCAGGGTTATGTGACAGATGTGTGGGACTTTTGGGATTGCTATTTTGGATGTAGGCACTTGCATTCTGCCTAAGTCCTTGTAGGATGTAGCTCAAACTAACCAACCTGTTAGCCAAGTTTTTCTGAGAGGGGCAAAAAGATAAGTAGCTTGTTAAACTAGCAGTCCCATAACCTATCAAAGTCAATGGGAAAACTCAGTTTCTTCACTAGGACCTGGACTGGGTGCCAGAACATTTGGGAAGCCTGGTTTTTTATTTCATGACTGAAGTAGCAGCAACAAAAACAGTGCCTTTTCAAGTATGTGACATTGTTTCCAGCAGGGGATAAATATTCATACCTTTTTATGCCATTGCTATTTAACCCTTTAAAATTCCTTAGAGCAGAAAGTTTGTTTTTTCTTTAACTATCATTTTTTGTGTTTTGTTGTTTTGCACTAGTAACTGAAAGTGAAATCTTGGCTCCATATAAGCCAATAACAACACTTCTATCAATGTCAGGATTTCACCTTTATGGCTTTGGGTGCTTGGGATTACAGTGTGGTACATTTTATGTAGAGATCTAACAGATACATAACTCTGCAGGTCATTAAGATGAGGTTCAGAAGTTACTTGCAAACCAAGTCGGGGCAGAATGAGTAAAACCAACTCCCTGATTCCTGAGTCTTCTTTTTACAGTAGCAGAAAGATCCCTAATCAAGATCCCAGTGGGATAGATGTTTTGAAATTGGAACTGTAATCAGATGGAACTGTGGACTAAAGGATGAAGCAGACAGATGGGAAAGGGAAGGGAGGTGGAAGGACAAGGTTTTAGTAAAATGAGTAAGGTTTGCACATTGGGCAGTATTTTCTGTTCACCGCCTACATAGCCATTAGATCATACCACCTTCCTGGTGATTTTAACAGTAATTTATTATTAATCCAGTGAAAATAAGAAGAAAGGCTAGTAAGGGTTAGGGATGGAACAGCGGTTAAAGAATTGAATTAAGCTCAGGAAACCTAGGTAATTATTATTACTCGCTTTATTTATTTGTATTATCAGAGCACTTAGGAATCCCAAACATGGATTAGGACCCCATTATACTAGAAGCTGTACAAACAGAGAACAAAATGACCATCCCTACCCCAAAATGCTTATAAATGTGGATTTGGGACTTGGCACGAACTTGCTGTGTTTCACTTGTTATACTTCAGGGTCCATCAGTAAAATATTGATAACACTTCCATAACACTTCATGGTATATTGCAAAGGCAAATTCAGGAGTTTTTGTGAGCAACTCAGATACTGTGCTGGGTTTTATAATTATTTTGCGGGATCCATAATGCTGCTATTAGTACTTATTCGATTATAGCTAAGTGTTATCACCATTACACATTTGTGTTTTGAATAAGATTTTACGGATGTATATTTGTGCATGTGGGCTCAAGGAGACTAGTGTTTATTTTTTTTAAACTAATGTCCATCTCTGGAGACCTTTAGCTAACTAACCAGACAGAAATCAGAGGTTTTATTTTGCTTCTTGGTATATCAGAAACTGTGCATTGGTTTTGTTATGTTTGTCTTGGGGCTTTGACACCAGCTGTAGTGTAGGAAAAAGTGCTTCCAGGCTGATAGGCACAGAATATATATTGTAAATATAAGGTAAAACTATACCTGCATTGGCAGTAGCAGATTCAGCAGAAAATAACTTTAGATTCACAAATGCAGATTTAATATATTTATATCTTACAGTTCCGGCGACAAAATTAAAGGTGCAGATGGCAGGAAAGTTTCTGATGGCATGTATTTTTTATCCACTAGAAAATGCCAGTTTGACAAAGTCTAACCGTTCTACAAGAATATTTAAGTGTTATCTGCAGAGCTCTGCTTGTTTCCATACTCCCAGCTTTGAGGCAGCCCACTATGGCCGTTTGTAGATGACACGGGGGTCTAATTCTCCCTAAATTAAAGCAGTAGTTTTTTAAAAACACCGCTTCAATTTAGGGTGAAGTAAACCCCTGTGTCGTGTACACCCATGTCAGAGCCCAATCCTTGCCTGCCTTTTTAGCAGCAGGGAAGGGAGAGCGAGCTGCTGGTGGGCAGAGTGGTCCCTGAGCTGTGGGGAGGGAGATGTGGGGGGGCTGGTGCTTCCCCCTGTGGGCACCCGGCTCAGGCAGTCCTGGGGGCGTCACAGCTGCGGAGGGAAGCATCGGGCCCCTGCATAGCTCAGGCAGGCAGGCAGGCTCGGGGGGGAAGGAAAGGGGAGATCAGGCTTGTTGCTTTTTAAAAATTTTTCCTTCTGTGGAGTCTGCCTTCCCTGGCTGCTGCTGGGCTACCTGCACAGCCCATGAGCCACACGGAGCCCGGTGTTTCCCTCTATGGCTGTAGGGTAGGAAACTAAAACTCCTTAGAGGTGTTTTACTTTGCAGCACCCCAAAGTCATTTGCTGCATCTCAAAGTCATTTAAGGCACATTACACCGCCGAATGTGCTACGGTGGCTGGAATTAACACACAATACACTGCCGAATGTGCAAACAGCAATGCCATTAAAGTGGTGCAAAAGGCATTTCACCCACTTTAAACCCTCTTTAAAGTGTTGTCTACAAACGGCCCGTATGGACTACACTCAAAACCAGGCATCCCAGAGTTCTCAGGTTCCTTAAGCAGTCCACCTTCCTGCCTGGCAAGCTGCCCTGGCTCCTTAAGCATTGGGAGGTTTGAAAATGCTTTGGAAAAGCCAAAACAGAGAACATGTTGACATTTTCTGAATGACATTTTTGGAATTTTCAGTCCATGGGAAATTCTGAAATGTCATGCCAGTTTGGAAAAAAAGCTCTTTCTTGGGCACATCTACACAAAATATTTACTGCTCAGTAGATTAATTAGGTGCGCAGTAAACATCTTGATGTCTACATGTGCACCCCTACTAGGCTGGAGTAAACTAATTTACTCCACAGCAAAATATTACTTGTAAATACAAGTATTCTCCTGCTGTGGAGTAAAAAACTCAGCAGCACATGTGTAAACACTGCAGGGGCTGGCCAGGGGATGTGGATGCTTCAGTGTGGGGGCTGCCTGCCAGCTAGCTTTAGATTAGAGCACCCTTGTGCCCCTGCCCACCCCTCTCTAGCACATTGAGCCCTGGGGAGCAGCCCCAGGCTAGCAAGCTGACCACAGGAGTCACTTACCATCTGGAGCTGTTCTGCCTTGGCTCAGCATGCTGCGATCCTGGACACATGCAGATGTGCACCTTGCACTCCAGAGCTTATTGATGTACATTAATAGGCATGTGTAAATGAGCTTTTCTCTTCTCTTCTCTTCTCTTCTCTCCAAATTTTTTAATTTCCCATGAAACAGGGATCATAGTTTCTAGCCAGTAAGAGGCAGGCCTGACAGGCAATTTAATATCACTTTTTCTAGAAACAGGGGCCAGATCTAGATGTGCAGCCATGTGCAGTTTGTGGCACTGCACACCTTTTTGTACTGCTATAAACTGCATGCCTGGGACATTAAGATGTGCCCCACACTGGAAATTTGGAGGTCGGGGCAAAACTTGCTACAAGGAAATCCTGGTAGCAAAAAAGAGTGCTGCTGCTTCAAAAAAGTGGCATATACCATTGGAATGTGCACCAGCAGACGTGGGGGCTCGGTCCTCCTGGGAGACATTCTGGCTTCTGGCCAGTGTGTCTCCCCTCCTCTAGATCCTCTCTGGCTCCTCCAGCATTCCAGGAGATGGGAGAAGCATGGAAATGGCAATTTCCCTGAAGCAGGGCATTTTGCCCTGCACCAAAGCTCATGTGCAAGTGCATGCACAATGGCAAAAAGTACCGGCACAAATTTGTGCCACTTTTTTTTCCACTGCAGGCCCATGCCCCTGCATGTGAGGATGTGCACTGGGAATGCTGCTCAATTTTCAAATGACAAATTAATAAGGTAAGTTTTAAAGATGATTCTTCTTCCTAGGTTCTTTGGGACTGAAAGCCTGAACTGTTTTATGTTTAGTATCTAATATAATGCAGCTCTCCAGTCTTACACGATAAGCCTGAATTTTACTGACTATCTTGTACATTAATGCAGTAATCTGCATGTGCTGTATAACAGCAAAGGTTAGGAAAAGGTTAACTACAGACAGCTCATCACTTTGGCTAGGCTGCTTTTACAGAAGGGAGATTTTAATGTGAATTCGCATTCCCAGCAATGTATTATATTTATTAAAGTGTGTTTCTTGTGAGTGAAAAAAGAAATGCTGCAGTGCAACTTCTAGGTCAAGTGATATGCAGCAATATGGATTCTACTGTATCGTGCTAAGTTAACAGTTGGAAATTATATGACTTTTTGTACCTGTAATTTAGAACCCTTTACTGAATTGCGTTGCTTTACTTTGCACCTGCTATTTTCTATTTTCTGTTCTTAATATCACTTCTGTTACCATAGTATATGAATACCTCATGGCCTTTAATGTATTTAGCCTCACAGTGCCTTTGTGAGACAGAGAAACATTATCATGCCCATTGTACAGATGAGAGATAGAAAGGGTAAGGACTATATTCACAAGCAGACTTAGGCACTGAAAAGCTACCTAACTCCCACTGTAGGTGCCTACATCTACAACTGATCCTCTAAACCCCGCTAAACTGCTGCCTAACTCTGGTGCCCAAACTCTGTGGATTACTGTCAAAATTTTGAAGTAAGTTCCCCAACTGCTTAACATTCTGCTTCTGGGCATGTGCATAACCACCTCATCTTTTATTCCTCTGACATCATATATAGGCCCTGTGAAGTTCCACAAATTAGATGTTCCCCTGTCTAATTTACTTGAGAGGTCCTACTTAGTAGGTATTCTCACAGCATGCCTACGGGTTTGGGCTATAAATAAATGCGGTGATGGTGAAAGCATTCAGGGTGGGTGGAGAGGGAGGGAAGGCAAAGAAGAGAGACTAGGATTGCAGTCCCTGTTCCAGCGATTAATGACTGTATTTGCATTTTTCTCTATATGCATGTCTGGCCCATCAGCCTAGAAAGTAATGCTCATTCATACATTCTCACTCTCTTTCTGGACCAATAAATACTGAATTATTCTATTTAGCACAGATCAGAATCAACAGGAAAGAATGAGAGTGCTTCTCACCTCAGCATAGCCAACAGGATGGTGAGTAAAACACTATCCTGGGAGGCAAAAGGTGCTCCTTCTTAGGCAGGGGTAGACACTGAAGAGGATGAAGTCTCCTACATGAATACAGTAAGTGACAAGTTCTGAGTAAGTGCTCTAAACACCAAGCTATTGGTGGGACTCCAGCAACTATCATTTGAGAGAAATGACTGATATCTCCAATCTCGAAAGAAAGAGTGTAGACACTTACCTTCACGAGAGGGCTCACTAGTGAGAAGTGAGGTGAGGTGCATCTCACCAGGTTTTTGGGACATGACCATCTAGGTCTAGCAGAAGAACCATTTACAGAATATCTACAGTAGGCTAATTCTACTGCACATTAGCATGTTACAGTGAAAGCCGTGCTAATGTGCAATAGAATTAGTCTACTGCACACTAGTGTCATGTAAAAAACTTGCATTGGCAGTACTGTACAGTAGCATTGATTATGGCTCATCAAGTTAGTACCTGTTATTACAGGTACTAAACTTAATGTGCTGTAATTACGGTGCATTAATGCATGTGTAGATGTGCCCTATGACAGCTTGAGTATACCAGGACAGATCTAGTTTGTCTGAAATTAGACAGAGCCGCTGGAGTGCGAGTTTCTGACAGTATTGGCATCATTCAAATTGATACTGAATGGTTTGAATTTTGTATACACTAGGGGAAAGGTATAGATTAAAAATGCTAGCCTGGTGAATAGGCTGTGGAGGTTGGCTTAGGGGCTGTTCAGTGGTTAAAGTCAGCCCAACAGGGGGAGAGGGTGTGTATGAATGACACCTTCTATCACACTCAAGTACTAGAGCTGTATTTCATTAATCATGATGAGTGAGTCCCTAACCTTCAGTCCTAGTGCTTGCATTGGCAGCAGCTCCTACTTCTGCAAAGTGAGAAAAATGACCAGATCCTCAAGCTGATGCCAGCAGATTGGACTAGAGGTACTACTCTTAAGTGTTAGGTTAATGCCCTAACCATTGTCCCATTCTTCCTCATGGGGAAGTGATTAATAAGGGGATTAATTCCTTCAATACTACTGCAATCACTTAGCCATGTATTCTAGTGCCCAGGACCTCCTCTAACCCTTGAACATACTTCCTCTACTTTCTGTAGAATTAAGTAATAACACACAAGGGAGTAAGTAGCATATTGTTAGTTCAGAAAGAATAAGTGGAGTTAGCTCAGTGACCCAACAAAAGAAATGTCTATACCTCACACGCCCAAACCACTACTGTGTCCTGATAGCACTATATCTATTAATGTATTTTTTCTAAGTGGTTTGTCATGGTGGATGCCCTAACTGGTAGCATGTTATTTGTGCATTGACATTTGGTGAACTGAGTGACTCTGTGGATTTAAGATAAGGAGAACAGATATTTTCCCTTTGTGACCATATAAGGGAGCTACTCAAATCCTGAACATCAAGTGAACCAAAGAAATTTCCTAGCAGTATCCTCAAATATACAGTCAGTTTTCATCACAAGCTGTGCAAGTTCTGTATATGCAACTGGAGACAGGATTTATCCCTAAATATGGTTATTAAAGGAAAAACAAGGAAAAAATGTTTTAAAAGCTCTATGAGGCAAATGATGAAGGGGAAAAAATCTGACAGTTACTAGAACACTGGAGAAAGACATGACAGCAGCTCATCCTTATGTACCACTACTACTTGCAACCTGGGCTAATTGCACAATTGAAACTACCCTCCAGACAACAGCAGCTTCAAAGATGGTCCCTAAGTTTTGTTTTCATTAATTAGATGTCCTTATTAAATTCAAAGTAAACCCTGATTTAGCTTTATTCTGCCTTTCATCTGAGAGGGAAGAACACATTGAAAACAGAGCTTTTACATGGCTGTTCTGTTACAGAGTGGTTAAGCTGTACTGCTATGATTCTGGAAGCTGGAGTTCAAGCCCTGCTATGGATTCATGCCAAGGGCTGTGCCCCCCCCTCCCTCCCCCCCATGCCTAGTTGTACCTGGTCATTCAGATTTAGGTATAAGTGATGGCCAGATGTGGTGCTGGACATATCATTCTCTTGTGTGCTGTTGGCTATGAAGACTGCTGACCTAATCATCCCAGCCTGATGAGCTGTTATCCTCAGACAGACCTTTCTTTCCTCGTGAAAATGAACATGATATGTGGCTCTACTAGTTTAAAAATTAATTAGGACCTCCTTAGTCAGGGGTGGAAACTGAATAGTATGAATGCTT
Source organism: Crocodylus porosus (assembly GCF_001723895.1). Classification (NCBI taxonomy): domain Eukaryota; kingdom Metazoa; phylum Chordata; order Crocodylia; family Crocodylidae; genus Crocodylus; species Crocodylus porosus. The sequence continues at coordinate 17,855,339 of NW_017728948.1, forward strand.
GGAAATGAATTGCAGTAGGTGACACATTCTGAGTAGGTGCTCTAACCACCAAGCTGCTGGGCAGAAGGAAGGCTCCAGCAGCTCTCATTTGAGAGAAAGTACTGACATCTCCATTTTTGAAAGAAAGAGCGTGGGCACCTATCTTCAGAAGAGGGTTCAGTGCAAAGAACCTGGAATGAGGGAAGTTAGTTAACTAGTATATCTAAACTATACTCTGTAAAGTCTCTCTCTCTAAACTATATCTAACTATATATCTCGTTTATCTAAACTAGTTAGCTAACCAGTAGGGCTGTGCAAAATTTCAGCAGCCGTTTCATTTTGCAGGTGTTTCGGCCTGTTTCACCACCTGAAACACTGAATCTGAAATGAAACGGAAGTCTCCAAAACTAAATGAAACCATCTGAAGTGTTTTGGATGTTGCAGAATGTTTTGGAGGTGGGCTTGCAGGGAAACAGAAACTTGGAAGAGGGAGGGGGAAGAGGAGGGAGGACTGCTTTGATATTGACATCTGTAGCTGGCCAGTGACTGTGAACTGTCCCTGAGGTCCCTTCCAATCCCAGTGCTCTTGGGGGATGGCAGCCTGCTGTCATTCTGTGCACAGATCCAGGGGTCCTGGCCCCCTGGGAAGAGTCCAGCACAGCTCCTCAGCCCTCCTTTAAAGTGCCAGGAGGCTGGGACCAGGCGGGGGATGGGCCAGCCATGGGAGATTCTCCTGCGGCTCCCCCCCACCAGAGAAGAGGGAGGCACAGCTGGAGGAGCCACAGAAGAAGCCTCCATGGTGCCCTGCTGAGCCTGCATGATATGACAGCTGCTGTGTGGTGCCAAGTGTAGGGGGGAAGGGGGTGATCCCTGCTGTGCCTGTCTCACCCCAGCTGATATGAATCTCTCAATCAGTGCCAAAACAGCATCAAAACTCCAAAACAGATTTGGCCAAATTGAAATGGAACAATAATCCAAAACACCAAAACAAACCACTGTCCCTTTGAAATGGCTGAATCCAAAATGGAAATGAAACACAGCGGTTTCTCACAGCCCTATTAACCAGTATATCTAAACTCCAGAATCAGTTCCTTTCCTGATTATTTGTGCACAAATCCATTGGGATCAATGTGCTTACTTATCCCTGTGAGATTTTCAGTTCAAAGTCTCCTACAGTAAATCTGTACTATAATATTGACTGCGCAATCATTTAGTACTTGTGTATAATGTGCAGTAACCCTAGTTACTATGCAATAGTGCTGATAAATGCCTTTTTGTGATGTTACTGCGCAATAGACTAATACTACTTTGCAGCAGCGTTACTTCATGGTTTTTGTCACATGATGCTACTGTGCAGTAGCATCATATGGCAAAACTGTGAAGCAACACTGCTGCACAGTAGTATTAGGCTACTTTGCAGTCAATGTCTCATGTAGACACGGCCAGCAAGCAAGAAAAACTGCCTTGCAGCAAGGCAATGTTCAAATAATATCCACGTGCACAGGTACTTAGATATCTATACACATGGATACAAATACCTAGATCACATGTGTCCTTGGTAGACTTGGGTGATTTTTGCACACTTTCTCTATTCTTACTTATGGCACACTCAGCACACAGTCCAAGCATGGTATGGTCCTTGTTACATGGTACTTTGTGAGCTGCATGAATGTTGATCAGAGTTAGTGCTAGATTGAGTTTGGAGCAGTCACACTTAGGGTGGCCATCATAGAGGACATTAAATTTTTCTGCTACTCTGTCCTCTATTGATATGAAACCCAATGCCTTTATGTCCTCTATTTTTCTTTTCAAGAAAAACAGAGCATAAAGGTGCTCGGTTTCGTATCAATAGAGGACAGAGGACAACTGGACTGTCCTCTAGGATGGCCTAGTCACCCTAGTCACACTTCGTGCCAGAAGGGCCTGGAGGACTGAAATATAAGAATACCCCCCTCCCCCCCAACTCCATTCCAGGCTTCCCTCCTGCCCCTTAGGGCTCCCTTGGTTCCCCCTCCCCTAGGGCTCCCCCTGTCCCTTGGGGTTCCCCCTGCCCCCTGCAGCTGCTTACATGTGACTGTATGCACTGTCTGCCCCAAGGAAGCAGGCAGAGAAGGGTTAACCTGGCTGCCTGCCCCCTCTCCTTCCCTCTCCCCTCTGTTACCAGATTTGCCCGCTACTTTGGGGTGTGCTCATTTATTAGGGCTAGGGTCTTGGTAATTCTATCA
>NW_017728948.1:17857642-17880710 GCF_001723895.1 Crocodylus porosus
GCTGACAGGTAACACCTCCATTACCACCATTGCTGGACTGTTCTTCTCTAGGATGAATCTGGTCCAGAGCAATAGCAGCAGCAGCAGGCAGGCAGGTTAACCCTTCCCTGCCTGCTCCCCTGGGTCAGACAGTGTGGGTAGCCACTCGTAAGTGGGGGTGGTGGAGGGGAGGGCCAGTGAGCAGGGATCTGGGGTTCTGGACAGGGTGGGCAGAGGCAGTGGGCCTGATCCAAATCAGAAGGGGCGGGAGGCAGGTGGGGTGTTTATACTAAGGTTTAGCCTAGAGTGGCTACACCTCAGTGTAATGTGAGCTAGGTAACATGCATCAGAGATTATCATGCTGTGAAATGGCACAACTTTGAGTCACCTAATGAGTGCTTCAAACTAGTTTCAGGTGTTAATATGTGGACAATGCAGGTATTAAGAGCTCCAGGAGCTGCCCAAAATTACTATGTAATAAGTCCCTAAGTAGGTCATGAAAAATAAGGCATATACTGGAAAATAGAAATCTGTCAGGATTATAGGCTGCTATTTGTTCTTTCCTTTTGTTGAAGTTCTTGCTAGCTGCATGCTATATTAATATTTGTGCATAGAATGGTAGAGCATGCTTTATTATGGAAAAAATGAGTTATTGGATGCATTATTGTACTATTAAAAAACTTGTATGGTTTCCTTCAAACCTGGGAATGATGCTCCAAATCAGTTGGCAGGCAGAAATGCACACATTAAATATACCTGTGATGACAGCGACTGCTTGCTGCATACACAATAGTTAAATGTGTATTTGTCAAGCATTTTCACTATACTTCCATTTCAACATCGCATTTCTTTTCCAGTTTTCATTTTTTCTTTTAACATATGATACAATGATCAGAAAGCATGGAAAAATATATTCACAATTTTATGTCTGAATGTTACAGCCAGCTCATTACCTCAGGTGTAGTATTGTCAAATCCAATAGATGCACAGAGAGGGCATTTAGAGGTGATGGGGTTCAAAGTCTGAAAAGGGTCGCCACAGCCATAGTTCGGTGAGCTAATTCTGTCCCACTGATGTCTACATCTGTGGTCTCCAGTCCTGATTCAGTTTAGAGAAGACCACAGATGTCTAGGGAGATCAAAGCCAGATGGTCTAATGATGGGATTTGTAATAATAATTTCTGTATTAAGGGTTGAATTGAGCCACTCTTGTGTCCAAGCATCTTGGATGCTAAATGAGTTTTGCTTAAGTTGAATTGTTGTTCTCCAAGTGGGATGTCTCAATTTTAATCTTGGATGTGGCGGGCTTAATTACAGATCTTCATGTATAGGCAGCTGTGGGTTAGTTTTTATTTGAGTCCATAATTTAGTTAAGGCATTTTTTCTTCTTAATAGGGGAGGATATGTTACTAAGAATAGGGTACCATTGAGGAGGGGTGGATCAGATTGTTCTAGTAATGATTGGCATTACTTGGCTGTTGTATGTCAACTTTATCAGTATAAACGCTGCTTAATCAGACTGGGGAACGGTATTCTGCCAAAGAGTAGAGCAACACTAAAACTGTTGTTCTCAGTGCATCAGCATCAGGTCCCCAAGAAGCCCCAATGAGTTTCTGAAGCAAGTTATTTGGATTTTTAAGATTCTGTCACATCATCTTGTTTTAGCTTCTGGCATAGTTAAGTGATTTCTATAGGACAGCGTTCTGTCTAGGACAATTCCTAAATATTTAGAAATACTATTCTAGTGTAGGAGCTGGTTTCTGAAAACAAAAATGGGCTGATAATTAGACTTGTTTATTGTTCAAGTGAAATGTAGTCACTTCTGTTTTCCCAGGGTTTGGGCACAGATGCCATTGTTTAAAGTAGGTATCTAAAGTACTCAGATCACACGTGAGTATTATTTCTGTTCTGAATAAACAAGATTGTTGCATACCCAGGGCTATGTCATCAGCATTAGAGGTGCACTGATATATTGGTGGCATATTGGATTTGCTCCAATAAAAGAAAAATCAACATTATCGTATATTGGCTTTTTTTGGGCAAGTGCAATTGATAATGTCACTCATAAATGCTTCATGCATTTGCACAGCTACAGCATGCACATGGCCAAGAATGCAGCCCTACAGCATAGAGAGCAGCGTCCAGCCGGTAAGTCTGTGGGGGGGAAGCAGCATAGTGGGGCATTCTCCCATGCCTCTTCCCCACCACAGACTTACTGGCAAGGTGCTGCTTTCCATATTGCTGGGCTGCATTCCTGTAAATCAGATATTGGATTGATATCAGCTGATATGGCTAGTTAATAATTGGCTATCTGTCTCAGCCAAGAAAATCTTTGTTAGTGTACCCCTAATCAGCATATATGAATTTTCTTGAGGAGCTTCCCGGGAGTTCATGAGTATAAAGATTAAACAGCAGAGGCACAAGGACTGATCTCTGTGGGAGACCATTGTTCAACGTAGGTGGTCTACTCTTAATGCTATCAGAAAAAATATGGAACCATCTATTGCTAAGCATGTTGTCTAATAAATTAGCAATTTTAAGACAAGGTATGATGTCCAAAAACTTTAAGGTGAGTTCTTGTCTCCAGACTGTATCATATGCAGCCAAGAGATTAAGGAAGCCAGCTATAGTTTTTAGTGACTTTTCAAAGCTATTTTCTGTATTTGTAGTTAGGGCCATGATTTGATTGCAGCTTCCTCTGTTTGGTCCTAACCCTACTTGCTCAGGGGGATGATGTTTATTTAAAGTCTGAAAAATTCCATTATATATCACTCTTTCTAATTTGTAAGTTACACTTAATAAAATTAGTGGGTGATAGTTCTCAGCTTTATTGGGATCCTTACCAGGTTTTTCTATTGCTATTATTTTTGTCCTCTTAAATAAAGCTGGTAACCTTCCAGTTTCCAAAATATTGGTTAACCCCCCCCCCCACAAAAAAAAACCCCAAACAAAAAAACACTTCACTAGCCATTGAATGGTGTTTGAGCCACAGAATTTTAAGAATTCTGGGAATATCTCATCTGTGCCTGCAGCTTCACCTTCCTTTATGAGCCTTTTGCATCTCATGTAAAGTAAACAGTTGGGAGAAGGAAGAGGATGATGACATGTAGTATTTCTTTGCTTTTCACTTCTCTTGTAAAAAGCTTGTCAGTTAAAGCCTTAGATAGAAAAATGATATGATTGGCTATTGCTTTCAATCTAATATGGACTTTGGGTCTTGAAACTTCAGTGCTTGAGCCTGATTGCTGTAATACAACCCAGGCCTTCCTACTTGAATGGGTGACATTAAGATTTTCTGTTGTGTGTATCCATTTTTCTCTTTGAGCCTCGTCCAGAGATTGTAAAAGCTCACCAGTGGCAGTTGTGGAATCACCATTTTCTTTAAATTTCTTATAAAGATGATGGCAGTCTTTATTTCACCCTGGTATGCATTTTTTTCTAAAGCCTCTTGGGATGCATATCTCAGCTGCTCCTTTTATTACACCCACAAATCTCACATAATTTTCACTTGTGGGTTTTATCCATCTTATATTAAAGTCAGTTTGTTTAGCAAAGGAGATCCAGTCAGTTTTATTAAAGTTCCATCTGGGCTTTGGAATTGATTTGATGATTGAAATTTGAATTTCAACTGAATATAAAATTGGCCTACGTTGACCATGTGAAAAGTTGTAAAGAACATTGCGGAGTATATGGGGGTTGTGTTGTTGGTAGGTCTGCATTGTGAAACACAAATCAGGTGTATAGTCCTGTTGCCAGCAGGCTGAGTAGAAAGTAGCCCTAACTTTTGCATCGTGGTCTAATACCAGGTCTTCTCCCTCCATCCAATCCAGAAGTTTAATCCCATTTTGGTCATTGTGGTGATATCCCCATAGACTATGTTGACTCTTAAAGTCATCTATGATGACGCTTGGGTGAGGTAAAGGAGGTAAGGCAGGAGCTGGCCATACAACGGCAGGTGGTTTGTACACATTACTTATTGTTGAGTCAGAATTTGGACATACTATGTAAATGTTTTCAGTGCAGTTTGTTGATATGATAGCTGTCAATGCTATTTTCGAATTGCCTCACCATAGGTGGAATGATTAATAGATGCTGCCAGCCTTAATCCAGAGATTTCCCCTCAATTTTGTAGCTGATGATCATTGGCAGTATGAGTTTCTTGAAGGGCAAGGTCATCAATGATATTTTGTCAACATTTTGGACAAACATTTACTTTTGGCTCTGCTTAGCCCATCAATATTGAGTTGGCAGATGCATAGCGAGGTCCTGATGTTACAGGTCTAAAAACTCTGCAAAGTTCTGTTGATATTCATTTGTCTTCATGACCACTGACCACGAGGTCCAAAGGACAGTTCTGCATTATTGAGTTGTAGACTATTTAGCATTATACATTGTGCACCCTGAGAAGGCAGCCAGTATTACACCTCAGTTTTCAATACCCAATGTCCAGCTTAGAAAAAAGGACCTTTGTAATAGTTTAATCCTGAAGTGAGGAAGCATATAGACTAGAAACTTTGACTTTTTATTTATTAGTATGGGATGTGATAGCAAAGTGGTCAAGGTATGTTGCAATGGCCCTAGAGGCATGAGTTCAAGCCCTGTTCTGATTTCATGCCAAAGCTATGACTGGGTACCCAGTCATTTGGACTGGGGATTTAAAGGTAGTTGGATGTAATACTAACCACATCACTCCTTGGTGTACAGTTAACCACAAAGTTTGGTATGTATTAGCCACTCTTGCCTAATTAGCTGTTAGGTCCCTCTGAACCTTTACCTTAGAATCCTTGGTACCTCACAGTCTATAACTATGCGGGTTACAAGTATTGATGACATCAGTGTATTTCCATGCATGCATCTGACTAAAGCCTCATCCAACTCAGATACTGAATACTTCTGGGCCACTGAACACCTTAACTCTCGTCTGTTTTTGTGCTCAATACTTCTCAAAAAGTGATTGGCATTTTTCAGGTTGGAGTCACAAACTTCCGAAATTTATGAACCATGTTTGGCATGAAAAATCCTTTCCTCCAAGTCAAGCTCTAACAAGTTTTTTACAGTTACCGTATCACTGTTGCTTTAGGGCATGACTAATAGATTACAAATGAAATGTGGCCTGTTGTTTGGTTGACAATAAATATGTTGAACAGGCAGCTGTAAAATGACCTAATGAATGGTTCTAAACCTTAATTTAGTTTCCTGGAGCCGAGTGGATATTTTTATTTTCAATATATTCCTGCTTAAGAAAATCAAGATCCACAGGGCCAAACCTGCAGTGATGTGAGAAAAGCCAGTCTGCAGCCTCAGTTCTGCAGCAGCCTCTTAGGAAGCTGAGCCCAGTACATGTGAAAAATTTGGCTGGTGAATCAGCATAATCATGGTCTATGGGTAACCATTGGCTATCCCATCTCTCCAGCCCCAAGTCTCTTCCCTCTTGAAGCCTGACTTCTTTCTGAGAAAAATATAGAACAGAGCTCAAAGTCTATTACTGCTAATAAACATGCCATATTGTTTTCATCACCAGCAACCAGTTCCTTTGTTTCCCCAACTCATGTTGGCTTTTAGCAAGCTGCAGAGGTGCTTATATTGTTTCTCAGCCCTGCCCAAGTTCCTCCTCTGTACTTGGGACTGGGGTTGGAAATAGAATTAGAATAAGAGTCTAAAGGCTAAGGGCTCTAAGGGGGGAGTTGAATAAGACAAACATAACAATGGAGAGGGAGCTCCACTGGAAACCAGGAGGGGAGCTGGAGATACTGGGTGCATCTACAAGTTGTTACTGCAGAGTCATTTAGTCCTGGTAAAAGCAAGTGCTTTAAATGACTAAATGACTGTAACAGCCATTACTGTGCAGTCCCAGCAGCACATGGGTCATTTCTGACCCTTCTGCGCAGCAGTAGGGGCATCATGGTTCATGCCAGCTGATGCTACATCACCGTAGTGACAGGTTATGTCTCTGTAGCTTGTCACTATGGTGACATAGCATCTCGTGTAGATGTGCCTGCTGGGAATAGAACAACAGAGTAATCTGGATGTACTCTGAGCTATGTGGGCTGGATTGGGGATAAAGGAACTGCTTCACCCTGGAAGGGAGCAGAGAAAATCTGGCTATGTAGCCTTTGCCCCAGTAAATGTCTTTATTGAAGCTGAGTTGTCTGTTTTCTGCCTGAAGCTTTGGGCTAGGCCGGTCTCCCCATCAAGACAAATTCCTCTTGGGGCAGAACTGGATGCTAGCTCCCTGAGTCAGGGCCACAGAGAACCAGAGAGGGTGAAGGACCGAAAGGCCAGGTTTTCCTAGTGGGAGGGAGCCTGGGCTGGCTTTGAAGGACTCTCTTAGCAACCTGACAAAGCCACAGTGGGCCCAAACAAACCCTGAATACAGGTATCAGGACATTGTTTATTTCTGGGGAATAATTCGGTCTCAGTCTCCTTTTTTGCTTCCTGTGTTTTTACTCCAAATTATTAGAAACTTTTTTAGTGTTCATGCTTGGGAATATGCATTCCAACCAATTACCTTGAAGTTTGTGGAGAGTGAAGGACTAAAACAGAGCATGAGAGACTGAGGGACCTGAACCTCTTCAGCCTCTGCAAGAGAAGGCTGAGAGGTGATCTTGTGGCTGCTGACAAATTCATTAGGGGGACACAGCAAGGGATTGGAGCTGCTCTATTCACCAGGGTGCCTCTTGGGGTAATAAGGAACAATGGTCACAAACTGACAGAGAGCAGATTTAAGCTAGATATCAGGAAAACCTTCTTCACGGTAAAGGTGGCCAAAATTTGAAATGGGCTTCCAAGGGAGGTGGTGCCCTCCCCTACCTTGGGGGTCTTTAAGAGAAGGCTGGATAGGCATCAGGCTGGAGTCATCTGACCTCAGCACTCTTTCCTGCCCAGGGCAGGGGGTCAGACTCGATAATCTGTTGCGGTCCCTTTTGACCCTAGCATTATTGAATCTATGGACAGGGACAGAAGTAAAACTAATTCAAGAAATTCAGTGTGTAATTTTATTACAAAGTTTAAGATCAGTGTAAGTAATGTATTCTGAATGTCTCATTTAATGCCTATAATGCATCGATCACCTTGCCTTGAGAGTCAAGATGGTTTATCTGCAGTTTCTTGTAGTAAGTTGTATGGACAAGTGAGATAATGTGTTTAGAAAGCCTGTGATGGTCAAAAGGTCACTGTTCAATCTTTGAGGATTTTCACAAGAAAATTTATATTTGCAATTAAAGAATGACTTATTCAGAACATCTGCCTTTACATCTAACCTTTGAAGCTTTGCTAAACTGTTGTATACTGAAATAGCCACTAAAGTTATTTTTAATCTGTGGCAGCTATTACAAAACAGATGATTTGCTACTACAAAAGGACATATGAATTTCAAGTAGGAAAGGTTTGAACTATATTTTGCTCTCTGTCATAACTGTCTATTATAGTGCTAGCAATTCAGTGCAAAACATCTTTTAAGACCCAGATATTAATCACAGCAAGTCAAGACATTCTGTGAGCCATGAGTCTGGGAAGACAGCTTGTGATTAGACTATGAAGCATTTGGGGTAGGGCCTGTATTTTTTGTGTGTGCATAGCCTAGGAACACTTAGGCCTTGATTCCTGATAACAGCCCTGACTTTCTAGGACTTGGGAAAGGCTGTGTAATTTTAAGTGTCAACAGTTATTGTCTTTACATTCCCAAATAATTGCATTCATGAGGCATGTAAATCAGTGGGGAAAATAATTCATTGCACATGTGTTCTTTGAACTTATTTTCATCACTAGAACTGAACAAAACACTTGGGAAGTACAGCTGCCCCCAAATTAAAGTTTGAAAAGTAAATTACTTTTGGGCCAAATGAGCTTAAAACCATGGATGAACATGTTTTATGCACAACTGAAAAAAACTGTTCAGAAAACATTTAAAAAAGTCCATAGCAATGATCATAATAGAATGCCCTAAATGGAAAAAGAGAATAGCTGGTATCACACATTGTACCACTGACACTTTAAGCTGTGGCCTTGTGTTGGGTTAATGTGTATGCAAATTTATCAGGATGTCAGGCTTTTTTTAATTGGGCTTGAAGGTTTTTGTAAAGGACTGAACAGCTACACAAAAATTCAGGTAAACAGATCCAGGAATAGCTTGAAGGCTCTTTGGAAAGAATGCAATTGCTGTGCATTGCACAGAATCTGTGACCTAGATTTTACCTAGTGGCTGGAGATCCAGTTTATAGGCCCCTGCCTCTGCTTCCCTTTGGTTTCAGCTAATCATCCCTTTTCACATTTCAGTCCCTTTTCTCCTTCCTTTGTGACCACTAGCCTGCTCCACCAGTACCTTTACAAAAGCAAAAATCAAGGACATAAAGAAACAGAGTGAATATAAGCCGGCATTTTCAGCTTCCTATTCAGTTCAATGGAAGACTCCAGCATTGCCATTGAATGAACTGATGCTATGTGCAGCTATGGCTCAGAGACACGTACAGGCTCATTCCCATTATTCCCAGATGCACCTCCCAGCATGAAATCTTATATTTTTTGAGACTCAGTGGGGACACAGAGAAATGAAGAGGATTGCTTCTTTAAGGTAAGAGTGAGTGAGTATAAATTATAGTAGCATAGTGGGGGAAAAGCATGGAGGATGCCAGCTCTGCAGGATATACCCTGCTAGAGATTCCTGCTTTTCTGTCACCTTCTGGTTTCCATATTAGTCCTCAGAGAAATCAAACCATAAGACTAAGATACACTTCTAGGATTAAATTGTTCCTTGGTTTCCATTAAGAGGGCTCCTTCTTTATCAGTGAGATTCTCCTTCCCACATTAAAGATCTCGGAAAGATGATTTAGCAGGAAAAGGTAAGGAATTGGTATTATTTATTTCGGAGAAGAAAAAACTGTAGGGGAATCTGATAACAGTCTTCATATACCTGAAGAGTGGTTATGAAGTGGATGGTGATAGATTATTCTCTGTGGCTACAGGGAAAAGACAAGGAACAAAATTGCAGCAAGGGAAATTTAGGTTGGATATTAGCAAGAGCTTTCCCACTATGAGGGTGGTTAAGCACTGGAACAGGCTGCCCAGAGTGGCTATTGAATCTCCATCTTTGGAAGTTTTTAAGAGGTTAAGCAGACAGTTTGATGGGACAATTTAGTCAGGATCAATCTTGCTTTCAATAGCAGTTTGGACTAGATGATTCTCTGAGGTCCCTTCCAGCCCTGTTCTCCTATGAATATGTTCTTAGATCTCCAGAAAGCTTCACTTTGGAGCTAGAAATCAGTTTGATATTTCCACTTAAATGGTAGTTTGGGAAGGTTATGAAAAGCTACTAATCGGGGGAAGAAGAGAGTTTGAATGAGTTTGCCATTGCGACTTAAACTGTGGCATTGCAATACTATTTTTCCACCATGGAAATGGACCTCTGCAGCATAGCTCATAGCAGGCTACAAAGTACAGAGTGTACAAAATACTTGTACATCCTTTCCCAAATGTCAGACTGGGAAATGCTCGAGCAGTTTACGATTCCAGCCCTTATTTATTTCAAAGGACCTTCATGTTACTGACCAGTTGGTAAATGATAAATATATGTAAATCCTATGGCCAGGAGGGAAATGTAGTACTCTATAGGTGAAAAAAATATTGCTGTAGGCCCCTGGCAGATACTATATTTGTCACACTTTATACATGGCAAATTTGCTTGGCAAATTGTAACATGCCAGACTTTAAACCAGTTTATCCATGGATAAAATTGGAGGATCAACCACAAAGAATTGCTCATTGAAACAACAGCTTCTATGTGGTGTGGCAGTATTTCCAATAATTTTAACATGTGACCAGTTGGCATGTTATGATTTGCGATGTGATATTCACATATAATGAATTAAAAACTGTAATGTCAGCCAGAGGCCATAAAGATCTTCATTTGCAGGGGCTACCTAAATACAAATCTTTTAGTGACATATTGGTATGTACGATAGCTATATATGAACTGGTGTTTTAGGGTTCAGGGGGGGAAGGGGAAAAAAGTTTTTACTTACTAGGCAAAGTATTAATTTCTGAAAACCCAGAAAAAGCTCTCAAGTGTCTTAAGTGTGCTTGGCTCCCCTCCTGTGAGGACATTAAGATAAAAAGCATAAGGACAACTTTGTGGCAAGAGACTAATGATGCTCTGCTAGGGTCTTAAGAGAAGACAGCCAAATTAATTGGGGAGGTCTAACATTCTACCCACTGATCTGGACCAGGACTGTCCAACTCACGATCCACCAAGGGCTGCAGGACAGCAACAGGTCCTGCCCCTATGTCATGATCACCAGGTTCAATAAACACAAGTGCACGAGAAGAACTAAACAATAAACTTTACTGTGGAGCAGTAGGCGACCCTTCGTCTCTCTCTAACTAATTGACTATTTAACTGAGAGACCATCTCCCAATTACCAATTTGCTCAGTCTCTGTAGTTAGGGAGCATCTCTAAGTTTTAATTTCTATCATTATATGTTCCCTCTCAAAACTAAGTACAAAAGTCAATTAACACCCATCTGCAGAGGAAATGTTTCAGAGTGACGTGCTAGTAGTGAATCTTTACCATTTACTTTCCTAGTCCTCCTTTTCTACAAATCCTTTAACAAGTCAGGAAGCTTCTTTTTCTTTTCAGACTGATGAAGTATCAGATCAAGTTTCTGGAAGTTTGTCATTTAAGTCCTGATACATCCAAGTTCTTATGTTGGGATTTGCTTAACTTCCTTATGCACACAGGACAAAGGTCATTGGCTACAGATCACTGGGGATCCTGGTGAAACATCACTATCTGTATAGTTGTGTTTCATTTTAATCATGGAAAACTGTGGATTTGCGGTTACTTGTATTTTAACCAAAATTTAGGGATTTTTTTTAAATCAGAGAAAACCAGGATGCCTGCAGGTCACTGAGGCTAAGTTCCTCTTTCTGCCTGATAGTATTTGCATTCATATCCATAGGTACATTTCTTTCCATAAGGATACAGTTACTTCTTGTGTTCTGGAACAATTGGTTTCTTCCTAAGAAAACTGTTGAGATTTGGTCTGCGACAGCCAAGAGGATCATCATAAGGCATGAGTATTGCATCTTCTGGTGCTGCAAGCACACATTTAAATAGATTCAGTTTCCCACAAGCTGCCAGACAAAAATTGGTGTCACCTCTCTAAGTACCACAAGTGAGAGTTTGTATACTCTGTTTTTATACTGGGTGCTAGCAATGTATCTATCCTTTTGCTAGGATGTTTGGTTTTTTTAATACAAGGTTATTTTGATGATTGTTTGACTCACTTTTGGTCTCAACTTGAATTTTCTACATTCGTGCTCTGGTAAAGTACTAACTTGAGCTCCAGCATCCAGTTTGAATGAAACCATTGTTCCTTCTACTTCTACTGGCAAATTCCAGTCCTCTCCTTGATTTTGCTTGATTCAACCATATCTACATACATTTTATTGGTATATTCTTAACTGTATGCTGTTGAGGTATCTATGTTTGGGAGCTGCAGCACCTGGAATAGTCCCTCTTGTGACACAACAAAGCTTTCCAAATGCAGCACAACATTTAAGGCCATGTTGTCTTTAACACTGACCACACATCTATTTAATTGCTTGCTCTCTTGCTGCATTCTTTTTGCCAATGGAAACTTCCACTTTTTGCGATGGGTTTTTACCATTCAAAAATTGCATCCTGTGAGATGGCTTTCTCTGGCTACATTCTTTATGTGGCTAGTAGGTACTACTCAAACCCTTGTCTGAATGCCCTCCAGTTCTTTGCTGCATTGTCCAACACTGGAAGGGCAGGTGGAAGTTGCAAAACTTCTGTGACTAACTATCTTTTGACTATAACGGTCAGGATGATCATTTACAGTGGCCTTTGTCTTTCCAAGTGGCTGCATCACCCTACTTCCTCTCACTTTCCAACTCCTTTACTTTGGAACTCAAATTCTTTCATATTCTGTCTCATTTGCCACTGCTAACACCATGTAGTGGTCACCAGGTTCGATAAACACATGTACATGGAAATGGGAAGAATCAATGAACTTTATTGTGGAGTGGTAGGCAACCTCTGCAGACCCATAGTCTATCTTTCACTAACTAGCTACCAACTTTATCAACTTTCTCAGTCTCCTTAAGTAGGGAACATCTTTAAATTACAACTTCAATCATTATGCTATAGAGGTGTATAGGGCAGCTCAGGGCTTTTGTGACACTCCCTAGCCAAAAGAGGAGAGGCTGGTGGGGGTGGGGGGGGCAGAGGTAGGATATGGCAGTTGATGTCCTCTAGCTGGGAAGGGAGTGATTTGGGGGTGTAGAGATGTAAGACAGAACACGCTGAGGGTCTGCCCACATTTGCCTGAGTCATCCTGGACCCAGAAGAGAAAGGAGGTGACTGCCAATAGCAATGCCATGCCCTGGAGCAGTTCCATGAAGCAGAGAGTATGGGAAGTCCTGCAAAGAGTTTGGGACAGCATTCTCATCTGTAGGTCACTCACAAGCCACTGTGGGCCACCATGTTGACCCACTTGCTGGGTCCAAAACAGCCCTGATCTAGACTTGGAATGGGGTTTGAGACCTGGATAAAGGTCAAGGTCTGTTACTTATGGAACATTTTGAATGCTGGGTAGAACACTGAGCTATTTGGTCTACTACTTTAGTAAAAGCAGTCCCATGACCATTTTGAAACATGGGACACTGAATACATGAGATGCTGCTGGCATTTTAATTACAGCAGCCCCTGAGAGCTGTTGTAATTAAAATGCTGCCCCCCCACCCTGGAGCACATGTATAGACACCTTTTTCTCTCTCTGCAAGCTCTATAGTGTTTTCTTTGGCAGCCTGGTTTCTCAAACATTATCTAATTAAACCACAAAATGTTGTAAGGCAAATTAGCATCTTTAATAACATTTATGATGGAACCATCTGTGATGACAGTCAATGTCAGCATCAGGAGAAGAACCTAGCAGTTTCTAGCCCAGGCTTTAAACTATGGGTCCTTTCTTTGTGCGCTGCTGGATGCTAACTATGCTGGAAAATTTCAAGTCCTGAATTTAGGCTTCTAGATATAGATGAAGGAGGTTAATTTTTTAGACACCCATTTCCTAAACTCTTACTCCTGATCTGACACAAGGCAACTAGACTGAACCTATTTGTATGAGCATTTCACCAATTTCCATTCCATTCCTAAAATGAGCATAGGAAACCTTTTGCTGCCTTGAAAAAATCCCTGCCACCAAAACTCCCTCAAATTTAATAATCTACTTTCTTAATAAAATATTTTTCCTATGATATAATGAAAGGAAACCTTGTGTTTTAGTTCATTTACTGTACGTTTCTTGATGCCAAATTTGTGATGACTCTCCATCCAAGTGATACAGCAAGCTGAATATTTTTTTAATTATCAGCATAGGTTAAAGTGTTTTGTTGCGGGGGGAGGAGGGAGGAAGAGAGATGAAAAACGGTACCTCATTATGGTGGAGAAGAGGTTTATTTTATTTTTTATCTTACAAAATGCAGTTGACATTCTTAAATTCTGATCTTGCCATTTTTCAAAAGAATTTGGAGGCCACAACATCTAGACAGGCACTTTTATTGGGTTGCTGCAAGAGTGCCTACTTCATAATATAACAGCAATGGTTTCAGGCCACAAAATCCAGATCCAGATGCTGATGATGTAACATTCAAGGGCACATAGCATTAGGATTCTGTTTAGGCTTTTCTCTAGAATCATGACAATTAGTAAATTTGACTCAGAGGAATATCATTATCATAGATTAGAATGGTAGCATAGGTTGGATAATTCCAATATACCTAGTTAGTGTGCTAATTGACAAAACTCCAGATATTCAGGTGCTGCATTGACAAGCACAGTAGATGATGGCCAATAAATAGAAATTAAATTACAGATGGTGAAGAGAAGTCCCCATGGAAGAAAAAGCCATCAGGTTCTATTGTCAGGGGAGAATCTCTAAAACAACCCCAAGGCAACCAGTATATCACTCAAGCTTTGGGAAACCTTTATTCCAATAGGTATGGCAGAGGTGATGGAGTTTGATCTGCAAGTGAAAGAAGCTGAGTGGTGAAATTCATCAAATTTTCCATCAGTGATCAGGGAGCTTTTTAACAAATTCTTTTTATTTCATATTCTTCCCATTAATGTTTTATTTATAGGCACGGCTGGATTCTGATATCAAAGACAATTTCCAGTTGGCTGTAGAACATATAATATTTAATTGCTCCCTCTAATTTCATTTTCTCCATCAATGGAAGCTTTTAAATTAACTTGTATTTAAAATGGGCTGTGGGGCATATTCCCTACTGGGGTAATCCCAGTGACTTAAGTGGAGTTTTGCCAGCAGAAAATTTGGCCCGGTGTATCCTCCTCTCATACATTTTGTAATTCCTTCTTATTGCTTGATAGGCCATAAAAACCTTTATAAAACTGTAACCTTTGACAGCCTGGCCAATCTCCAACAAAGACGATCACATTGTCTTACCAAATCCTCTGGCTGTTGCACTTGGATATGGCATTATTCTTCATCTCCTCTCCTAGATTGTTTGAAAGTATTTCTGAGCATTGGTGATGCATAGCAGGTGCACGTGCACCCCCGTGAAAAGGTGACACTCCCAGCGGTGCCTGCGGGTGGTCACTGCTTGCCTCCCCTTACTGCCAACACTGCCAGTGGTGTCTGCAGGTGGTCCGTGATAACCACTGGCCACTGCCAATGCTCCTGGTTGCCAACCTCCAGTTGGCACTCTCCACTCCACTCTCCACCACCAACAGCGCCACGGCTGCCTGTGAGAGTCCCCTGCTTACTATCACCACGCTCCCACTGCCAACAGCTCTGGGCCCCACTGGCCCTGGCCCAGCACACCAACATAGGCCCCATGCTCCCACCCAATTGTCACTGCACTCCCACATACCCGCTCACTGCCACTCCCCGTCCCCACCCCCACTTTCTGCCACTTTCACCACTTTCCTGCCTGCTACCACAGCACTCCAGCGCCACATAGTTCCTGGCTGCATGGCCATGACTGCAGGACTCATCAGGAGCTGGTCAGGTCCGAGGACTGGGGTCATCACCCATGGTCCTCCCCTGCCTCCGCCCCACCATTCTTATCTGAATTTCCCTCTTGGGCGGAGGGAGGCAGGAACAGCACCAGGGTCCAAGCCAGAAGCCTCTGGTAGGCAGGGGCTTCTGGTTGGGAGTGGGGGAGCTGGGCTGGGCTGGCATTGCTGCTGCGGCTGCTTAGTCCTTTGACAGGCAGCCAGGGGAAGATAAATATTAATATTCTAAATTTTGTAGGGGCCACAAAGGCCAGATAGAATGGCTTGGTGGGCTGGATCTGGCCCGCAGGCAGTATTTTGCCTGCCCCTATGCTAAGGTGATTAATCCTGGGCACATCTACATGTGCACATTTAATGTGCATTAGCTTAATTTAAGGCACATTAAAGGCACGTACCTACATATACACTCCTTAATGCAATTTGAAAATGGTGATTTTAGGCTATTCAAGCCTAAATTTGGTACACCTTTATCTGTATAAAGCAGATAACAAATTTATGCTCAAATAGCTAAGTTGCATTAGCGAATGTGTAGATGTGCTAATGCACATTAACGCAGTACGTATCCATTGACTGGGGACTCACTTGAATCCCAAATTGGTCTACATACCTGTGCTAATGCACCTTAGCACATGCATGTATAGATGCATGCCTAATTGCCTAATGTGCATTAAATTTAGGCATGTGTAAAAGCATGTGTAGACACACCTGCTGTGTATGTTGATTGACTTGGGACTAACTTTAGTCCCAAGTCAGTCCTTACACTGTGTTAATGCACCTTAGTGCATGCACTTCTAGATGCATGTCTAAATCAATTGTGGAGGAAAAATCCACAACAAACTTACAGGCTTGGTGGTGCTAGCACCACATCTGAAAGGGAGTTGGGGGTCATAATTGGCCATAAAATGAATATGAGCCACCAGTGTAATGCTACAGTTAGCAGAGCAAACAATATGCTAACTTGCATCAACCAATGCATCTCAAGCAAAACTAAGGAACTTATCCTCCCACTCTGCTTGGCACTGAGGCTGCAGTTGGAGTACTGCACCCAGTTCTGAGTGCCACACTTCAAGAAGGATGTGGAGAAGCTGGAGAGATTCCAGAGAAGAGCCACTCATATGATTAGAGGCCTGAAGAACATGCCATATGAAGAAAGAATGGCAGATATGGGATTGTTCAGCCTAGAAAAGAGAAGACTTCAGGGGGATTTGAGGACAACTTACAAATACATCAGGGACTAGGTGAACAACTATTCACCAAAGTGCCCGAGGGGAAAACCAGAAGCAACAGTCATAAAGAGGTCCTAGAAGGAGATTTCAGACTAGATATAAGGAAAAACTTCTTCATGGTTCATGTGACCAGACTCTGGAATAGACTTCCAGCAGGGGTGGTACAGGCACCTACCCTTGAGATCTTCAAAAGGAGACTGAATGCACACCTTGCTGGGGTTATTTGACCCCAGCAGTCTTTCTTGCCTAGAGCAGTAGGGCTGGACCTGATGATTTCACAAGTTCCTTTCCAGCCCTAAACTTCTGTGAATCTATGTAAAAGTATGTGTAGATGCGCCCAGTGAGGATGAAGGGAAAAGACCCCATGACTTGTTCACTAACTGGAATTTTACCCAGCTGTTATGCAGCCTATATAGCAGATTCTTAGCACCAATCCTTCTCCTAACCATTTCCATACTGCTCAGGCAGGTGCTAGCCCATGACAACTGTGACAGGATTACACTGTATATTACATTGACTACAGTATCTTACAGTTGTTCATGCACCCAAATTCCAGTCTTGCTTCTATAGGCAGAACACATCCTTTCAAGCCCCTAACACACCCCTCAAGCCCCAGTACTTAAGGGGACATTTTGAAGACTCTGACACCTACATAGGCAGTTAACAAATACTGTGGCTGCTTTTCCACAAGAGTGCACATGTATTTCCCCAGGGACAAATAACAGTGGCACATATCTGTGTTGCTGCTAAGTGTCCCTGGGAAGCGTCACTGCATGCATGCTCTGGCACATGGCAAATTGCCCTGGGTGAGGTAGGGGAGGCTGGAGCCCACACCTGTGCTGGCTTTAGTAGATTTACTTGGGGTCCTGGGGGCTCCCTGGGGCTGCAGCAGTAGCAATTCAGATGCAGTGAGCCTGGCTGGGATCCACAGTATGATTCTGACCAGTACTACCACCTTGGTTTTTTTCTCTGCACTTTTTTTAGATATCAGGATTTCCCAATATCTAATTTTCCACCATGCTGCAAATACCTAGCACGACAAACCAATTCACATGCACCAGGTGTGTTTTGTGGCACCTCAAAAGGCTAAGAGGTGCTATCACACATTCCTGCCCATGGGGATGTGGCCTGTATCCTGTTTGTCCATGTAGTTTCTTCATGCAAGAACTCTATCATCTGAAATTACAAGCATTTTTGTGCAACAGCCCATTCTCTCAGGATCTGACCCAGTGGATTCCCTACACCAGTGATCACCAACCAGTGGATATCAATCTACTGGTAGATCTCAGAGCCTCTTGTGGTAAATCTCAGAGCCTCTTGGAGTCAATCCAAGGCTCGGGTGGGAGGCTGAGTGCCTGCCTGCATGCATGCACATGCCCCAGCCCAGAAGGTCAGTCCATGGGGAGGGGAGGGATGGAAGGGGCAGGGGCTAGATGAAGGCCTCTGTGATGAGGGACAGTGCTGAAGAGGCAGGAGCAGGGGTAAATTGAGTGGAGCCCCAGCCAGGAGGGACTTACCTGCTGGGGAGGCGCACCCCTAAATAATTTTTTGTCCTTCTGCCTCAATCTGATCCCCCCTCTTCCTTCCCCACAGACTTATCTGCTGGGTGGGAAGGAGGGAGGGGGCAGAAGCAGTGTACAGTACATCTTGAGTTGCTTTTAAATGCCAAAGGTGATCTCCTACTTAAGAAGGTTGGAGACCACTTCCTGACACTATTTTCAATAATGCTGTCCTTAGAAGCAACCTCACATGAACTATCTAACCCAAGTTCTAAAAATAAACAAGGTCATTCCTACATATGACAGGCTTTCTCTTCTCCTTGTTCCTCTATATGCACAGCAAAGATAGTCATGTACAGCAAGCTCAACCATATTTTAAAAAAGTAGAACATTCTTGTTTTATAACCCTACTGCTGTTTGCATCCATGCAGGCATTACTGACCATATTAATGAACTAGGGAAATTAAATGTTCTTCAGCCTTGCGATTATTGCCTTGCATTGCTAGTGAAATTATGTAGACAGGTCATTTTCTAATCTTAAACCTAAATAATTCAATTGTCTAGGATCAAAGTATCTGTTACACTGCCCCCAGTTTTCCACACATTGAATCATTCTCATTTTCCTCCTCACACTTTCCCTTTGATTTGATTATGCTCATAGAAGCAGTTGGAAGAGAGTATGGGCAGCATCCTCGATTGCTCATTATCATGCTTATTGTTCAAGGCCTTATGTTCTCCTCCTCCTCCCTCCCCCTCTCGTAACCATTTGAATTTTACACTGCATCTACGTGTGTGTGCATGTGTGTGCATGCATACATACATGTGCATGTTCAGGAGAAATCCAGTTGCATTAATGTTATAGCATTCAAACCAAAATTATCCAAAAGGGCATCAGCTATGTGGTTCTAAAGACAAATTTTCAAAGTAAAACACCTTCCTGATAAACATGAAATACAAGTGAAGTCATTTGCATTGTTTACAGTTGACATACTGTGCTGTACTGCCAAACAGGCATGTTACTGCATTCTGCTAAAAATTTAGGTCTCCTTTTAGTGACTCACCTATAGCAGATATGAATCTTAATGTTGCTTGATATATTAGGGATAATGACTCAGGATCATAAAGTTATTTAGGTGTCACAGGAGTTAGGTAGTTAAAAAGCTTGAATACTATGGGTCAATATGCCTGATTCCCCACTAAATTTTCCTCTGTCACTGTCATTCCACAGAAATGAATCAAATTATACTGACTTAAAACTGCTTTATGCAATACATTTATTCCTACATTCTGTCCACAGATAACTTGTATGTAAAGAAATTTAAATTATTTTTTTCATGGTTGGACTTGAAACCATGGAACCAGCTTAAAAAATGTTTAAAAATGAAAACTGGAAAAGAAATCCCACTGTTTCAGCCATAACAGGAACATATGTTCTTTTAAAGTCATAGTTCTAAAGGTATTCTTCTTCTCATGACTGTACACCACATTTGTTACACATGCTTATGCTTGTTTATTGTACTTTGTGAGGTTTTTCATTGTATATATATCTTCAAAGAGCGGGTATTCTACCAGGTGTTGCACAGTCTGAGGCTCTGTACGAAGGCACAGCTGGTTGAACCAATGGTATAGCCCCACTTCATTAGTATCTGGGTATTTAAAACTATGAAAGGAAGTAGTGAGGCACCTAACAGAATTCTCAGAAGCACATAAGCAGATGAGATTTAGGCACCTAGCAGCAACATTAGGTGTTAAAGGCCTCTGAAAATCTGGCCCTAAGCTCTGTTTTCAGGAGATACCATTTCATACTGTGTAGAGTGTCTACTATGACCTGTCTGAAGCCTTCAGTACTTCACTGCATTAAAAGAATCCAGTATCATCTGTGAATGCTTTGCCCTGAACATAACACACTTATGTAATCCTGTGTGAGAGGGTGGCAAACATTTTCTCCTTTCTCAGACAGCTTCAGCATCCATTATTATGTATTAGAGTTGATTTCTCTTCTAATATTCTAATATTGTTTTACTCTGTATAATTGCAGTTCATTAATGCTCATAACCTGATTCAGTTTATTAATATTCTGTGAAATACAATGCATTGTGCCTCAAATTCTGAGG
Organism: Crocodylus porosus; assembly: GCF_001723895.1. NCBI lineage: Eukaryota > Metazoa > Chordata > Crocodylia > Crocodylidae > Crocodylus > Crocodylus porosus. The sequence goes on from NW_017728948.1 coordinate 17,877,516, forward strand.
TTAAATATATACTGTTCTTGTTTACCATCAAGAAATGCATATAATAACCTCCTCCAAAGACCTATGGATACATTGGGCGCATCCACACATGCAAGCACATGCACTTGCAACAGCTCAAATAGAAGTGGTGCAAATTTGAATTGGGGTTTTTTGCCTCAGCACATGTGCTGGGACATGCACTTTGTTGTGGAGCAAATTGTGCCACTTGGGGCAAAATAATATATGCAGATATGCAGCCAGGAGGACCTAGAGCCCAAGGCCAGCACCTGAGCTGTCCCCAGCAGTATAAAAAGCTGCCATGTTCTGGCCCCAGCAGTACAAAAACCTGCCCTGGCCAGCAGCTCGGGATTACTTGACCTCAGGAGCTTCTGGGGCCCAGGCAATTGGTATCTGGGGACACTAGCCCCTTATGTCAGCTAGACTGCTGAAGCAGCATGCCAAATTCACTTTTTAAAATACCCCAAAATCCATACTCTTTCACAATTAGAACAAAGGAGAGAGAGAAAGGGGATTGATCAGATGGGCAATGTTTTATTGTTATATTTACAATGTTAAAAAAATTTGGAAGCCCATCAGTGTCTCTAGCATCATAATAAAATAAATCCTAAATATCTATATGTTTTAATGTTTGCTTTGGATTTCCTTATCACATGGTGGGTGTGTGATGGGGGATGTGGGGTTTGCAGGAGGGGGTGGGAAGGGGGGTGAGGGGATGTGGGTGGGTGTGGAGGGATGTGAGTCACTGTGTGGGTAGGTGGAGGGGGACTGTGGGTGTGGGGGCTGCTTAGAAGGGGTGGTTCCCCTGCCTGAACGCTGCATGCCCCCAGTGACTGACAGGGCATGGCAGTGCTGGTGGTGGTGGTGGTGGTGTGATGGCAGTGGTAAGCAGGGAGCTCCTGCAGATGCCGCCAGCACTGTTAGAAGTAGAGGGAGGGGCAATGAACAGCGAGCACCCACAGACACCACTGACAGCGACAGTGGTGGCCAGTGGTGATCACTGGCAACCTGAAGACACCTCTGGTGGCTGGGGGGTGGCAAGCAGCAACCGCCTACAGGCACCATTGACAGTCTCAGTGGCACCTTTTTTGAGGGAGTGCGCCGCCATGCTCAGGGAGTTCACGTGCACCCCCTACACATTGCCAATGGTCCCCTGCCCCCAACAGGACAGAGCCCCCTTTCACAGCACATGAACTACCCTGTCTTCAGGGTCCCAGGCCCCCACAGGGGCAACAGCTCCCCACTACCCCCCCCCTCTGGTCTCCAGCCCCCTACTCATTCGCCTGCTCTTCTCCAGCCTCTGGAGGCTGGAGATGAGCAGGAGAACAAGCAGGAGGCTGGGGATAATAAGAGAATGAACAGGAGGCTCATTCCTCCCACCCCATTGGTTCCCCCAGCTCCCCAATTGTTCTCCTGCTCCCCATTCATTCCTTCCATCCACTGTTCATTCCCCCTGCACCCTGTTCGTTCCCCCAGATCCTGTTCATTCCCCCAGCTCTCTGCTTGCTCTCCCATCCCCCCAACACTCACCAGCAGTAGCAGAGAATAAGCAGGAGGCTGGAGAGAGATGGAGAAGTCTCCAGCTTATCCCCAGGGGCCGGGGGCTTGTCTCCAGCCTCCTGCTTCTCTCCAGTCTCCTGCTCATTCCCCTGCTGTCTCCAGCATCCTGAGGACCCCTCCCCCCTCCTCCAGCCCCTCAACCCCCTGCTTACCTGGCAAAAGCCAGGTCTGGGTCCCTGCAGCTTGCACCAGGAATGGGGGAAGGACCAATCATAGAGACACTATGTCATTCTGCCCTGACCCAGCTTTTCTCCCCAGGTTTTTGTTTGGCCCCTCCAGTTTGACCCAAGTTTGCAGCACGGTGAACATTTTTTTCATTCCTGCACATGCCTCTTGCCCCATCTCAAAAGGGTTTGAGATGGGGCAAGAGGCATGTGTGGGCTCATCTGGATGCAATTTAGTGCCAATACATGCCATATTTTAGTGATTTTCTTTCTGAAAAACACATAGAAGTGCCATTCTCAATAAAACTGTAAAAGCTACATCCCCAATGGTTCAGCTGTCAGCGTGCTGGTCTTAAAAAAGTACTTTCAAGTTTGTAAACTATATATGTATCTAACTCCTCACCCCAAACAATGAACTTTTACAAAACATTTAAAATGTCATATTCAAATAATAGTTTTCATTAAAAGCTCACCCATTAAGTGGATTAGTAGATTCTAGAGTGAAACAGCTTCTCTTCTAAATTGGGATTATCATCTAACCCTTTATCTTAAAATGTTTATAGAACATGTATAACCTCTAAACAACTATTTAAGTATTTTTAATGCTTTTCCAAGAATAATGTTTCCCCCCTCACTAAATACACCACATCTACAAAGCTGTTTGAAAGTGCTTTGGATACAGAAGAAATTTCCCAACAGACTGCTATTTTCTAGTTCATATTTTCTTTTGTGAAGGACCTGGCAGTTCTCTGACTCAGCCTAGTCTATTTAGCCATAAAAAGAGCTAAATATTGTTCTAAAAGAAACTAATTCCTAATCAGAGCAGATGGCTATCTTTACTAAAGACAAATAATAATGGAGTTTACATGCTTAACCTATTTTTAGTCCCCACGCCCTTTTAATTTGATTATCAAAATCAGCTTGAAAATTTCCAGGTATACTTGTAAGGAAGTGCACGTAGGTATACTGGTTTTGCAAGTCAGTCTGCACTGTAACTGAACCAGGATGCCCTATACTGCTCAGAAGGGCCATGATGTGCATACATCTAATAAAATCCCAATACACACAAGTCTGAGTCATGGGAGGGGGGTGTCTAAACATGCAAATGCTACTGGATGGATTAACTCATTGCAAGTCCCCTGGCACAACTTTATGAGCACTTGTGGTGGTCTGGTGAGGTACCGGAGGACTGGAAGAGGGTCAACGTGGTCCACATCTTCAAAAAAGGGAGGAAGGAGGACCCGGGAAACTATAGGCTGGTTAGTCTTACCTTGATCCTAGGCAAGCTGTTCAAGAAAATTATGCTGGCACACATCCACAAGGTGCCAGCTGGGGACTGCATGCTTAGGGGCAACCAACATGGGTTCATCAGTAGGCAGGTCGTGTCAGACCAACCTGGTGGCCTTTTACGATCAGATCACCAGATCATTAGATGCAGGGGTAGCAGTGGATATAGTCTTCCTGGACTTCCGGA
>NW_017728948.1:17881675-17889271 GCF_001723895.1 Crocodylus porosus
CGGACTAGATGATCTGCTCAGGTCCCTTATGACCCTAGAAACTATGAAACTATGAAACTCCAGAGTAAGCCCACCATGGGCAGGCATCTACACGTGTGGGCATTTGGGAGCAGACTGGTTGGGCGGTAGGCAGCTGATGGAGGGAAGGTGGGGCTGTGGCTGGGGGCTGGGCAGTGGGTGACATGAAGGCAACCGCCAGGGTCAGGATGGTGTCCAGCACTGAGTGGTCCTCCTCTGTAGCCTCCAGTGTCCTGGACACCATGGCAACCTGCCACTCCTGGGCCTTCAGGTGCAACTCCTTGAGGGCCAGGAGCCTGTCCCAGAACTCTTGGTCTACCTGGTCCCTCTGCCAGGCCCTCTCCTCCTCATATGTGTCCCTCTCCAGCTTGCGCATTATGTCCTCTGTGTGCCGGGCCTGAGAGTCCACCAGCAGCTCCTTGGCCACTATGACCAGGCAGTCCAGCAGCCAGATCTGTTCTTGGGTCCCAGCTTAGGGCCCCAGCTGAAGCTGGTGGTTACTCTGATGGCACATCCAAATTGCCAGCTGGTGCCTCTCCCTTTCATGCAGTTGCAGAACCAACACAGCCAGGAGAAAGAGGCTGTTTGTGAAAGTTTGCAACATTTCTGAGATAACATGATGAATATCAGGGGGCTGTGTACCGCCTGGCCTCAGATCAGGGGTTGTGGGTGCCCAGTTGCTCACAGACCATGATAAGTTGGCCAGGCAGGCCGTGGCACAGGAGGCTGCCGGCTGAGCAACACTCCCTCCCTGCCCCCTCCATCCGCATTCACTCTGCAGAGGCAGCAGGCCGCTGGGAGCTGGACAAAGGCAGTTTGCCTTCCTTGCTCTGTTCCCAAGTTGGGACAGGCCTAGCTTCTGGCAGCACCTGCTGCCATGGCTCCAGAGACACTTCCCCACCCCCACCCCATTCTCCTGCACTGCCACCAAGCCTGTCTCTAAGCACTCCTGCACTGCCACCAAGCCCACAGCACCTGAGCTCAGGAGCTGAGGGGGTTCTAGCTGACTGGGACATAGAGCTGGTGGCACCCCTGCCCTCTCCCAGGGGGCCTCTCTCAGATCCTTTCTAATTAAAATGTCCCTTCCCCCACTTCCCAAGTGCGCACAACACCCTAGATGCCTAAGAAGGTGATTTGCAAAACCCAGCATGCTAAGCAGAAAGCTGCTAAACCTAGATAGTAAGAAATGCTAAGTGGAAAGGTCTGTTTTAAGTCCCCTCACCCCCAAGGATTCTGACATCAAATCCTGGACTGCAGAAAAGCAAATGAGATTCCTCACTGGAATCCTCCTTACTAACATCCCACTTCTATCCCACAAACCCTGGGCAGAGTGCTTTCAATCATGGAAGGTCCATGATTTAAACATCTGTTGAAAGCATATACTGCCCTTATGACTGCAACAGTGGAATTGCTTTTTGTAGTTCTCACCTTAAAACCATTTTATTTTTTTTTTAAATTTAAGCGTGACCATGCAAAAACAATTTTTCTCCATAGGGCTATGGTTCAGTGCTGGCTGCTGCTGATTTGCACATTGAGTCACTGCTGTAGGAACAGTATAAGATTGGGTTAATGTATTCTCCTTTGGCTGTTAGCATAGTTTCTGAAGTTCCTTTGTTTTGCAAAATACCTGCACAAGAAAAGGGCTTTCAAGGATATGTTGCCTCAGGTAAGGATGAGGTAATGCTGCTGCCCTTTATACAACAGCCCAAGAGTTGAAGATCTCATCCAGGTTGTAGGAGAAACAAGCTTAATTCTCTTTTCTGGCAAAACAGTTCAACCTGTCTCCCCCACATGAATACTGTACTTCAGCCAAGAGGTTATAGTGTGTTCTTTCATAATGGGAGGCGGGTATCTTTCATTATCCTTCCTTTTAAAGGTAGGGTAATTTTCATGCTATTGTTAAAGATTCAGTACTGAGAGAGATTGAGATTGAGATTGAGATTGAGAGGGGGGGATTTCTAAGGCTAGGTAGGGGGAATTGTACATATGTAATTTGATTGGAGGAAGGGATCAAAAGCTTTTTTTGATAAAAGAGTGGTGGAACTTTAGTTAAAGTTCCTGCAAAAGCCAGTTATCTGTGCACTGTTCCTGGCCAGTTCTTTTTGAGTCAACAGGTCTTATGTCCATTTGGGAAATAAAACACTACACCAAGAAATCCCCCTGGCTCCAAACAGCATATTTCTTCTCCAAATGAGAAACTAACATGTTGCCCGATTGCCGAATGGTCGTGGACTTGCAAGTCTTAAAGCCCAGTGCAATTTGTTCATTGTCACACTGCACAACAAACCCAGAGATCACAGATTTCAGGTGTCTGCCATTTTGACTGCTTGTGTCAGACACCTGCAGTGAACTAGATCAATAAATGTGGTCAATCAGTCCCAGCCATCAGGCACAGTGCTCTATAGATGTTACAAATTGCTATGTAATGGCAGAGGCTGATGATACTGATGGAGCCATCTATTTATGGTTTTCCCCTTTAATTCTGTTTGACAGAAGCAGTGGTGTAAATGTCACTGGACAAAGGCAGGAGAACAAAATAAGTGTGGGCTGGTGTGCTGTGGTTTAAGTCTTTATAGAAGTGGGCATGAGCAACAGCTTAGAGGCATCTGGCAGAGTGTCTCAGATTTTTTGTTTTCTTTGAGCATGTGTATTGAGGTGACTGCTCTGTGAGTAATGCAGTCTCACTGAGGCTTTTGGTCCTGGTTCCATAAATCACATTAGTAGCACTTAGTCAGGAAGAGATAGCACTGCATTGTAATTCATGGACTTGTTTGAAGTGGATGGTTATTTTAATGCCTTTCTTTTCTTTTTCTTTTTTCTTTAATCCTAGCTATGTTCCAAAATCACATATGCTTATTCTTCATCACCCTCTGTGCTCAGCCAAAGATCTTAGAGCTACAAGCTTATCATATAACACCTGGGTTAGGTGTTGTCTGAAAAGATACTAACACTATTGCAGGTTCAAATCAGCTCCACTGACATGAGTCTGCTAGCAATCCCTAGGCTGGCCTGTGGGCTGATGAGACTCTGTGAGTACTGCTTCTTTATCTACTTTTAATGGATGATGGGGAAGGACCAGCCAAAGAATGGGGATACCAAGGCAGAGTGCATGAATCTAGATTAAAGGGAACTAAAGGTGCATTTACACGAGATACTTCACTGTGCATTAAACTAATCTAATGTTAAGTAAAATGTCAGCATCTACATGTGCATGGCAATTACTATGCATTACATTACTCTAATGTGCCATTTTCTAGTGCTGATAGATACAGGTACTAGAAAACAGTGCATTAAACTAATCCACTGAAATACACATGTAGACACCTACTGGAAGCAAATTGTTCCCAGTCAATCAGGCAACAGGGGGCCACAGTTTAGTCCTGAGTTCTGTGGTGGGGAGCTAGGGAGAGCTGCCTGCCGGCTCCCTGGAGCTGCTCTGAGTCTCTGAGCCAGGCAGGTGGGGAGCTGGCAGATCTGCAAGTCTCATAGCTACGCTCTTCCCCCTTGTGAAGCTCTCAGCTCCGTGGGGCTTGGAGCTTCTATGGGGAGTAGGCAGGCAACTGTCCCCAGCTCCCCCACCCCTGACCCAGCCCAGGTCTGATCCCCTCCCATGCTCTCTGCCAGCCCAGGGCTGCCCCCAGTGTTCACTGCTACCCTGGAGCTGGCACCCAGGGGAGCCTGGAGTTCCCCCTGCTGCTGGGGGAGGGCAGAGCAGGGCAGGACAGCCCTAGACTTAACTGTTCCTGTTGGGAGCAAATTTGCTTCCAACATAGGTGCACGTTCAGATGTGTGTATGTGGACAGTAGCATTAATTACACATGTAGAAGTAGCCTAACAGGCATTATGACTAGAAATGATCCTATGCCCAATTTTCTTCTAATGGACACTGTTATGTAGCTCAGCCACAGACTCGTAACCTATCAGCCTGACTTGTCCCAGCTGTCTCTAGAGGAGTTCAAAAGTCAAAGAACAAAATCTGATTCCACCTTTAAGTAGGAAAGTAGCATCTATGTAAATAAAGTTATATGTGTAAGTGACATTTTGGATCCCTGACATGGATTTCAGTTTCTATTCACTTCAGGGTGGCCTATAGCTCTGTGCACCTTGCCACTTGAAGAGGCAGTGGGAGACCCAGGTTACAGTTATCTCTCATCTTGAACTTTAAATCTATAGCTCTCACTTTCCAATAAAGTGGTCTAGCCCTCAGGCTGTCAGCTTCCAATTTTTTCAGCTTCCCTTTTTTTAAGATCACTTCCTCTTTTCCCTTTGTACCAAAAGCAGAAGATATGTGTTTCCTAGAAGTGGAAAATGTAGATTCAAACTTCCCCTGGAGGCTACAACTTGGGCTTCCTACTCCTTGAACCACTGCCTAAACTGGGGGTGTAGGATGGCTTCAGAGCATAAGTTAGGGGGAGTAGGATTTAAAATCTGCATAAGCAGCCCAAAATGCCACTACATGGCAAACGTTAGTCGCGTAAATGCTACTTACCCACCTACAGGGAAGTTGGAGTTTGACCAAGTGCTCATAAGAGGTATTTATCTATGCAGGTAATAAGAGGTTAGAAACACAGACACAGTGCTTCCCAGGAACAGAGTTTGGGAAGATGCTCTGTAACATTCAAGGATATGCTGAGAGACAGTGGAACAGAATTGCTGTATGAGCTCAATCTACAATAAAACAAAACAGGCAGCAGTTATGAACAGCAATGACCAATGTAATATCTGTGAAGGTCTGCTGTAATATTTCTTGTTTTTAAAAAAATAAATCCTCAGATAACGGGCTGTAATGATTTTTCTGAGTGGATCACACTTTCTTTCAAATATTAGCTGTTATCAAGCTGGAAGAAATCGCTGCTTACACTGCTTTTAAAATAAGCATGATTTTCAAGCAAATAGGAATGAAAAAATAGAGGAACTATTTTGCCACCATCACCACAATGACCCCTCTTCTACTTCTCATTCCTCTCTCTTCCTTCTCCTAGTTCCTTGCCCCAGTTCTGTTCATTTTACCAAACAAGTCTCAGTGGCCATTCCTCAGGTTTTTCATTACTGTCTCATTCTCCCTGCCCAACTAATTGTCTTAGCTCACTGTCTGAATCCCTTGAATCCCTGTCTTCCCCTCTATTCCCAGTTTCTCTACCTCACTATTCCTAGTACCAGTTTCTGCCTCTTCTCCTATACTGGCTCAAAGTCCCAAATCTCTGCCCCCCACCTCCACCACAACTCATACCTCAGTTTCTTGTGCCAAGCTACACTTGTACCAGCCTCTTCCCATCTTAACAATCTACTACCAAATACTCCAATAACTCAAGTGTCAGAGGTCTGTCAAATAGGTTGCTGGGGATATGAGCCATGTGGGTAAAAACTTTATTATTTGTTTTTTAAAAACCTGGAAGAAAGTAGATAGCAAGCACTAAAAGCAGTAGTAAGGTAGTAAAAATTAGTGCTCTGGCTGATTAGTGTATTTACAGAGTTACAGAGACTGGTGTTTTTACAAGTTTTACAAGCAACTCTAAAAATTAGCAAACTAATAATTAGGTAACTAAATAACTTTGTACAGATTTAGGCAGTCAAGTTTGAAAATTTTAGCCCAAATGTCTATTTTTTATCAGTTTCTCTACTGTCTCCCTGTTTCCCTGTGAGACTTTATTTGATCTCCATGAAATAGCAATATAAATGAACACATGTGTAGTTGGAAACAGCTTTGCTAAAATATCAAATGTAGGAGGAATGTGAGGAAAAACAGGAATCCTGCTGAACAGTGGGGAATAATATGAAGGCAGAAGCCACATTTGTAAGTTAAAAGGGTTTCTCAAAGATATATCACGAAATCTATCCAGATGACAAGAAGCAATATCTACTACGAGTCTAGGACTGTCTCTTCCCCCACATGGCATAGTGTTATGTGTGATGTGAGGACACATTTTTCTGTGGATATCTCCGTGTTTACAGTCTTATACCATGCTCATCACTGTTAAGTCTAAATGCCAAAGTGCTGTAATGCAATAAGACATCTCTGGCTTTCATCAGTTATACAGTTATAGGATGCTGGAATCAGCACTAATAGTGATTTAACTTATTATACCATATTTAATATTTGCAGTTTTACTACTGCAGTCAGGACATAGGCAAAAACAGAGCTTCCATCAATAAAAATGAGTGACATGTCACCATATCACGCAGCTGAACTGTTTGTACAGGTATTTGCCCACAAAGCCAGCAAACTTGGTAGTGCAGAGAACGGTAGTGCTTAGGCTGGGACTCTGGTTCTCCAGCAGTCTAACACAGGACTTGAACCACTGATGTAAAACTGCCTGTCTTTAGGAAAAGTCAAGTCATTGTTCTGCAACACACAGCTTACAGCAAGAGACTAAAGGAACTCAGTCTATTGTTTAGGTAGGGATGAGCCTGCCTTGAGCAGGGAGCTGGACTAGATGACTTCCTGAAAACACTTCCAGCCCTCCTGTCCTATGATTCTACAATGTTATTATTTAATTTATCCAAGAGAACTTGAACAGGTAGCATATTAAAGTTAGCAAGTACCTAGATGGGGAAGAGATTGTGGTGCAATGTAACAATAAAAGGCATAATAAGTTTCAGTTGTTAGCAACGAAATCTTGAAAAATTCATACTAGGAACAAGGTATGCATTTTTAAGTGACAGTAATAACCGTTGCAACCACTTTACCACAGGATGATGAAGTTTCTATCAACTGAAGTCTTCAAATAAAGACAGGATATATTTCTAAAAGGAAAGATCAGGTGGTTATGGTCCTGATGCAGAAATTACTGGATGATATTCTTTGGGCTACATTATGTGGAGGGTCAGTTGAGAAAGTGAAAATGGTCTTTTCAGTCTTTAAAATCTATGAATATATGATTTTCCCATGAAAAAATAGACTGGGGTGCACAATAAGTGAGCAACTGCTGCTGCAAAGTCTTTCAGTCAGCTTTGCACAGCAGCATTGGCAAATATTTACTATGGTTGCAGTAAGAATAGTGTAAAGCATACTATTATAACTTTTTCCATCTTCAGTAGAAATCTTCTTGGATGATCTAGGGCATTGCACAAGAAAAATACGAATTAATTTTTTTTCTCTTTTTTATGTGTTGCAGCCAGAAAAATTAACCCGGCTGATTTCAAACAGGGTTTCAGAACATACTAAAATATCTATACTGGGACTCCATGCATTCACAGGAGCAACACATTCAAATACATATTCCTGAAGGTGCCAGTGTTGAAACTATAGTTTCATAGTTTCATAGGATCGGAAGGGACCTGAGTAGATCATCTAGTCCGACCACCTGCCATGGCAGGAAAGAGTACTGGTGTCAAATGACCCCAGCAAGGTGTTTATCTAGTCTCCTCTTAAAACCCCCCAAGGTAGGAGCCAGCACCAACTCCCTTGGAAGTTGGTTCCAGATCCTAGCTGCCCTGACAGTGAAGTAGCACCTCCTGATATCCAGCCTAAATCTACCCTCCGCCAGCTTGTGACCTTTATTCCTGGTCACTCCTGGCAGTGCTTGGGGGAACAGGGACTCCCCCAATGCCTGCTGATCCCCCCTGACTAGTTTATAA
>NW_017728948.1:17889282-17919717 GCF_001723895.1 Crocodylus porosus
CTATAGCCCTTGACATTCACCGCCCAGTCATGCATTGAGTCCCACCACGTTTCAGTGATCCCCACTATGTCTGGGCTGGTGTCAACTAGCAGGAGGGTGAGTTCCTCCTGCTTGTTTCCCAAACTATGGGCATTTGTGTAGAGGCATTTGAGGTCTCCTGTGGATGTGTGTACTGACCCCCTTGTCTCAGTGTTGCCCTGGCCCTGTCGCTTACCTGTTTATTTGTTTCACTCATTGGTCTAGGCTGGGCTGTAGTTGTGGGTGTTGCTTGGTCTGGCAGTCTGATATATCCTCCACCCTCATCTTCCCCTTCCCCCGATGAGCCTAGTTTAAAGCCCATTGGAGAAGGTCCGCCAACCTGGAGGAGAATACATGCTTACCTTTAGGGGAAAGGGGGAGCCCATCCCATCCAAGCATGTCTCTTGTCGTGATGTGCTGATCGTGGCTGAGGAAGCCAAAGCCTGCCTCGAAGCACCATTCCTGTAGCCGCCAGTTGGTCTCTGCGATGCACGATTCATGCCGTCTGCCATGCCCACCCACTGGCAGGACAGAAGGGAAAACCACCTGTGCACGCACCCCAGAGCTTGGTAGTCCTCCATCAGGCGATCAGGGCATCTCCTGGCCACATCATTAGTGCCCACATGGACTAGGACCATGGGGTAATAATCGGTGGACCGGATTACAGTTTGGAGCATCCCTTTCACGTCCTGAATCCTTGCTCCAGGTAGGCAGTAGACCTCACGTGCTGAGGGGTCCTGGCGACAAATGTATCTGATCACTCCATAATTTCCATATTTAGTACATTATATCAATAGAAAATAGCAATGATGCTGAAACATCCCACAATGATAGAATAAGTGTGCACTTAAAAAGAAGAATGGGATTGGACAAAGGAAATGGATTATTTAGTAGGGTTTTTAATGGCTGACCCCACTACTTTCTGATGGTCAGTTTTACAGAACGCTAATTTTGATATTTTCCTTTCTGATAAAGGAAAAGCTGCCACAGCACACAATGGGGCAATCCTGTTCCATACCATAGAGATTTTAAACAGATTGATACTGGAAAAACCAGCTTCTAGTTCAGGGACGCAGCTGTGCAGGAGGGTGCTTTAACGCATGCTGCCAGTGTTCCTGTAATTAAACTTGCATAACCCAGAAAGAAATTTTATTTTCCCTGTCTGTACAATCTCGCATCAGACTGCCCCCTGAGTTGGAGCCAGCTGCTGAATCTGATACTCAGAGAGTGAAAAGGGGACTTTCTGATCGATAAAGAAGCTGAGCAGAGGGCCTTGCAGAGCAGCAGTTTGAGACATTAATTAAGATTTTTGTTTAGCTTTAGGAAAGAGTTATTGAAACCCTTCCAGAAGGGAGGAAAGTTGCTGCAATTGTCATTTCTCTAGAGTGAGAGAAGACTGTGATGAGATGGTTGGTCTCCTCCGGTGATTTGGAGCTGTATTATGGGACAAACTTGTACCTGTTACTTAGAAGAGTGATAGAAAGAGAACCAGGGGCTCCTAACAGCCAAAATTTAAATGCTTTTTTGTGGCATCTCTTTTATGAGTTCCTTTGTCACCTGTATGAGAGCAGGACCCTGCTGAGAGCTAGTTTCAATTGTGTCTTCACAGTCATTAGCCAAAGGGAGAGCTTGAAGAAATAACAGTATATTGCCAGAGAAGCAACTGCCCATGAGATTCCTACTAAAGAGATGGAGCACAGACATTTATACAAACAGAACAAATCTGAGCTTGATATCTCTGATGCAGTGAGAAAGGGGAGGCAGAATGTGCTGGTAGCCTCATTTTTCTCCTTCTCAGAAGCCTCCATGAAAATCAGGATGGTATTTGCAGCTAGCATTCATGACAGTGAAAGGACATGCTAGGTACTGTAGGGTACCACAGATTCAAGAGTCACAAACCATAAGTTAGACTGGTTCTTGGGCCACAAGTGCACATGCTTTTGTATATTATCTCACAGGCCGTTTTATCCTGGTCCAGTTCTACAATCTCCTCCCTTACTTGGAAATATCCAATTTCTAAATAATAATTACACCCTGATGTAAAAAGGGCAATTTTGTTTCTCCAATACCACAATTAAGATCCCTAGGGAAGAAGCATAATACCCTATTAAGTCTGAACCTTATTTATAGTGCAACAACAGGAAATTCTTTGTGAAACATAGGGCCTAGAAAATAACACAAATGTGAAGAACAGTCATAAACGTCTTCCAGGCTGATGTTGGAAGGAGTCACCCAGCCCTACTGAAAACCCATCAATATTTTTCACAAAAAGGCCAGAAACATGATTGTAAATGATTTTGTTAGTGGCAGGGGAGGAGAGAAGGAAATGGTGAGTAGCAGTTCAAGATTTTAACGTATGCAGGAAGATTACTCAGCTACTTTCAGTGTTTATAAGCCCTAGATAAAAGTCTGCATGATGCTTTTTTTACATTTCTGAAAATTCAAGGTCTTAGAAAATCTATAGTGTAGCTAGGAATTATACTTTCATTTTTATCCCCCGGTGGATTTCCTTTACTACCTTATTCCTTTCATCCTATGGCACTGGCACTGCATATCAATAAGATAATTTTTGGTGCAAATCCAACATGACATCTTCAGATAATTCAAAATATTATCATATTTTGGGATGATGGAGGATATTTAGATTTTGACTCATACAGTTCTAGTCATTCTTAATGGCACTTTTAAAAGCATAGTCATAGTCATGGTGTGAGACGATTCTTTGACTTCAGAATGTTGATATCAATTTTAGAAGTTTTTATTGTAAGCTGAACTTCCAACAAATGGCTGAACGAGTAAAGTCTTAGTTAAGGAATGCTTCCCTTGTCAAACCAGAACATAAGATCCTAATAAAGTTGATTGCCAAGTACAGGCCTCGTTGCAAGATGGCAGCCTTTTAAGGTAGGATCATTCAAACAAACTTTTTGGCAATATCCCCATCTAAACGCTAAGAAAACAAATTCTATATATTAATGGTGACTGACTATTCTGCAAAGTCAGATTAAATTTCCTGCTGCAAACAAATGATAGAGGAGGCTAATTCAATCTTTAAGTAGCAGTGTGGCATTTGGAGAAAGCTTTTAGTCCCTAGGTAAGTTGACAAATTTAATTTAGGGGTTTCTGGTTTTGAGCTGTAATATACTTTGTTTACTTTTGCTTTAGTTTTGTTTTATGTTTCCTTGGTATGCTACATGGGAGTCAAAGTAGCATATTGTAACTGTGTATTTATTTTACTAACATATTGTGTAAATTTGCATCTGATACTAACATAGGGGATTTGTCCCTACAGACGTAGAATACAAAACTGTTTAAGGAAGGATGGTGGTGTAGGAAGGATAACACAAGACATGGAGCTTGACTACTCCAATTTACACTGGTGCAGTCAGAAATAATTCCTCCAAAAGCAATGACTTGACACGAGTGCAAAATCCATATTACGCCATAAGGCCGGGTATAATCAAGAGTTCTAAGCTTCCTTGCTCTGCCACTAACTAGTCATGAATCACTTAAAGCTCTCCGTGCTTTAGATTTTCCATAAGAAATATGGAGATAAAGCTTACCCACTTCCAAAAGGGAAAGTGAGGAGAAGGTATGGAACTAAAGTGGGGAAGCTTGATATGACTAGGATCCAAGATGATAGTGGGCACTCTACACAAGACTTTATGTCACTGTAGCAATGTGCAGGTGACTGGAGATTCTATAAAGTTCAGAGACAAAAAAGAATCTGGCAAACATAAAAGTGATGAACAAAGGTTTTTAGCACTGGAAACAGAGGGAGGGATAACGTTTTGTGACTTCAGAGAGAAGGAAATGACAAGTCAGGGTAGAAGAGTCTCATTAGCTCTAAAGATACGGACCTGCTCTCATATTACAAGGATCTGTAAACTCCCTTGTCTCTGTCATGTTATAATAGCCTATGGTATGCAGTTTCCCATCTCATATCCTGTCCTTCATTTCTCTCCAGTTTATCATTATAGGGCTTGTCACACAGGTGAACAGATCTGATACCACCCAGTAGAGGGCAGAAGTACATGCATGCACCCATGCACACAGTCACACAGATCAGGATACCGTGTGCATATTGATTATTAAGGTCTCCATACATGCCCATGCAAGCAGAGACAGAAGTGGTAAAATATCAGATTGCTGGCAGAGCTGGGTTTGAATGCAGCCCATTAGCCTGGGCTACCTCTCTAGTTACAAAAACAAGTCAGAATATAAGGTGGTCAGAAAAATTCAAACGTTTTCAACAGCCACAAGGACAACATTTAAATAAAGTAATCCATCAAAAAACTTGTTTCTCATGAGGTCTGATCATAATCTATATGGGACTACAAACAATGTATAAAAACACACAAACAGGACCCAGGGCAGGATATAGGTGACTGATTGCAAGGTTCCCTTTTCAAAGTTAGTCTAACTGAAATACTGTATTTTCTTATATACAACATGCATCTTCCCCCCCCAAAAAATTGTTACCCACCTCCCAAAATTGGGGTAAGTGCCTTAAGCAAACAAGCTGTCTTCTTTATTGGAAAAGGAGAACTCCTGGAGGCACCCTGCATGTCGTGCAGTGGCCAAGATAGCTGCCATTTGTGTCTAGGGTGGCCATCATAGAGGACAGTCCAGTTGTCCTCTGTCTTCTATTGGTACGAAACCCAACGCCTTTATGTCCTTTATTTTTCTCTTGAACCAGTTAATGCTGGTTTCTCCTATTAGTTTTATTGACGAGAAATATAGAGAACATAAAGGCATCAGGTTTCATGTCAACAGAGGACAGAGGACAGAGTAGCAGAAAACCTGAATGTCCTGTATGATCACCACCTTATTTGTATCTGGTTCAGGTAGCTGAAGAGCAAGAATGTTGTTTAAACTCTCGCACAGGTGTAGCTATTGGCTGAGCAATGTAGTTCATGCCTAAAGTAGCAAGTAAGCAACTGGTAATATCTTGATGAGGTCTGTGATGTGGAAACAACACTTGATTTATTGAAACTTATATAAAGAACCATGAACAGTAAAGAGCTAACAGTTTTGCTACTGCCCTTGCAAGGGTCTGAGGCCTAGCCATGTGTGACAGAATAAATCCTCCTGGAAACAGTGTATCTAGGACATGTGACATCCCAGGAGACAGTTTGGGTGAAGCAACTGGCACAAAGAGGACTTGCTCTGTGTCACACAGTCAGCCTTCTCCAAAAATGGTGCATTTGTTATTTAGGGGTATGTTGTATGTGGGAAAACACAGGAATTAAGTCCTTGCTGGATTCTATTCAGAGTTATTTCAAATCAATTGGGAGGTTTTGTTTTGGTTTTGTCTTGACTTTGCCCAAGCCATGTCCAGTTAATGCTGGTTTCCCCTATTAGTTCTATTTGATGGAGCAGTCCATTAAAACCAAAAGTTCAGGTTTCATCAGTTCATACAGAGATGTCAGCCTGGTATAAATGAGAAAGCAGCAAGCACACAGAGAAAAGAATAAACTGCAGGCTAGGACCTTATCCGGGATATATCAAATTATATCCATTGATTTGGTCTTGTTCTCTGACCTTCGCAATATAATAAAAAAGAGGAAAGTTCTGCAATTTCATGTAAAAAGAAGCTCTAGTAGCCTGGGAAGCTTGATCCTTGTCTCACTGAAATCTGTGAAAAACATCCCAGGGACTTTAATGGGAAGAATATATATGGGCTATGTACCTACATGTTGTAACTTTTTAAATTGCTGTGCTAGGTGATGCACACAACGTATTTCGAAACATCTGCAGTTGGTCACGCCATGCTTCACAAGAGCTCCCCTGGGTACAGCATGATGGCAGGATGAGCATGTTCTTTGTGCTGCGTGCCCAGGTTACCTGGGCCAGACTCTGCAAACACTTGTTACTATCAGTGCTGCCACTGAAATAATTTAAATGGTAGTGGGATCACTGGCAATGCTCCAAACACCAAGCACCCAGTAGTAAGGCCAAAAGCAGATTAAGATCTTTTGGACCCTAGGCCCCACTGGGGGGAGGGATCCCTTCCTCTCCTGGTGCTGCCACTGCCAAAGGTGGAGGAGGCATCCATGCCTTGTGGGGGAGGCTGGGTGGGCCTGGCCTGGCTGAAGGTGGGGTGGTACATGCCCACTTCTCCTCCTTGCTCCCTGGCCTCTCCCCACCACAACTGGAGTGAAGCAGAAGCAAGTGGGGTGAGGATGGATGCAGGATGCCCAGTGCAGGCTCAAGTCTGTCTGCCCTGCTGCCTTTGCCCTGGGGACTCTGCACTGGTCATGCATTCCCTGCCTGCCCAGCAGCAGGAGGTACAACTTTCTGCCCATGCTGCTGCCAAGTTAGCAGGGGACATGTGGCCAGCACGGGGTCCCCAAGGCAAAGGAAACAGGTGGAGAGCCCCAAGCCCACAATGGGCAGCCCACATCCACCCTGCTCACAAATCTGGGGGGCACATGCCCTACTCATGCCTGCACTCCGGGGTGTGCACAACAACAGAGAGCCTCCCTGTGCCCCCTGAATGAGCCACCTGTGGCTCCATCCTGATCCCTGCCTTGGCCCCAGGTCCCATTCACTGCCCTGGCTGAGCATCATCCCCAGCCCCTGCCACTGCACCACTCCCTCCCTCATCATGGGGAGGCCTCAATCTGCACCCCCCCACACACACACACCCCATTTCCCCCTGTACACTTTTCTGTAGGGAGCTGCTCTCCACGCTGCCCAGCTGCAGTGTCCCCTGCATCTCACTCCAGGAGCCCCAAGCAGCCCCTTGCAGGCTAATGCTGCCAGCTTGCAAAGGGAAACCCACCATTTCCTGCAGGAACCCAGGCACCCAGGGGCCCCTGGGCCCAGGCACTACTGGCCTGTGTGTTAATTCACCTATGAGTAAGGCCTTTCTTAGGGAAAATACACAAGCGTAAAACAGGTATTATGAGATTTACCTGCTTCAGAAGGGTGCTCTGAGATGTATTGAAGTATGTGAACTATCCCTGGAAAGGTTTGACTAGTATTTTGCAGAAAAAGCACTTTTCCTTCTAGAACTGTCCTGTGGTATTATTGATTATTTATATTATGAATAGCATGTAAAGACTATAATCAGGACCCAAGCTCCTTTGTGCTGTCTGCTAGACATACACAGACAAATAATTCTTGCCTCTTTATTTCATAATCTATGATAAGATAAAACAAACAGGCAAGGGAGGGACAGGAATGATTAAAGAAAGAGTAATAAAATCATGCATTTACCTAGGGCAAGTATATGCAGAGTGGTTTCATTTGTTTCTGGTAGGCAAATTTTCCAGTAATTTGGAAAAGTCTGTAAACTGCTTTTTGCCTTTCCACATTTTCTTTCATCAACTCCATCTTATGAGTTATCCATGGCTTTGTCTCACAATATTAAATGGGATTTTTTTCCCCTCAAACCCCTTCAGACTTGAGTTATGTACTTCACTGTTTTGAACAAACCTACTAATATTTTATTATCTTGGTGATTTCATGAGTAAATTCATGTTTGTAAAACCAAGATTAGATTTTTATTCATTAATCTACTGTCAGTGAAACCACAACAAGAAATCATATGCCTAGAACATTGCCTTCTGTATTAAACTTTTGTTTACAAATTGGGCATTGAGTTCCCACCCTGACTCATCAATAAAAACTACAAACCATGTACTTTGTTATTGAAGGATATGAAGTTATAAAGCATACGTGCCTCATCCAAATATTAATTATTTTACAACCATAATTAAGATTAGTGGTCCAAATTACCTGGTTTGCTCAGTTTTAATGACTGTTATTAATGCAATACAACATCAGTCTGACCAGGTTTTTCATTTCTTTGAACAATATCTAGGAGATTTGCATTTTCTTTATCATCTTTCTATCCTTTCATTCCCTACTGCAGAAATTGAATAGCTTTTTTTTCCCTTTCATTTCTCTCTGCTTCTTTATTCAGTGAGAGCACTTTACAGTTCTCTTTAATATGCCTATAACAGAGACCCCCTGACCCTGTTACTAGGAGGGTTTGAGTAGGTAAAGGACCAGAGATCAGGCAGCTAATGAGGCAATTAAGTGCACCTGGCACTGGGGAAAAGTGACAAAAGGACCAATCAGGTGGCCAGAAAGGGGAATATAAACCCACTTTCTGAGCTGAAGAGGGGTAGTCTGCTTCTGCAGGCTGTAGGGAAAGGAGCTCTTGAGAATTGCTTGTGCCAGAGAGCTCAGGAAAAAAAAAAAAGCCACAGGGAACTAATTGTTTAGAGGGAAGTATTAATCCAAGGTTGCCAGGATTTTTTCACAGCCATTCTTCTGGAGTTTGTTGTATTTAAATACTAGAGGACTGGATTGTGGCTATAGGGGTGATGGAGACCACAGACAGGGGTATTTTAGTGTGCTCTCCTTGCAGTAAGCACCAAGGGTCTTGATTGCCTCTACCTCTGCCTTACAGTCAAGGGGAAGGTGAACCACCCCCTGCCCCAAAAAGGGGTATTTCTGTTAGGGCAAGGCCAAACCGCAGAGACTGAGGCCTTGAACAGTAGGCCAGATGTAGAGTAGGGCAGAGAGGAAAAAGGGGAAGAGGCTATGATAACTAAGATCTCAACCAGTGCTTCAGCAACCTATGGGTGTATTCCCTTTACAGGGGAAGTACCATGAGAAAGTGAAAAGGCCCCTAAGTGTGGTTGCTCAGATGGAATGGAGCAGCCTACCCCACAGAGGACTACTTCCCCATCACAACAAGGAATATCAGGTGTGGCAGATGAGTGACTGGAGGTAAAGGAGTTTGAGAAAGAACCAACAAATGGGGTGGACCTGTGTGGGTCCTACAATCCCATACTAGAAAGAATAAGTATTGCACTGAAATTACTTATTAGAAGACAGAAAACAAGAAGTTATTAGTATTATTGTCCTCTAAACCTTAAAATCATTGACAACAAGCTGGACAGGGGCATGGTGGGGGCATATGTCCACCAGGACTTCTGCACTGCCAGTGAAGTGTGGGGTAGAGCTGAGGCTTGGCAGCAGTGGGGGTGGAGGTAGCAGTGCCATCTCTGTGCCAATGGTGAGGTGTGGGGCTGCAGCCCAGATGGACACAATGCTTTGCAGCAGTGGGGGTGTCAAAGAAAAATCTTTGGTTTCAGATGCCGATGGCAAAAAGGTCAAAAGGCTAACATAACATATTTTGTCATTATAGTTCTGTATCCAACCCTCCCCACCCCCGAGCTTGAATGTAAAACACATGCGCAGTCAATCTCACATGAAACCTAAGAACACACAGAGTCTGTTCACAGTCATGATTGGCAGTCCTGTAATTATTCAAGCCTGGTGTGTTGTAATAGGCTACCCGGTAAACTATAACTTTGGAAAGATTGCTGCCTTCTGCAGAGACCTCCACGCATGCCCAGGAGACATAGTCAGTGATTTGGCCAGTCGCTGACCTCTCCCCACCCACGGCAAAAGTTTTCAGGTGTATCCGTTCTGCCAGCTCGTCCGTTCTCATCAAGAGCTCATGAAAATCTTCAGATCAAAGTTACCTGTATGCTTTGCTTAAAATCTGCACCACGCAGTTTGTAATCTGTGCAGTGAAAACATCTGCCTGCTGAACTGAATAGCTCAACTTCTCTTTCTACACCGTGCAACTACAACTTCCTCCCTACGCTGCAGTCTCCTGTAATGTAAGTAAAAATAAACTTTCTGTATAACCAAGACGCGTTAAACTTCCTGACTCCTCTCGCTTACCCACCTGCCAATTATCTACCCCACCCACGTCCAGCCGGTCATGCTGACCCAGGCTCGCAGGTCAAGGGTACACCGGTCCTCGGACGCAACAGGGGGCAATGACATTCAGTTGTGCCCTGCCCCCCAACTGTTGCAACTGCTGCACCAATGGAGGATGTAGGGCTGCAGCCCAGCTGAACCCAATGCCCGGCAGCAGCAGGAGTGGTGGCGCAGAGTTGTTCTCCCTGCACACTAGTGGCAATGAGGAGTTGTGCTCTGGTCACTGTGGTGGTGGAAGCATGGAGTTGTGGCCCAACCACCATGGCAGGAGCGGTGCAGAGTTGTGTCCCTGAGCACTGAGGCAGTGGTACACTGTTGTGCTGCCCCTCCCCAACTATGCCAGCTGTGTGGTGCTGTGCTGCCCCTTCCCTTCCCCTCCCCCCCGCCACTGCAGCAATGGCATGGAATGTGCCCCCCACCACTGTTGTGGTGTTGCAGAGTTGTGCTCCCCTCCCACTGCTGCAGCAGCACAGACTTGTGCCCCCCCTCTATTGTGGTGGCAGCACAGAATTGTGCCCACCCTCCTCACTGTGGCAGCATAGATTTGTGGCCTCATCCCCACTATCAGCACTTATGTCACCTATGCTTAAAAGAATATCCCAGTTAACTTTCTAACACTTTGTAACTGCCCTTCCTATATGTTTTTTCCTATTTAAACTGCATAGAATATAAACTATTTTTAAATGAGCTGTTTATCTTATCCCTATCACCATATTCTTCCTAGTAGGAAGTCTCTGAGTATACCTTGGTGTACTCTACTAATATTGCTGTATAGGTTCTTTTGGTGTTCTATAGCTATTGTAGTAAACATGCAGTCCTGCTTGAAATACACTCATGCTTGACTAGAGTTTCACAAGTCATGGGCTCTTTATAACATAGCTAAGGGATGTTTGATTTTATTTATTTTGTTTCAAAGGTAAAATATAGGGCTGTGCGAAGCTGAATTCAGTGGAGATTCAGCCCAATTCAGTGGCTGAATCGCGAAATCCAAATCGAATCAAAGGACCCTTTAATTTTGGAGATTAAAGGAGAGATTCGAAAAGATTCAGACATAGACAAAGCTTTAAATGTTTTTTCTATATACCTCTCATGAGCAGGGGCTTGTAAATGCTGCAGTGCTGGGGTGCATAAAGTGCCCCACAGAAGTATGGGGGGCTCCCCAGTGTGCTTGGCAGCAGACCTGGAAATGGACCAGAAGCACTTCTGGTCTACTGGGGATTGTACTGGGGGGGGCATGCCCTCCTGGCTTGGTGACTGGTGCCTCCTGCGTTGGGGGGAGGGGCACCTGGGGTCCCCCTCTGGCTGATTGTTGAGCCAAGGAGGTGTGGGGGGGGCCTCCTGCGCGCTCGCTGGCAGACCCAGAAGTGGAGCAGAAATACTTTTGGTCCACTTCTGAGTTTGCTGCTGAGCATGTGGAGGGCCCCCCTGCACTCCCATGGGATGTTCCATATATCCCAGCATTGCAGCATTCACAAGCTGTGCTAGTACCTTGAGGTATGTAGAACAAACTTTTAAAGCTGTGTCTATGTCTGAATCACTGATTCTCTGAATCAGCATTGAATCTTCAGATTCAGATTCAGTCAAATTGAATCAGAGACAGGGATCTGAATCAATGAATTGAATCACTTTCCCTGATCTGAGTCAAATCTGAATATAGGGCCTGCTTCATGTACCCCTAGTAAAAAAGTACATTTACTGGTATTTTTTGTCCTCTTCCTTTGGAGGGGAGTGGGAGTTAGATGGAGGTAGACATCCTACCAAGAGCAATTAAAAGATGTTTGAAGAACTGAGAGCTTAACAACCTTCTACTCCAACCATTCTAATTACAGGCTGAATTCTATTTTTAAAAAGTTAAAAATGGGTAAGTGCTATGGTCAATGTAGTAATGGTATTCCCCACTGGTAGTAGCAGCTCAAAAAGAAACTCCAAAGGCAACCTGTGGAAAAACTATAAGGTGAGCATGCCTACACATTTATTAATGCACCTTAGATACTGCACATTTAGTCTAGTACTTCCTTAAAATGCACTAGCTAGATGTGCAGTACCTAAAGCTACTGCACAGAAGCTCCAGCACATGGTTATTTAGCAACACTGACTGTGCATCAGCCTAATAATACTGTGCAGTAGGCTATTGATATGGTTTTTGCCATGACTAGCTACTGTGCAGTGTTGTTAAGCCAATACATAGTACATGTCTCGTGTAGACGTGCCCAAGAATATTATGGCACAAATCCAGTTCCACCTTTTGACAGGTCAATAGAACTGACTTTAGCTACATAAGTAGTGGCATTCTGGGCCACTTATGAAGATTTTGGATCCTATTCCACTGGGAAACTTTTTTTTTTAACGAAGATGATTGGGAACCACTTCTTAGTCCAGTAGCCCAGTGGTCAGGGCATAGGGAGGGAGGAAACTCAGGTTCTAGGCTCCTCTCTCTCAAAAGGAGTTTCATATTGCATCTCCCGCTTTCCAGCAAGGTGTCCTACTTTTCACAATAAGATTCCCTCCTGTTGCAGTTGTCCCATTAGGCATCCCAGAACAGAAAATATGTGGGCCCAGAAGGGGACTCTGGCACTGAGACTCAGTGAGATGGTCAGTGCCCCGGGAAATGAGGAAGGTTCTTGTTCTGTTCTCATGGAGTTTTTTAATTTTGCATCTAAAAGATCTTGGATAAAATAAGTAGGCAGCAGTGAGGGACAGGAACCTCTCTTCCCTTTCTGGAGCAGTACCTGAAAAGCAAGGTGAGTTCAGCAGGATCTCAAACCTGTGCAAGTGGCCCAAAATGCCGCTTTTGCAGCTAACCTTAAATTTAGCCATGTAAGTATTACTGCCCTGTCCAAGGATAACCTGGACTGGGATTGGCATCATTAGCTCAGAGTCAGAAGGCAGCTTCTCGTATCTTCAGAAGAGAAAGAGGATGGTCATTCCAAAAGTTAATCGATTTCAAGACCTACTGGCACTACTCACATTCTTAGTAACAAACATGTTTTCAGCCCCACAGATGCTTGGATACAGAAGAAGAGGGTGATACTTGGATACAGAAGAAAAATATGAGCCCCATCAAGATGCAAATGGAATATGGATTGTGTAGAGTAACAAACATATCAATATAGTGGAGTTCTGTAGGTGATCTTAGTGCAAAATAGTGGGGTGAGCATTATCATCATTTAACTCACTAGCACTTTGAACGAGATGTGAGCCTCATTATGTCAGGTTTTCTATAAATATGTAACAGTTCCTGTGCCTGATGCACTCTGCGATAGAGCCCTGGATTCTTGCAAAAAGATCTCCATGCCTTCATAAAGCCACAGTGAAGTCAATGGAGCTCCACCTAAGCAAAGAGCCTGATCGACTTCTCATGCTGGTAGGCAACATATTTCATGCTGATCTGATTGCAACTTGATGATAAATTAAGGTTGAAAATGCTGGTCCAATGGGAGTTTTGCCATTAACTACAATGGAGCCAAGATTTCATTTGCAGGGGGCCATCATTTTGTATCAAAGAAACACCACAGCAGCAAGAAAGGAAGCTTTCTGTAGTTGGACAGCCGTTTCTTCCCACTGTTTGGTAAACGGAAGTTAAATTGATAGTTTTAAAATACTGTTTTTCAGAGACTGACAGTAATAAATCCTTAGTGAGGTTCCTTCCTTCAGTTTGCCCGCAGCGCTCATGTTTTCCAGTACAAGTTTCATATTTACCTGGCACCTGCACAGAAACTAAGATGTCAGAAGCTAATGTTCAGATTTTTCAGCCTGGTTAGGGGAAGTGACAGCTGGGTGGGTGGAAAGTGCCAAACTGTTTTGCTCTTTTTTTATTTTTCTGTTTAAAAGATTTGGAAAGATGTAGGATCAGATCCTATGGGGAGGCAGATAATGGAGAAGAGAGGCCACATTTTTCTCTCCCACTGTGGGGGCAGAGGTGTCAGGTTACTTAAATGGCAACCAAGTAGATGACTAAATCACACACAAAGCTTTACAAGAAACCCAAGGGATGAAAGTGCCAGAATATTATTTTCCAGCAGCATGCAAAAATCCCAAAGGGTTCACATAGCCTGGAATATATTTCCAAAGGGAAAAAATAACCCAACAAAACAGCAAGTGCCTAAGATAAAAAAAGAAAAAAAAAAAAGGGGGGTGTGGGGGGAAGGGGCAGTAATTCACAATCTCTTCAAAAGACAAGATTTAGAAACCTGCATCCCAAAGCATTTTTATTTTAGACTATCAAATGAGGCAAATCTAAAAAGTAAGGACAATAGGAAAAACACTACAGCATGGGGTCTTACTGTTTTCCTCTTTCCAACAGTTTTACATCAGTGCACGTTCAGCTGATGCCCTGGAGTTCTCCTCAGTTTGCATGATTGAATAACTGTAAAGAGCCGGACACTATACAGGCAGTCCTCAACTTATGACTTCTCAAGTTACGATGAATGGCACTTACCATGTTTAGAAAGTGACACCCTATTTCGATGTTCCAACACAGGTTTTGACTTTACAATGCTCAGTACAGCTGTGTCCAGCTGGTAAGTCCGTTGTGGTGGAAGGGGAGGGGAAAAGGAAGGGGTGTGAGAGGCAGATCAAGGCCCCCCACAGTGAGGGAGGGAAAATTGGTTCCAAGTTACAATGTCTTGACTTACATTTGGTTCCTGAAAACCACATCTTGTTGCAAGTCCAAGGACTACCTGTATCATCTGTAATGGGGAACCCTCTGTTCCATCTCCCCATTCACATGTAAAAGTTAAGGACCCACATTCTAGTATGACACTTCTTCACTTGTTGTCAGTCCCTCGTATGGCAAGGGTACCATGGATACAGGTTCTCAGCTGCTATCACTGGGGGAAAATCCCATTGAAATCAATGGAGTGTGCACCTGTTTACACCAGATGTAATGCTGGCTCGTGGCCCTTACTATAACAAGGTGCATACCTGTGAGCTTGTATGTGTGGCTTGCAATGCCTCAAAGCCACCCTTAAGGCACCACAAACCACATGTGGCACACTTGCACCTGTGCACCATGCTGCTAATTTGCAGTGTGGCAGGATTTTGACACTGGGAGATCCAGTGTGGCATGGCATGGCACAGCACATGTGACAGCAGTGTGAGCCACCAGAAACTGGTGACTGACCAGCCAGAGCCATGCTCTGGATGCCAGTCAGGCTCTGAGAGGCCAGGTTGGTGCTGCTGCTGCCCTGGGAGGCCCCCAGAACCCCACGTAAGGCATGTGCTGCCCCAGCCTCTCCTACGCCCTTTGTTGCGTACTGGATTACATGTGCAGGGACATGCCTGGGGACAAACAGTAGTAGCGCAAATATGTGCCACTGCTATTTGTTCCGTGGGAAATGTGCACCCATGTACAAGTGGGTTTGTGGGGACATGCCCACAGAGTGTGAAGTCCCCAACTGTACTTTACAAACTTTCTTTGGGAAAGTTGTCAGAGTCCGTAGTGCAGTGCAACGTGGCTGGAGGGATCTTTTGCTATTTGTTTCAGGTTCTTGAAATCCAAAATTAGAGTACAGTTTTAGCTAATTGATTCATTTTTTCAGTGTAAGAATATCAGCTCTATAATAAAGATGTTCATGTCAAATTTAAATTATACTCGTGTCAAATGTAATTCGACAAACACGCCTGACCATTGTGAATGAGAACTTTTCCAAGGGACTACCAAAATAAAATTCACTGCACAAAGATTAATAAAAAAAAAAGAAATTCCTTATCCATATTAATAAAAGATGCCGTGGAGAATCAGTTCTCTAAATTCATTTTGCAGTCCAATTGGTGTGTCATCCAGAGAGGCAGGTGCTATTCTGTACAGCACTAGTCCATCATGTGGTGATAGTGCTCTTGAATATCTAGGCAAGCCTGGCTGTACTAGGCACTGTACAAATACATAGTGAACATCCATCCAACATGAAAAGAGCTTAAATCTAAAAAGACAATAACAAACAATAGGAATAGAGGTGGGAGTACAACTGGGAACTCATGAGTTGCAGGATGGTGATCTAGAGATGGAATCGTGCTGACCCAATTACTGATTCTTATTTATTACAATAGGTGTATTACTGAGACTAGCAATTTGGGAACATCCCCTTAGCTACTCCATGAAACACTACCTGGCCTCCTGTATTCTACTATCTTCTACTAATGCCAAAGAGGTCAGCAGGAGACCCAGTATTACCCTGGAGTCTCTCTGCATATGGAAATCCCACAGTTTTTAATAAAGGTGGTGCTCCCCTTGGTCCCCGCTTTCCTTTCGTTGCTATGTCCTATGGACATAGCTTCCTACTCAGTTGTTTTGAGTGTCTAGGAAAGATACTACTACTAGTACACAGATACTGAGAAGAGCAGTACAGATAACATCAATGATGCACAGGACAGCAGAAGGCAAATGTAATGGTTGTGTGGTGATGGGAGTCACTAAAGCACGTGAGTGTTTCCAAAGGGAGAGGGGAAAGGAGTGCTGAAGGAGGCAGAGGGCTTCTGGAAGGAGCTGGAGGGAAACTGGAGTTCAGGAGACAGTAAATAACTGAGGAGTGTACTGAGGATAGTGATTCACAGACTCTCAGAAGTTTAGGGCTGGAAGGGACCTTGTGAGATCACTGGGTCCAGCCCCCCTGCTCTGGGCAGGAAAGATTGCTAGGGTCAAATAACCCCAGCAAGGTGTGCATCCAGTCTCCTTTTGAAGATCTCCAGGGTTAAGTGCCTGCATGTAGGTGGATGATAGATCATGATAATATGGTACGGTATTTCCTCTTCGTGAAAGGAACAGAGCATAAGGGAATTCCTCCAACTCGGTGCAGGAGGAGGACATATTTTGGCATGTATACTTAAAGTTGGATTTTAACCTTTGGAAGCTTACTCATACATGGGAGCAGGTAGCTTCCTTTTATAACTTCATGATTCAGAAGGCAAATTAGCTATTCAACACTTTAAAAAATGTTTTGTGATTCTTAGTCTTCTGATTTTAAGGTAGAGATAATTCCTGTTTTTTTAACTCACTGGGTTGGCAACACTGACAAGCACTACATACAAGTGTAAGTGCTCTGCCATTCAGACTGGAGATACTTCAGAATGCTTATATAAACATACTCTGTGAATTGAAATTTTGCATTAAAGCCATTCTATTAAGTTTTATAAGGAAAAAATTATATAAGACTGTGCTTAAATGATACAACACCGTCACTTCAGAATATTGCTGTAACCCATAAAACACAAATTCTGTTTTAAGTTATACAATGCTGGAATTTAGATAATAGGTTTTTTTTTCAGGCAGGCATGATTTAAACAGCAGCACATCTAATTTATTTTTATGATGATGCGAGTGATAAAGCCAGCAATTCCCAGAATGAATTTTGGCCAAAATATGTTTTGATTCTGAACTAGATCCTTTTCCTTTAGACACTATACACCATAGACCTCTCATAGAAACTCTGTAAAACACCGCTCCGCATATCATATGTCTCTGACAGTTCACTGATCATGAGACTTTTTGTAATGTATACTAAAACTGATTAATAATCCATTTTGAGTGAAATATTTGAAGTAGGATTGTGCATATATAGTACTTAGTTTAAAGGCAATTTCACATACATCCCAGTGAAATGCAGAATCATGCCCTCTTTTTTTGTAGGGAATAAAGCCCTTAAAATCCTACGTTAAAAATTATTTTTAAATGTCTGTTATCATTAAATTTGTTTTTTGCTTATTGCTAATATTCATTGTTATTTATTCATATGAGCGTTATTCATATTACAGTTACTTGTATAATTCCAATTCAGATCCAACTAAGAACCGTGTTTCACTGCGCTAAACACTGACTAAGAGAATCTGTTTCCTGAGGAGTTTGCATATAAATAGAAAAGACAGACAAAGCAAGTATGATTATCCCCATTTTAAATATGGTTGATAAGATTCAGAAAAAAATAAATCATAATGTCTCTGTTTTAGGGCTGTATGAATAATCCTGAGACTGTTTCAAATTCATATTGCCTGATTTAGGGCAAGGATCTAAATCGAGGTCTCCCAGTAGCCTAATTGCTGGGCTGTGCACTGATTCTTACTCAATCCCCCTCTTTTTGGTCTAACAAATATTTAATCAATTAATCAAAAAGTTTTCAGTATGAGGGAGTGCGAGAACAGTGCTTCAGAATACCATTCAGCTTGGTGATGAACAATTGACAGGAGGGGAGCGTTCAAGGACCCCAGGCAGAATGGGGAATTGGAGCAGCATATCTCACATCTTCTATAAGTGCTCTACCTCCGACTATTAGGTAGAAGAACAGCACCACTGCCCTGCTATTCCTAGCAAGTTTTAAAATCAAAACTGTCTTTTTCTTTCTTCTATTGCAAGTGTCTAAAAATGAAGCATTCTAAAAATCTCAGCATTGTCACAAAAATGTTATCGTTTTCACTTCAGCCTGAACTAGCAAATTTGACCCACATTCACAAATACTTTTTTTGTTGAAAAATTTGGTACAAATAATGTTACAAGTTTTGCCACTTCTGCTCAGTTTACATGTTACCAAGGAAGTTCAATAGAAGATGTCTTTCCAAATTTTACAGATTCTTCTGTCAAAAAGATCTTGAGTAATAACATTTTTTCGGAAAAATGTTATAAATGAAGAGAAACATTGCTTGTCTATACACTTAAACGACAAAACCTCTGATTCTGCTTTGCACTT
Source organism: Crocodylus porosus (assembly GCF_001723895.1). Classification (NCBI taxonomy): domain Eukaryota; kingdom Metazoa; phylum Chordata; order Crocodylia; family Crocodylidae; genus Crocodylus; species Crocodylus porosus. Next base: position 17,907,726 of record NW_017728948.1, read on the forward strand.
CAAGATGGAACCTGGACACTAGCATGACTGAAGGATTGCAGTATAAAATCCTAATATTTTATCACTCCTAAGGTGTGATATATTCATAAACAAACACCAAGGGAGCATCCACAAATGCAGGCATGTGTGTTTGCAGCAGCTCAAATAGGGGTGGCACAGATTTGTAATGGAGATTTTTGCCTCGGCACACATGCCTGAACATACACTTTTGTGTGTGGCAAGTTGTACTACTTGGGGCAAAATTACCCTGCCCAGCTCCTCCCAGATCTGCAGCCAGGGGGAGCTAGAGCCCGGTGCTGGCCCCAGCAATATAAAAATCTGCCCTCAGGAGCTTCAGAGGCCCAACCACTTGGTATCCGGGGACACTACCCCTTGTGCCAGCTGGACTGCTGAAGGAGCTCTAACCTGAAGTGGCCCCTGCACCCTCAACCCCTGCAGCAATCTGGCAGTTGGGTCTGCTGCCTGGTTGTGACCTGCTGCATACCTGCAACAGCATCCACCAAGAGTGCATCCAGACAAGTGTGCACGTGGGGTATAGAGCTACGCAGACCCATCTGTGGCACATGCCACACACACAGGCATTCACCATGTTTCTAATTTGCAGTGTCCTGGATTTTTTTGACATCAGGAGATCCCAGTGTCAGAAATTCTGTACCTGAAAAAAGTGGGGTGGTGTACGTGGTGGCAGCCAAGCAGGCTCCACGTGCCAGATCACTGCCACTGAAGCCCCAGGAAACCCCCAGGATCCCAGGTAAAGCTGCTGGGTCCAGTCTTGGTACTGGTCCCAGCCTTCCCTACCCCACCAGAGGTAACTTGCCACATGTCAGAGTGCGCGTGCACAAGCATTCCCCAGCAATACTAGCAGTGGCACAAATATATGCCACTGTTGTTTGTCTCTGGGGAAATGCACATGTGCACTCATCTGAACATGCCTCAAGAGGCCACCTCTCAATACCCAATGAATTTGTTGGTTAGTGATATGCAGTCACCAAAGAGAGTTGACTATTTCATTACTTCTAGTCTTCTGATTTTAAACCCAGGCTTAACAGAACTGAAATATGTAATCTAAAGCAAGCCACTGACTTTGATGAATTCATCAGTCTTAAAAAGATTGTTCTATTAAGTAAATACTTTTTGAAGCTTCATATGTTATGATAAGCTACTAAATCCCTAAATTACTATATTAAGCTGTTCATGAAGCAATATTTCATTTTTATGGTAAGTACTATTGATATGCAGTTTCTGCAGCTCCATTTGCCATTTTTATATGATAATAAAGTTACAAATATGACTTTATTCCAATTAGGTATTGCTTGATGGGTTAGATGGCACATTTATATTTACAATTTGTTCCTCACATAGTTATACTCAGAAAAGAAAACATGTTGGTATTAATATAAAATATTCCTCCATCTGACATAGTGGAGCTTTAATTATATCATGCAAAGCCTATACAGTTACTTTTCCTTGCTCAGAGGACACCAAAATATAGTAAACGAAAAATGTAATGTGAGTACTTTAAGAGTGGTACAAGATTGTTGTGTTATATTTTTTATAAGGAATGGAAGCTTTTATGCAACAGCATAAGAACATTCTCTTGTCCTTCCACTACCAGCAGTGGTGAAACATAACAGATGCACAGGGGTGCACGTGCACCAACTGAGAGTGCCGGTGCACCCCCTGACTGGCCGTGCTCGCTGCTTAGGCTACAGGCAGGGGGGGCAGGTGGGAGCACTGGTGCCCCACCTGTGAGCGCTGGCCAGGGAATGGGAGTGCCACGGTGTTCCTGGAAGCATTGGTGGCCACTTCCAGAAGTGGTGGTGGCTGCTTCATGGGTGGCCGTGGGGGGACTCCCATCGGTGAGATTGGTTGTGGGGGGACCAAGATGGGGAGGGACACTGGTCAGCAAGATTGGCTGTGGGGGGACTCCCCCCAGTCACTAATTGGTTGCTGGGGCGGCACATGCCCCCTCTAAGGTGGCACCAGTCACCTATGACTACCAGGTTTGTACTGCACCATTCTTGTTTTTTGACCACCCAATAATTTCTCTTATATCCCATTTTTATTTACGTAAGGAGTTTTATACAACTCCTTATTCCATCAGCTGCTTAGCTCTACTGCATGTGCTTCTCTCTCAGTGACTTCCAGAAAGGTCCTGTGATATCTGAAAGCTTGTTTTAAGTCTGTCCCAATGATGCAGTTGGTCCAATAAAAGATAATCACCCACAAAATTCTTGTCTGAAACAATGCAGACATTTACTTGGGAAAAAATTAATTATTCATAGTATAACTTGGTCAGGACACTCGAACTAAATAAAGTACTTGCTGAGAAACATTTACTACAACTATTACAGTGTACAAACCCCTGTGCAATAGCATGTCTTTTACTCCCATGTTCATTGGCAGATACAGGACCATGGTGAGCAGTCACCTCCTTCAGCTGGGTGATGCGTGTGCAATGAGGAGTGCCACACAAGCAAAGGGGGTGAGGCCATATCCTACCTTACCATGATCCTGGATGCCAGTGAGATGTGAGCTCACTGAAATGTCAGCATAGTGGCAGCCAGAACTCTGCATATACCATGAGCTTTGAGTTCACCAGCTGGTTGGCGCAGGGTTTGCCTGGAGCTCCTGCTTTCTTACAGCTCTGGAGCACAGGGAGTGATGCCATTCCCATTCATACCCCCTCTGAATTCACTAGGAGGGAGAAAGAGAGAATAAGCAGTAGCTGTGGTCCTCAGCCCTGTTTTCAGCTTCAGAACCCAAGGGCTGAATGTCACTGCCACTGTCTGCCCCCTCTTTTCCCCTGCTTCTGTATTCAGGGACATGAGGAGGGAATGGGGGCGAAGGAGTGATGGAAAGGGTGAACAGCAGCATCATTTATCACCATGGATTTGGGACCTGTATGAAAACAGTGACTTTAGCCAGACCCCCCAGCCAACAACTGGTGAGCTCATAGGGCATAGCCACACATGCAACCATGTATGCTTGCAGGAGCTCAAATAAAAGTGGTACAAATTTGAGATAGGGCTCTTTGCCTCAGCACATGTGCCCAGACATGCACTTTGGTGTGGGGCAAAGTGTGCGACTTCAGGCAAAATAACCCTGCCTGGCTCCTGCCAGATCTGCAGCCAGGAGGAGCTAGAGCCCAGGGCCAGCACCTGTGCCATCTCCAGCAGTATAAAAAAGCAGCCCTGTCCTGGCCATCAGCACAAAAACCTGCCCTAGCAAGCAGCTGAGGACTACTTACTCTCAACCTTCTGGGGGAGGAGCCTCTGGAAGGAAGTTGGCCACACCCCTTCCTGTTCCCAGCTGCTGTTGCTATTGCTATAAGCTTGCTCTCAGGAGCTTCTGGGGAGAAGATGGCCAGGCCCTTTCCTGCCTCTGGCTACTACTAGCTGCAGGTTTGTTCTAAGAACTTGGAGTAAGTTGGCTGTACCCCTTCCTGCCTTGGGTGGCTGCTGCTGCTGCCCCCCCCCCCACTGTGGGGTCCTTTACTGTACACTGCTGCCCCCCTTCAGAGGGGCCCACTGCACCCCAGCTTCTGCACCCTTGTTCCAGCTTGCTGCCCAGCCCACCACAAAGTCACAGTTGTGGGGCAGCCTGAGGAGGAATCCTGCACTTCCTGTGGGTCCCTCCACCACCATCACTGCAAGAATCTAAAGGTGCCTTGCCTGCCCCAGCTTCCTTTGCAGGCCACACCCACCTTCACCTCCACTTTCACCAGAAGCATGCCCTGAGTGGCTGAACTGGATAACTCCTACCATCGCTGCTGCTGCCCCCTCTAGGGGGCTATTCTGCTGCACCACCTAACACCACACCTGCACTGGATTACTTCCTAAATGACTGACTGCTGGTGCCCTTCCACACAGCTACCTCACTGTATCTGATCCTGGTTTGTTTTCCTGCCTACTGCTCTGCTGCTGAGCAACAAAGCCCCTCCACTGCTCCAGCTATCTTTTACTTCAACTTCAGTAGCCTTCTTTGTGTGTTTTTTGCCCTTGTATGGTAAGTCCTGTGTTCCACTCCCCCTGCCCTGGTGTTTGTTGTGTGGCTGAGTAAGCCAGCTCAAGTTTCCCCAGCCCCTGTGTGTGTGTGTTTTCCCCCACATTCTCAAATCATAGCCCTCCTGTTTTCTTTTCCTGTGGGGCTGTGGCTCAGTGAGCTTCAGCCCCCTTCATTCCTATCCCCATGGGATATTTTGTTTTCTTTGTGGTCTTCCCTGCCCTCATGTAAAACAATGGCAGGGCAGGAACCTTTACAGAGCTTCCTGCATCTCCTATTATGGGGGTGGATCCCAGGCAAGCCTCCAAGGGAATGCATGCCCCTGCAGCTTCCACCCCAGAGGCAGAGTCTAGCCAACCTCCTCCAGGGGTGGAGAAGCCTGAAACCTCCACTGCAGGGGCAGGTGGGACTCGGGTAGGGAGCTGACAGAGCCAGGGAGTCTCCACTGGCCAGGCCCCCTGTGGAGGGGTTCCCAAGCCCCCTCTCCTCTCATCAGGGATAAGGGCAGTGGGAAGAGCTCCCTTTCAGCTTCCTCCACAGTTGGGAAGGGCAAGAGCCCTGCCTCCAAGCTTAGACCACCAGTGCCTGAGGGAGCAGGTACGCTACACCAGCCAGCACACACACACACTCAGCCTGTCCTTCGCCCTAGCCCCAGCCCCACCAATGTGGCCCGCAAGGGTGGGGGGACCACAGCTATGTACAGGCAGCTGTGGGGAGACCCAAAGCTAGAGGACCTGTACCCTCCACTATCAGCCCTTCCAGCTTGGGCAGTGGGCCCCCATTTCTGGCACTCACCCGCAGGCAGGGGTAAAGTGCCAACTGCCCAAGTGGGAGAGCCTGCATCTTGAGACCTGGGTATAGGCCCTGGCTCAGGTAGTGGGAGGCCAACTACCAGAGATTGTGGTGGCCTCCCACTTTCATGGCAAAGGAATCTTTTTCTCTTGCCTCAGAGGCCACTGCACAAAAGGAGGTGGAGAGGGGGCTCATGGTGGAGGGCAAATACATCCCCCTCATGCCTCTAGAAGAGCTGGGGACCAGGGTGGTCCTCAGCTACATCTCTCCCTATATCCCCAATTGGACCCTGCTCCCCCAGCTCCAAACTCTGGATAGAATTATCTCCCTGGTGGTGGCCCTTTCACTGGGGTGCCGAGACCCTGGCCTCTGCCACGTGTGCTCTTTCTGTCATCAGGTCATGATCCAACTGGAGGTAGGAGCATGACTGGAGGCTCAGAGGTGCCTGGTAATGCTTTATCAGAGGGTCCTGGTAAGGATTTTCTGTACACTAGAGTACTTGAGGTGCTTCTGGTGCCATGCCTCGGGACACTGGCATCATGAGGGCCCCATGGGCCAGGTGGGGAGGCCATCTGTGGGTCCCACTGGAAAGTGGCTGGGGTGCCAGGGGGACCCCTCAACTACAAGTCCCCCTGTGAGCTCAAGGGATCCTGCCCTCCAACCAAGTTTAGCGGAGTCCCAGGGAGGGAAGCAGCAACCGGGGGGAGAGAGGGAGCAGGGCCTCCCTTCCCTTAGTCCTACCCCGCCAACCCTCACCTTCTCTGGCTGGAGCCTGTCCACCTGAGGAACACCCCATGGATGAGTGGGTGCAGGTCCCCTCTGGTTGTAAAGGCAAGAGGAAGGCCCAGGCACAGCTGGAGCCTTCTGACATGGAGGACTCTACACTGGGTGGGGGAAAAGGAGTGGCCCAGCCTCTAAGGGCCTCTCTAGCTGTGCCTGAAACCTTACGCCCAGGACAGATCAAATGGGTAATCTTGTCCCAAACAAGAGCCCATGGAGGAAGCCCCTCATTCTGCTGACCAGGGCCTACCCCCTGAAACCTTGGGCACCAAGGCTGAGGCCTACCCAAAGGAAGGCCTGGCAGCAGAGCCTCCACCTTCTTATCTGGGGGATATAGAGGCCCTGGGGATCACCCCAATGAGTCCTCAGGGAGGCAGTCCCCTTTCCCAGACACTCAAGAAGATGCCAAAACCACCCTGGTGCCTAGTGGGTCTCTTCCCTCCCAGGAAAACCTCACCTCCAACCTGTCCCTGGTCCCACACCAGAGGGGGTCACAGTGGGGTCCCCTAATCAATGGGCTAATGTCATTGGGGACCCAGCACAGACCCCCAGGGCTCCAGCTCTATTTCACCATCTTGTGAAGGAGCCCCAACCTTATCCCCACTCCTGTCCCAGGGGTCTGCAGAGCTCTCCCAATCCCAACCAGAGTCCAGGGTCTTAGTGGGCTAGTGGGGTTCAGATGGTGCCCAGGGAGCCCCTGAGGCCTAGGACCAGGAGGAGAGTGCCCAAGAACCAGCAGGCTACGTGGAGCCTGCAGACCTCTTGGTCCCAGTGGTCCTCAGGGATAAGCTACTTGCATTTCTTGACTGACTACAGCCACCAGTCTGCCAGCAAGGTTCAGCTAGCCTTGGACCACTGGGGAGATTCTGACAGCATCCTCACCACTGTGAGGGCACTGGTGGGCAAGGGGCCCAAAATCTGCAACATCCAGATCTATAGGCAGGCCTGCAGTTTCATAGATGCCCTCTACACATATGGGAACTGGTGAGCCCCACACTGGGCATTGAGATGCGCGAGGCCCCTGCTGAACCATCTACTTCACCTCCCCAGCCATGAGGTCACTTAAGATCATGACCCTTAATGTCCATAGCTGCAGGAAGGGTCTCCGGAGGTGCCGCATGATCTCCTTCCTTCAGGAGGTGGGGAATACCCCATGGTATTCTTGCAGGAGACCCAGACAACTCCAGCCAATAAGCCAAATTGGTGGCTGGAGTGTGGAGGAAGGGTCTCTTTTTTAGTCACCTCTCAGCCACCTCATGCAGAGTGGCCACTTTCATCACCCCAGGCCTGCAGCCAGAGGTTCTCCAGAATGTTGAGATGGTCCCAGGCTGCCTGCTGCACCTCTGGGTCCAGGTGTGGGGGCTGGTCCTGAACCTTTTGAATGTGTACACCCCTGCAAAGGACCCAGAGTTGGTGGACTTCTTCTGCCAGGTGGCTACATACATCAGCATCCTCAACCCTAATGAGTGCCTGGTCCTTGGCAAGGACTTCAATATCACCCTAGACACATGGGACTGGTCAGACAGGGAGTGGAACCAGGCTGCCATGGGCATCCTCAAGGAGATCCTGATGGACTGCTCCCTGGTGGACGTCTGGCATGCCTGTCACACTACCAACCCCCCTGCCTTCACCTATGTGAGGGTGGGGAGGAGCAGGCATGCCACTCCCAGTTGGACTGGATTTCTATCTCTTTGCCACGCTTTACCCATGCCCACTTCTCTGGCATCTGGCCGACCCCTTTCAGTGATCACCACCTTGTCTGGGCCCAGGCTGGTGTCAGCCTACTGGCATTTCAATGCCATTCTGTTGGAGGATGTAGGCTTCAGGGAGGTGGTCTGGGAGTTCTGGCTGGCCTGGCAGGAGCAACGGACAGTTTTCCCTTTGGCTAGGAGATGGTGGGATGTGAGGAAGATGTGCATCTGTTTTTTTTTGCTGCAGCTACACTTGGGGGCACACCCGGCAGAGGGAGGCAGTCCGGGAGCAGCGTGAGCAGGAAGTGCTAGAGCTGGAGAGGCACCTGGCCACTGACTCAACCAACCCATTCCTCTGTAGACAGTGTTGGGAGCAGTGGGAAGAGCTTTGCATTCTGGACGACCACCATGCCCACGGTGTGTTTGTCTGCTCACGCATTAAGCGCCTTTGGGAGATGGACTACAGCTCCCATTTCTATGCTCTGGAGATGAGGTATGGGGCCTAGAAGTACATCATCTGTTTTCTGGCAGGCGATGGCACCCCTGTCATGGATCCAGGTGAAATGCACCAGCACGCACAGGCCTTCTATGAAGAGCTCTTCTCTCTGGATCTGACCAATGCCAAAGCCTGTTGGACACTGTGGGAGGGACTCTGGCAGGTCAGCTTGGGTGACTGGGACTGGCTGGAATCTCCTCTCACTCTGGCTGAGTTTTCAGCCATCCTCCACCTGATGCCTGGCAACAAGGCACCGGGCATTGACAGGCTGACCTCTGAGTTCTAGCGGGCCTTCTGAGACATTGAGAGAAGTGGGGAACCCCCCGTCATGCTGGAGGGCCATGCTGACCCTCTGCTGAAGAAGGGAGATCCACATAACCTTAGGAATTGGTGTCCCAGTACAGAATTGGTGTACAGACTACAAGGTGGTAGCGAAGGCCATCTCGCACCTGTGGTCCGTACTGATGGACATGATCTGTCCCAACCAGATGTACACAGTGCCTGGACATTCCATCTTTGACAATCTGTACCTGGTTTGGGACCTCCTGGAGCTAGCATGCAGGAGGGTCTGTCTTTCACTTCTGTCTGTCTCTGGACCAGGAGAAGGTGTTTGACAAAATGGATCATGGGTACCTCACAGGCATGCTGTGGGCATTTGGCTTCAGGCTCCACTTTGCGCATGATCTTCAGGTTTTGTACACCTTTTCAGAGTGTTTAGTTAAGCTCAGCTGGACCCTGATGAAGCATCCCATTCAGGAGAGGGGTGAGTCAAAGCTGCCCACTGTCAAGTCAACTGTATGCCTTGGCCCTGGAGCCCTTCCTCATTCTCCTGTGTAAGTAGGTGGCAGGGTTGATGCTCCAGGAGCCAGCTGTGCAGCTGCTCCTGACAGCATATGCTGACAACATACTGCTCATGGTCCAGAACTCGGGTGACCTGGCACAGGTGGAGGCTTGCCAGGCATTGTACTTGGTGGCCTCCTATTCCTGGGTCAATTGGGTTACACAGCTCCAGGAGGTGTGGCTCCCGTGCGTGCCTCCCAGAGCTGCCCAACTTGCTCCAGTGCAAAGTCAGACTGGTGAGCTGTACTGGGCTGGGCTGGGTCCTGTCATGTGCTGCCAGCTTCACCACAGCTGCTCCAGCCACTCGCCTCCCTCCCCCCACCACCCTGCATCCCTGCACAGGCTACTCTGCCCCCGGTCCTGCACACCCAGCTCTGGGGCTGCCACACACCTGCCTGCCCCCCCACCTCGCCCCTGTGGCACTGGTAGCAGAAGGCAGCATGACTATAGCTCTGTTGCAGGCACAGCAGGCAATGACGTGGTGCTGTGTGACCCAGGCTCCTACATGCTGAATGGACATGGCCTGGCCCGTCCAGTGCCATGCACTAGTGAGCCATGCTAGGTCCATTCAGCGTGTAGGAGCCCAGATCTTACAGCACCATGTCATTGCCTGCTGTATCTGCAGTAGAGCCACAGCCATGCTGCTGCCAGTGCCACAGCAGCTGGGTGGTGGGGCAAGCATGTGGCAGCCCCCACTCGAGCCTTTCTGTGTCTCCACTCACTGGGATATTCTCCTCCACCACTCCCCACACCCTCAACACCTTCATCAATTCCTGGTAACCCCCCCCCCACACACACACACACCCATTCCTTAACTTGCCTTGGACAGTGCCGGGAGCAGCAGGAGTACCACAGAGATGTTCTGGCCAAAACCAGAGTACGTCTCCTGGAGGACTGACTCCTGTGTTTGCCCCCTGTTCTGTAAAGTGGTTTTGTTGTTGTTGTTGTTGTTTTTGGTGGGGGGGGAGGTTGGGGTAGGTAGGGGGTGGTTATTTTTTACCCCTGGATATTCAGGGGTCTAATTTTGTCTCCATACTGCAAACATGCAGCACAGGGAATGCTTTTTTGTTCCCGCACATGCCCCTTGGGGCATCTCAGAGGGGTTTGAGATGCTGCAAGAGGTACGTACACACTCATCTGGAGGTGCCCATAAAGGGCATTGTGCATAAAGCTCACAGGCATATGTGGCTGCAGCCATGCCATTGCACCCCTGTGGATTCACCCCTGCCCATGTTACAGGAGAATAAAACCAAAGCAAGTAAATTATAACTACCAGAATTTAGCAACCTAAATTGCTAAAGCAGTTAAGACAGGATTAAAAGATAAGTGTACCAGGCACTCAGCTATTGTAAGCAGTGATCCAGGCATGCTATTGAACATACTGTCTTCTACTTTTGTCTTGGAACATCTTAGCATACATGGGAACAATGCAGTATCACTATTCATTCCTATCCAAGGAGTGTGCATCCATTAAGCTTCCTTGATTATGTTCCTGCAAACTGTGTCTAGTCATCTAGTTGATGGTTGACCTGCAGGTCAGACTGACCTTGGTTGTGTTTGCATTATTGCTATTTATGTATGTAGATTGTTACTGAACTCTGACATTAGGGCACTTTTCCAATGCTGTAGGCAACTCTGACAAGCTTTTAAAAATACATTAGTACAAACATGCAGCTTTCCTCTCTTCCTTCCTAGATGTACACATTAAAATGAACCATATTTAGACTGCAAACTGAAATATTAAAAACTAGGAAATGCTGGATGCACCCAAGAATCTTGTGCACCTACATCCTTGTTAAAAATGTCCATGAGGAACAGTGTCTGATCCTTATCTCTAGCCCATAATGGGCATTGATTGACTATAGAAAAATGCAGCCCAGTGAATGTTTAAATCGTTCTGTTATGCGCCCTCATAATTAGAATTTTTCCTCCCTAAATTATATATTTAAGTGTCAAATAGTGTGGCAATACATCCAAGCATATTTAAATATAATGGTTTACGAGTCAGATCTTGAACTGATATTAATAGTTGTATCTACATCAGTCTGCTCTTCTGTGTAGAACCTGAGCTCTTCAACAAAAATTTTTCAGTATTTATGGCCAGACGGAATCCTTTGTCCAAGCCTAACTGAAGACTGTATCAAAATTAAAGCCTGTAACTTTTTTGCTTTTAGGAGTAAGAAAGGTAAATATATTTATATTTAAGAATGCATTCATACATCCTATTAATTATGCAAATTTAAGAATAAGATCATCCATTAAATATGGATAAAAATCTTCAGTTTACTGTTTCTAAATGCAAAAAAGCATCAAACTTTATCAGTGATCAGCATAATAAAGTATTACAATCTGCTTTCCTCTTAGTTACAAAATCTGTCCATCATTAGCTTATGTAAGGTTCAGTCCCCATTGAGATCAATGAGATTTTTGACACTGACTTGGAAGCACGCGCTCTATGGATTGCTCACAGAACCTGTGGATTGCTCACGTATACCAGTGTAAAAACACGGTAGCACAACACCCATGTAATGACAGTTCATTGCAAGAGGTTGGATCCAATATTAAGCATGCAACAATATACCTATAGTATCTCCCAATATACTATGCCTTAGTCTTCCTTATAGTGTGTTCTTTTTTACCCCCCATTCATTCCTCTTGGTAGTGCCACAGGTGGGCTAAGAATACCATTTTTTCTGTATTTTAGTGTTATTACTCTGAGCATGAATCCATGCTACTGTGGACCTTTTCCTGGGATGTGCTGAACTGTCTCTCCCAGAAATAGCATAATGACATTTTCATAGGAATGTATCTAGTTGTCACTCATAGAGGTTTCTGGGGGTCCTCTAAATTACGTTGTTACTTTAGTTATCTTCAACAAAAATATGTTGGTTCACCAGCATATTACAGCATTAAGTGAGAATGCTATAATGTCCTAAGCATCACATACCTATAATCACAGGCTCAAATCTAGTCAAGATTGATTCCAAACAACTTTAGAGTACAGAGCAATTGGGTTCATGAGTGGATCCAGAATTTACTGAAGGGGGGTGCAGCATGCTGCCCCTTGGAGCATGGGGAAGTGAGGGAACGTATGGCTAGAGTCTCCAGGTAGGTGGGGAATATCAGGCAGAAAGCAGGGGGTTGAAAGGAGTTGACTTGCCCCTCACCCCAAACAATACCTGTCATTGTCCCTGACTGACGCAGGAGCAGGGCGGTACAAGGGAAAACTTCCCTTCTCCAGTCAGTAGCTGTGGGTAGCAGCTGTGCTGGGTGCCTGGCTTGGCCAAGGACAGCATTGGCAGCATTCATAGTTTCATAGTTTCTAGGGTCGTAAGGGACCTGAGCAGATCATCTAGTCCGAACCCCTGCCATGGCAGGAAAGAATACT
>NW_017728948.1:17919728-17927628 GCF_001723895.1 Crocodylus porosus
TTACCTTCCTTTGGGCTTGGAGGATCGTCTCCTTAAGGAGCGACCACTCTCCTTGGACACCTGGCTCCCCTCCCCTCTGGGACCTCAGCGCTTCTCCAACTATCCTCCTTAGCTCGTTGAAGTCTGTCCTCCTAAAATCTGGGGCCTCCGCCTTACTGAACGCCTTTGCCACCTTGCGCTGGATGGTGAATTCCAGCGGGCGATGATCGCTGTCGCCCAGGTGGTCGAGCACCCACAGCCCGCTCACCAGGTTGTCGCCTGTGGCCAGCACTAGGTCCAACAAGGCGTCTCCCCTGATGGGGCTGTGCACCTCCTCGGTTAGATGGATGTCCTGCACTCTGGCCAAGAACCTACGTGAATGTTCAGACCTGGCTGACTGTTCTTCCCAGCAGATGTCTGGGAAGTTCAGGTCCCCCATGTCTACCACATCCTTAGCCTTCACTACCTCTGTGAGCTGACCCAAGAAATCCTGGTCAAGCTCTTCTCCCTGGTTGGGAGGTCTGTAGTAGGCTCCCACCATTAAGTCCCTTTCCCCTCGACTGCCTTGTACTGTAACCCAAAGCACTTCAGAGTGCCCTTCCCCTGACTACTTGCTAATTAACGAGAATGTGTGTTCCTCCTTAATATAGAGCGCCACGCCCCCACCTCTCTTTCCTATCCTGTCCCTCCTGTACAGCCTATAGACCTTGATATTCTCTGCCCAATCATGCATTGCGTCCCACCACGTTTCCATAATCCGCACTATGTCCGGCCTGGTGTCAGCCAGCAGGAGGGTGAGTTCCTCCTGCTTGTTGCCCATACTACGAGCGTTTGTGTAGAGGCATTTGAGGCCTCCTGTAGGTGTGTGTACTGACCCCCTAGTCCCAGCATTACCCTGGCCCGTATCTCTTACCTGTTTATTCACTTCGCTTGTTGGTCTGGGCTGGGCTGTAGTTGTGGGTGCTGTTTGGTCTGGCAGTCTGATGTTTCCTCTGCCCTCATCTTCCCCTTCTCCCGATTCAGATTCTTCCTTCCAGCCTCTGCCTCTTACATGTGTCCCCTCCACAAGTGTCCCCTGCTGGCCACGAACAGGCACTACAAGGAGAAACCTGCCTGCACTCCTGCTATCTCTGGCCAAGTCCAGCTCCCTACATACCTGTTCCCTGCACTTCAGGGCAGGAGAGGCTCTGTGATTCCTATGCCTGCATCAGCCAGTAACCTTGGCAATAGCCACAGGTGCCTACTGCCAGACAGCAGGGGAGTGGAGGACACCTGCAGGGGAGGAACAGTCAAGGAGTAGGAACCTGTGAGCTGCTGCTGCTGTCCTCTGCTGAGCCTGGCATGCCCACAGCTGAAATAGAGCAGGAGCAGCTCTGTGTTCTTGAACCTCCTGCTTCATGGCTAGGATTGATTGTCAAAGATAGGGAAAGAAAATGTTTGCAAAGTTCTAAAGTTACTAGAGAGTTTTGAGCTTCTATGAGAGGAAAGATGCCATTTAAATGCAAGACTGTATTAGTAAGGAGATGTTCCCAGAGGCAAAATCTTTGTAAGTATTCACAAGGAGACAGGGTCTATTTTGGAATGAAGAAATTATAGGTTGTCTTCACCAAGAAGACAAAGACAAACATGATAGTCCTATAGAGCCTAGAGTATAAGTGGAGAAGTAAATCCATTTTTAAAATAGATTATAGGGTAAGATCAGTTTTGTAAATTTTGAAACAACTGTGTCACTGACATGCTATTGATGCCAAATGGAACAAGTTTGTAGAGGAAATAAAGCTCAATATAACAAAGACAAAATGAAGCAAATTCTGTTCTCAAGTGAACAGATCTAAATAAAGGCAGAAATTCTGCCTGAGCATCAAATCCTGTCAACTCAGTTTAGCACACTGGGATATAAATCAGGCTACAATAAAACTCTAGTGTTCAGTTAGTCTGAGTGTAAAGAGGGGAGGATGTAACTTCATCAATTCTTCCTCATATATTATCTGGTTTAGTGTCCTGCCCCTTTTTCCATAGTTTTGGTAATACGTTTTGCATATTGTTTCAGAAAGTTATCCTAGTTGCTCAGGAGTTAGCCAGAAAATGGGGAAAATTTTTTACAGAAATATTTTCTGACTAGCTCCTGTTGTTCACTTATAGTGTTTTTAAGTCACATTTCTCTGTACATCCTGCTCCAATACTTACGTAAATATCTGCCTTATATTGGCCCGATTGTATGGAATGAACAAGAGGCACGTTCTCTCTACCTTATGGTATCTCCAGACCATAGTTCTCCCTCTGAAATTAAGTGTTTCATGGTTAGCCAACAACTAGCCATTAATCTGTGCTCATTTAATTATGCATACCATGCCAAACTCTTCTATCTCTTGCTTTTTTTCTTGCTAATTACTTCTAAAATTTATGCCTTTATCTGAAACCCAAATTAAACCTAAGTGGTATATTTAGGCTTTGTATCAAAACAAAAGATAATCATTTGTATAAACTGTCTTACTCAGCTTTATTGCCTTAGTAAAGCAATAAACAGATGCAATATTTGTCCATCGTAAAATGGGATGTTTTAGGATTACAGTGTGTTTTTGTAAACAAACAACAAGAGTTTAAACAAGAAATTACAAATAAATTATTTACACCTGATTATTTCTGCTTTCATCACTTTGACTGTGTCTTTTGTGTTTAACTCTTTTGGCACTTAAGCATGCAAATTTAGGCTGCATCTGTTACTATGGAGTCCATCAAGTTGTTTAGTAATCTGCAATGCTTTCTATGTACGTGCTTATAATCTGATACATGCTACATGACTGCAACATGCACATAGAGTTCTGCTGCATTTCTTAATCATTTACAGTTTTATAAACTGAATTTTAATATACTGTGCTCTGCTGCCTGTTGCAAGGAGGGTTTTCCCAATGAAAGTAACGTTTATTGATGAATTTTTTTAGAAAGCTCTCAATGTTTGTCTGATTGCTCTCGTTGACTTCAACAGAAGCAGAGTGAGGTTAACTTAAGAACACCAGGAAAAACCCATTCCACAGCATTTTCAGTAAACCTGAGCAATTAATTAATGCATTGACATTATCATCAGTAGCCAGTCAATATTTAAACCTGGAAGTTCTCCTACTGCATGTTTTTTGAACCTAGTTGAATTTTAGTTAACATCATTATGTACTAAGTATGAAATCATCTGAGTTGGACACCCTTTCCTGAGAAATACTGATGGAAGTAGTTATTTGCTGTGGAAATACCTTACAACTGGATACTAATAACACTATAATTTTCTCTGCCGTCCTTACAATCTGATTCTCTCATCACTAATTAGTATGCCTGCTTTGTAATAATTTTGGTGGATGCCTGTAAAAGGGTGATAACTTTATTGGAAAGGATCCAAATGAAATAAATAAATATAATACAAGATTATTTACACATGTAAGTCCAAATTCAGCCCCCTTGCTCAAGTGCCTCTGAAACAGTATGTGCATCCACCTACTCACCCCTAAAGCAACTCTAATAAGTACTTCCCTTCTGGCTGGCAGAAGCCAAAATATTCTCACTCACAAACTACCCCCAATTACACTGACAGAAACATGAGTAATCTAGACCAGGATATGTATATGAGTCACTGATGATGCAAAATTATATAGTGGCACCCCAAAATAACAACCCATCATTTGTGAATTGTATTTTAAATTTGCGATATCCATTTATAATTTTCTGTTAAGTCCATACTCTCTTCGCTATATTTTCATCTTGCCAGTCAAGTATGTAATTTTAGCAGAGCTATGAACTTAATTGAAAGCAGTGTGGAGGATAGGCCAAGTTCCCTGATTCTAGTTTCCTTTACATCAATCTGAACTGGTAGCAAGTCTACTGATCATGTAGGAGTCAAGGCCAATACTTCTGAAAATTTTTAAATGGATTATATAAATCTAATCTATTCAAAATTAATTCAAATAGACACACATATAGATTGGAATAGACTAAATGATAAATAACAGTACTTAGTCATAGGGTTGTGCTTCCATTCTTGCGTGTTTAATAGAGCACTTATCATAAGACCTCCAGCAAACTTGGGTGGGCAGAGTGATGTGCATAAAAGAGGAAGGTATTTACCATAGGATTAAAAGAGTTGATCTTGAATGATCAAATCCAGTCCCCTGCCATTGCAAATGCACCAGATAATCCCTTTCATAAATGTTTCAAATTACAGAAGTGGCCAGAACCTCAATCATCAGGCAATTAGAATCTTTTTTTACCAATTTCCAAACTCACTTCTTTTTGACCAATTTGTACCCATTGTTATGCTAGTACTTATACAGCTCTTCTCCCACCCTGTGTTCCATCCCCTAGATGTGTTTGTAGATAGCAATCTACTTACTTCTCAACTGGTTTCATTAGGCTAATTAAGCTGTGTCCTTTTGAGTCTAAAAATAGTCTCCTTGTTTCTATCATCATCCCAGTAAGCCTTCTCTGCACCTGGTTCAGTTTGAATTCAAAATTCTTGAACATGGGTGACGAAAACAGAAAAAAGTATTCCAGGTGGAATCTCTTGAAAATACGTCACCTGATGTATATTACTGTTGCATTTGCCTATTCTTTCAGGCATATCACATTGGTAGCTCAAAATCATCCACAAATTGAGAATCAGCCCCAGTTCTTTGTCCTCTGTTTTCATTTCCACCCAATGAGCCCCAGCTTACAGCAGAGATTTCTCTTATTCCTCACTAAATATTTTATTATATTGAATTTCATCCCAGTTGAATTACCCCAATATTCAAGGTCATCCACTTTTTCCTGTATGATACGTACTTTCTGTATGGATGTAATGGGGTCCCTACCCTGTTACCAGAGGGGGAAGGGGTCTAGAGGTGCCTGATCCTCCCTTCCTCAGGCAGTTCAGCCCTTCCCTTTGTAGTGTTCCTTTCTTTTCTTTTTTCCCCTTGGCCCTCCCTCCATCCAATCTTTGAGCTTGTCCCTGTTTCTTTTATTTACATTTCCTGGGGTTGCCAGACTCAAACTCATAAGTGGAGAAGCCTGAAACAAGATAGCCACCAGGTTCAGGTGCAGACAGTGCCTGATGGCCCAAGAAACAGAAGTGGAGGGTCAGACCCTGAACACCCTTTTTAAGCCCAAGCCTCATACCAGAAAAGGGAGTCTGGCCATAGGAGCTACAGGGGATGGAGCCCCTGATGGAGGGACTGAAGCCTGGACTGTGAAGGGAGATTGCAGAATGGCAGCCAGGGTCAAGGGAACCTGAGAGCCCACACTGGGAGCCATTAAGTATCTTGACCCTTTTCTGAATTTCTTTTGCTTGGAGCATGCTGCTGCAGGGTGAGACAACCCCCAGGTAGAACGCTTCATTGACCTGGGACGAGTGCCTGTGTTTTGTGGTTTTCATTTCCCTAATGGACTACACTGGGGATGTAGAGGAGGTGGAGAACATTGAAAGGGGTGCTTGGAGATGCCCTGAATTTCAGACTGTTGAGAGGACTGGGGGTATGTTCTGAGCCCAAGAGGGCCAGAACCTGCAGGGACTGCAAGGCAGAAGTGGAGTACGGGAAAACAGGACCTGTGGCCACAGCTGCCTGCACAGGGGTCTCATGCGGCCTAGAGTATGAGGTCACGAGGGTATGGCCAAAGCTGAGCCAGAGGCTTGTGGTCCTGAACAGTGGGCTCCACACTAGAAAACAGTCAGAGTAAAAGTGGGATGAGGCCAGGAGAGCCATGGTCCAGACAAGGGTCCTGTAACAAGTGGGCAACCGAGGGTTGCTGTAAGGTCCCCTAATGGTTACCTTGACCCTGCCTGGTTCTTGCCCTTGCCTTCCAGGGTCCCACCCTGGTTCCTTGCCTACCATGTCTTGTTGTAAAACTTAATGAATGGAGGCTTCCTGCAGAGGCTGGTGAGTCTAAAGTGTTGTCTCTTTCTGTCTCTGTCCCAGTTCTTTATGTCCTACTTGCCTTAAGGGCTAATGTCAAGGCCTCCTTCTACCCCTACAGCTATGCCCATGGCTCTCATATATTACTGGTCATTGCTCAGGTGACAAAGTTATTTGGATAAATGTGTTCTGTTTTATTAGACCAATTTGTCAGGTGAGGCACTTTGCCCCAAATCAATACTAAGCCACCTTGGGCTTCTGTTTCCTTGTCAGGTCTTCAGCCTTCTTAGCCTCACCCCTTTCCTTTAGGTGGACCCTCTTGCCTCAGACCATTATGATGGACCAGGCTTCCAGGTTCCAGCCCCTACTTTGACTTATACCTGTCCTGGGTTTTACCCCTTTTCAGGCTTTTGTTTTCGGGCCAGTATCACCCCTCTTTCAGGCTTGTGCTCAGGCCCCCTTGGTCTCAGGCCTCTATGTCCTTTTTCAATCTCTGTCCCTCTTGGGATTCTGGTCTTTTCCTTCTAGGGCTGTGGGCCCTTGGCCATATCTTTGCCCTTCAGACTCCTTCAGATTGATAGCTCTGTGAATGCAACCTACAAATCCTCCTCTGTAGCCAGTTCCTTATCCAACTCAAAATTCTTGTACGTACGAATCCCCTTCTTCTACCTTTAAAAAAATTATCTCCCATGTGGCACCATATAAAAGTGATAGTCCAGATAAAGGAAGTGAGGTAGACCTAATCTATGTAGAAAATGAATTCTCACAAAAGTAAGTTATCACATTAGTCTCTGTTAGCATCTATCTCTGGTAAACTTCTTATCTAGTGAGCTACTTCAAAAACTGTTGTTAAATTTGGCTTCTTAATCTGAAAGTAGGCAGAGCATTGAAAACCTCTGCAAAATACACTAGGACGGAAGAAATTAAAAATCCCAGGGAGGCCAGAGAAATACAAGGACAACTTAAAAACCAAAAAACAAAACAGTGATTATTCTAACTCCTGAATTATAAGGTGCAAGGGCATTACTTCATTTTTATCCATTGTGTGAATACTATCAAACTTCCCTTTTAAATCCAGCCCTTAATTTCCAAATGTCCCTAGCTTTATTCATATTCCTTTTAAAAAAAAAAAAATGATTAGGAACATAGGACTGGAAGTAGTATCCTAGGCCATTGCATCTACTTATATGCATACGTTAGCTGAAGGAAATGCCCAAAATCACCACGGCAGACTACAAGGTACAAAATTTGAAACACCAAAAACACACTGTAACATGCCCTGGGTAAAAGTTAATGCCTTACCACTAAAGTGGAAGGGAATAATTGGTCTATACATATTCCAAAAATCCTAAGGAAAGGACTGTGTCCCATGCTAGAAAGGAAAGCAACCCCTCCCTCCAACCCCATAAATCTGTTAGTTTATCCTTGTCCAAAAAAACCCCAAAACCCTGAATACCACCTTAGCTATGGCCAACTTCCCAGTGTCTCACAGGAATGTGAAAAACAAACCAGTGAGCAAAAATCCAGAAGACAGTACATTTATGAAGGGGAACATATTATTTCCTGGGCCCTACTAGCGACCAGCAAAAACCCTGAGGCATGAGGCAATCAAATGTCTTTCACACTACAAGAGCTAACTGTATATCCTAACCTGGAGACTGCAAACACATGACACTATAACATGTACACCAACTGGTGTGCCAGAACTCCCTCTCCTGCCATACTGACCCTTGCATTAACTTAGACAGTTCAGTCTTAGAGAAGTTTATTAAAGAGGCCATCCTTAATGGACTGGCCAACACCGACATCCTGAGGGAAAGTCAGCACGGGTTTGTTGTGTGTAGGTCTTGCTATCACCTGGACAGAGGAGAAGAGATTGATGTCATATATCTTGACTTCAAAAAATCATTCGATCTGGTATCCCATGAGCATCTCTTGGCGAAACTGGCCAGTTGTGGCCTTGGCTCCACCACAATCCACTGGCTGGGAAATTGGCTCTGTGATCAGACCCAGAGAGTAGTAATTGGTGGAAGTCACTCATCATGGTG
>NW_017728948.1:17928238-17936787 GCF_001723895.1 Crocodylus porosus
AACTCCTGCAAGACCATTTCAGGCTGGACATAAGGAAGAATTTCTTTATTGTCCGAGCCCCCAAGGTCTGGAACAGCCTGCCATCAGAGGTGGTTCAAGCACCTACACTGAACACCTTCAAGAGTAAATTGGATTTTTATCTTGCTGGGATCCTATGACGCCAGCTGACTTCCTGCCCTTCAGGTGGGGGGCTGGACTCGATGATCTTCTGAGGTACCTTCCAGTCCTAATGTCTATGAAATCTATGTGGGTTCCTTACTCCCACTACTTTGCTTGGAAAATATTCAAAAGCTTTGCTCCTCTGCTAGTTAGAAATCCTACTCTAATTTATAATCTAAATCTATCTGAGGACAGTTTGTAGCCATCTGACCTTGTGTTGGAATTATTGTGGTCTAGAAAACATTTTATTTTCCCTAATATTTGCCCACATATATACTTGGAGAAGGTAACAGTATCCCTTCTCAATCTCCATTTTGCCAAATTAAACAAGCCAAATCCTCTAATCTTTTTTTCCTAAAATCTAATTTCCTTCCCATAATCTGCTCTTCCTCTGAGAGAGGTATACTTACTATAAGGCATTGTGGAAAGTCTCTCTCAAGTAAGCTATCCAGTTTCTAGAGAAGAAGAGGTGTTTAAAGGCAAAGCATCAGTATTTCCAAATCAACATATTTCATTTTTTGCCTGATATATTTAAGTTTTGACATTTTGGATGAAAAAAATTACATTTTCTAAATGGGTAAACATATATTTTCCCCTGAGTTTAATTTATTTTAAAGCCACACAGGAGTTGGGAAGAGTAGTTTTGTTGAAAGGGTTGAAATAATTTTGTACCTGCTAGAAATAAATGAGCAGATAAGAGCTTTATATTTTCAGGATGCACAAATAGAGACAGAGAAAGAAAGAAAAATATTACATAGAAACCTTAGGATAGACTTTAAAAACCCTAAGATTAACTATATTAAGAAACTAAACTACTGCAAAAGTAAACAGGGAACACTACTGAGGCTTATTAGAAAGCATAGAATGAAATTTTACACAGCTGATGAAAGGATTTAGTCACACAACCCTGTTAAAGGTAGTGAGTGTTCTCAGACGCTTTTAAAGTTTCAATGACAAGGTCCTACCTAGATGGAATAGCTTGATAGGACTTGTTTAACTCAAGTGTCTTCTTTCAGCTTCTGTCATCTCTGCCATGAACTATTCCTCCAGGCAAATCTTATCCCTTCTTCCTGAAGTTCAGCCTGGGAAAGAGAAGACTGAGGCGGGACTTGGTGGCCATGTATAAGTATGAAAGGGTTGAATATCAGGAGCTGGGAGAAAAGCTGTTCACTAGAGCATACAAGGGGAGGACAAGGAGCAATGGCCATACATTGTTAGAGGATGGTTTCAGGTTAGATGTAAGGAAGAACATCTTTATAGCAAAGGTGACCAGAATCTGGAACAGACTTCCTAAGGAGATGGTGCAGTCCCCAACCTTGAAAATTTTCAAAAGGAGATTGGACAGACACCATCTGATCTCAGGAGTATTCCTTCCCAGAACAGGGAGTTGGACTCGATGATCTTTCAACATCCCTTCAAACCCTTAATTTCTATGATTTTATGATTCTAACAATATAGTGAGTAGATGAAAGTACTGTAAAGTGGATACCTAAGTGGTTGGATCACTCACTGTGCTCAATGAGAAATCATCAATGGCTCTATATCAAGTTGGATAGAGGCATCAAATGGGTTTTCTAGGAGACTATCCTAGATCTAGTATCATTTAATATCTTCATTAATGATTTGGAGGATAGGATTGAGTGCATGCTTAGTAAATTTTTAGACAGCAGCAAGTTCGATGCAGTTCCAGGCACTTTGGAGAGTAGAGTTAGGATTCAGAATAACCTTGAAAAGCTGAAATGGTAAAAAAAATAATCAAATAAAATTCAGTAAAAACAAACACAAAATCCTGTACTTGGGATATAAAAAAATTATGCACAAATATGGATCGGGGAATGATTGGCACTAGCATGATGTACTGCAGAAAAGGACTGTAAGCTAAATAAAACCCAACCATGTGCTCTTGTTGCCAAAAAGGCAAGAGCCTACCAGTTAAACTCCTAAGGTTCCTTCCAATCCTACTATTCTAGGATTGCTTAAATATCCGCCCTATTAAAAGACACCAGCATGTTCTATACATAACTCTGTGGGGAGTACTTACTTAACAGAGACTAGAGCTGTAGTCTGAACTTTTGTTCTCATGAGTAGAAAATCCTACATCAGGATCTGGGGGCACGTCTGTTCACCAATGGTCACAAACTCCTCCAAGACTGTTATAGGTTGGACATAAGGGAAAATGTCTTTACTGTCCAAAACCCCAAAGCCTGAAATAGGCTCCCTCCAGAGGTGGTGCAAGCACCTACTCTGGACTTTAAGTGTTGGGATGTTTATCTTGCTGGGATCCTGTGACCCCAGCTGACTTCCTGCCCCTGGGGCAGGGGGCCGGACTTGATGATCTTCTGAGGTCCCTTCCAGCCCTGATGTCTATGAAATCTCTCATATTAACCCAGGGCCAGCTTTTCAAAACTTTTCGGTTCCAAGTTAAGTACTGAATAAATGTGTAGATGTGTACTTTTATGTTTTGGCCAGAAAATGTCAGAGGGGAAACTTCTGAGTGCTGAGGACTTCTGGAAATGTGTTAGTTTTGTATTTTGTGCTAGTGAAAAAGTTGTCTTTTTATGTTTCACAATGTTGTGTGCAGGTGCCTACATGCGCACACACACAGAAAATTGTGAGTTACTTGAATTCCATCAGAAAAAAGCATGTTCAGGACTAGAAACAGTGATTCATTATATATTTTAACACCCAGATGTTTTATAGTTCTCAAACTGCTCAATGAAGTCCAGTTAGCATGTGACCGTACCATTTACAGTTCCCTGCTGACATTTGTGCTTCCCACCTGAGATTCAGTGATTGATTAAGGTGCAAGTACCTATTAATTCTGCTTCATTTGCCCTACACAAATCTAAACTACGCTGTACCCGATGTCTGAAACTCCACTGTTGTGTGCTGACAGGAAAGGATGCAGCAGCAGCATTTGCTGACAGAGCAGTTGTTGCAAAGCAACTAATGGGGTTTTGAGACCTTGAATCATCATATAGAACCGCTTGGAGAATGAACTGTGACATAACAGGTGTCTAAAAGATTTATTTTTGAAGCAATACACACTTTTCACATTGCAATTTCAATTGGGTTCCTACTCAACAATACTCACCTGCGTCTGAAAATTGTCAGAAGCCAAATTGGCAGGGTAAATGCTCTTAAATTAATTTCAACCTTTGTATGATGGGAAAGGAAATTTAGATTTAAGTTCTAAAAATTCAGAAACTTCCTTTTTATACATTTTTAAGCAATGATTCTGATTTCACTCTCATACTGATCCTTTACCTAATAATTTTTCCAGAAATATAAGCTTTTTAGTAGTTTTGTTAAAGGTTAGCATTTATATAATAGTTACACCTATGGCAGAGCTGTAAGAATAATATATTTTTCAATTCAATAACAAAATGAAAATAAATAAAAATGGTATAGCTTGACCCAAAACAGTTATTTTTCTAAACAGGAAAAAAAAAATCAATAATTTCACTTCAGGGCAACCTCAAACGTTTTGTTCAAACTGAAATGAAAACTGCTGTTTAGTTGTCAGGTAATTTAGCTCTTTTAAAATTAAAACTGAGGTCAACCTTGAAATGAAAATGACAATAATCGACCATTTAGTTTTGAAATACTTTCCAAAGCCATTAATTTGGTCCAAATACTTTGTCTGCCAAAGCCATTAATTTGGTCCAAAAATCATATAGCTTAAGTTGTCTGAAACTGCATTTTTTCAGCAAAGTCACTATTTACTGAAAACAATATGGCCTCAATGCCCAATCACGGATCTGAATCCCAGTGAATCAGGTCCCATACAAACATATAGCAAGAGGCAGTAAATATCCTGAAGGAAACCCTAATTTCAGACCTAGCTCCAGAAGGGAATTACTGAAGTTTTATTTCATACACTGTAACTTCAGTGGGGAATACTTAAACTATAATAAAAAGCCAGATTCACAAAGACATTTAGGTACCTAAAGATGCAGAAAGACAATGAGGAGGATTTAGGAAAGTGCCCATATGAGGTAGGCACCTAGGTCCACATTCAAATTGGTCTTGCTAGTTCCTGAACAGGATTTAGAATTTAAGCACTGAAGCTCTATTCAATTTAGCCCTGCACCTACAAGCACAAAACACAGTCAACACCTGAAATCATTAAATGCCTCGTTTTGGGGCTGCAAAGTAGGCCTGTGCAAAGTGGCTAATATTCATTTCAGATTCAGATTTGACCAATTCGGGGGACAGCGATTCAATTCAGTGATTCAAATCACTGTCTGGAATCGATTTGGAGATTTGGTTTAAAAAAAGAGGTGGGACACTGGGGCCAGGCAGGGCAGCCATTGGTGGGGCTGGGAGAGTGGGCGGGGATTGGGGGCACTCAGAGGGGATGGGGGAGCAGGCAGGGGCTGGGGCCTGGCGAGGGGACCCCATGGTTCCCTCCCCCCCCACCACTTACCAGCATGGAGCCTGGGTCCAGCTCCCTGCAGCAGTGAGTGGAGACTGCCCGAATCTCCAAATCTTTCCAAAGCTCTCTGAATCTTTTCTGAATCAATTTGGACCTTTTTATTGTTTTCCAAATTTGATTCAGATTTGGAGATTTGGCTGCTGAATTGGGCTGAATCTCCTCCAAATTGTATCAGCACCTGAAGTTTCACGCAGCCTTACTGCAAACCTGTGCTGTGCAAAGTTCTCAAGGCACCAGTACTAAGGCTGGGAACACCTAAACACCAATCGAACTGCTGCCTAAGCTCCACTGCAAATCTTACTGGCATTGAGAGGCATTCAAATTCACCCTGAGTCCTTGAAGAGGCATGATCCGTTAGGGGTGCTGTAGACGCAACATCTTGGCACTGATAGAATTTACTTCAGCATACAATGATAGTGCTACCTTCGTTCCCAAACTTCTTCTTATTGCATACCCCCTTCCAGATTTACCAGTTGCTTGCATACCCCTACCTGCATACAGTTGACATTTGAACCCCCTAAATGCCAAGTATTATTATAACGAAAATCAAATCTGCCATTACACAATTTCTCCTGCATATACCCCAGAGGTATGCCTACCACAGTTGGGGACCCCCTTGCCTAATGGTTAAAGCACTCAAACAAAAGTGGGAGACCTGGGTTCTCTCAGGACCTTGTTCTCCCCAAGAGAGTTTGAACTCATACTTACCTCTCCATAGGAGAATGCCCCAATCCCCAGGATATACAAAAAGCTGAACCAAGACACTTGCAAACCCTCCTGTTGAAGCTGGCCAAGAGTGCAAGATTTCTGGGACCAGAAAGATAACAAGAAGAAGAGGCAACACCTCTGTACTCCAGAAGTTGTGCCCTGTCCTTGGGCAGGAGGGATCCAGGGTTTTGCTGTCAGGGATCTTTATGCACTTTACTTAAGACAATCATTGATTAGGGGAAGGTGCTAGTGATTATCAGAAGCCCTTAGAGACCTACATGGAGATGATGATTGTATGATGGTTGTTTTGTACTTGGAACTGAAATAGGTATGCAATTCAGCAGCAGCAACCATGACTGAGCAAGGGGCCAAAAATATATATGAAGAGGGGCCAAAAAATGTGACCCAAATATAATCTGCCTCATTTTACCTAACAGGAAAACTGTGTCCAGTAGTATCACTCTACCTATGGCCCAAATCAAATACTGAAGTTGTAACCAGGAACATCTGCACCTTAATGGATAACCCTAACAGTGACCAAACAGAGCAAAAGACAACACTCCTGGCCAGAGACCTTGCACAATTTGATATTGATATTTCTACACTTAGTGAGACCAGATGTGCAGGAGTGGGTCAGTTCACAGAGCATGGCAGTGACTGCACCTTTTTTTGGAATATCTCATGATGCTCCAGTGAGCATCTTATGACTCTTCATCTTCACTTGACCTACAGATAATATGCAACAGTCACCAGTTCATATACTCCCCAACCCTTGATGCAGATAATGAAACAAAAGAATTCTCAAGTTATCTAAATCTTATCATCAGTCCCCAGAGAAGATAATTCTTGGTCATTTCAGTGCTAGATTAGACAGTGATTTTGAGCTATGGAAAGTATTTGGAAAGGGGTGGAGAAAGTAATTTCAAATTAAATTCTTCTCTTGAGCAAATGTTTGGGACATGATCTGCTTGTTACGCCAGAACACTCATGGATGCACCCCTGCTCAAAATGTTAGCATCTGTTGACTAAGTTGTGACATTCATATCACTAGCACTATGACCAAAGCAGACAAATGCTGGATAAATCATCTTCTGATATGTTCCTTGATATCCATTCATATCACCCCAAATCAAATGCAAGAAGCAATGAAAGAAGATATTCAATATTGAGTGTTAAAATAATCTGATAAAAGTGATCATTTCCAGCAGTGCTTCATTGATGCCTCCCTGATCTCCAGCTTTTTCCTAATGATCTTAACATCTCTGATCACTGGGAGAGCCTAAAGAAAAGCATCCACATGAGGCATGCAAAGAATCTTTAGGCTTTCCCACAAAGATACATCAGGACTAATTCAACAAGAAAAATAGGGAAATTCAAACTCGCATTGACCAAAAGAAAGGAGGGCCTTCAAAGCTTTGCAGAATGACACCAACTCCAAACACAATCAAGACACTTATTGTCACATTAAAACTGAGACCCAGAGGAAAACTGAGAGTGAAAGAACAAGTGGTGGGGGGACAATGCAAAAAAGATTTTAAATATTGCCTATAGCTATGATATGCATAGTTTCTTTGGTGGAACCAGAGCTCTCTATGGGCTAAGCATAAAAGGAGCCAGCCCTCTGAGGTCTAAGGATGAGCAACCCTCTCTAAACACAGTTCCTCCATCAATGTACAACAGAAGAAGTACTTTTAAGAACCCTTGAACAGAGACTCTAATGTTGAAGACAATACCACTGAAGCCATTCCACAGCACTGCAATGATTACTTTACAGATCCACCAGCTTATCAAGAGGCCTTGAAAGATATTAAGCAGATGAACAACAGAGCATTGTGGTCCTGATGGAATACTGGCTGGAAATTATAAGCAAGGTGGGAAAAAAGTTCTCTTACCAACTACATATTGCCATTATGAAAATCTGGAAACATGAGAAGATTCTCAGGGCCTTTAGAGATGCCAGAATTACTTCCATATTGAAGAAAACAGATAGACCTAATAGCAGCAATTACTGTGGCAATCCTGTCCATAGCTGAGAAGATCCTTCCTATATTCTCCTCAGTGGACTCACTTTCCTTGCTGAGGAGATTCTACCGGCATCCCAGTATGGTTTCAGGCCACACAGGGGTACAATAGATATGATCTTTGTTTCCAGACAGCTGCAGAAGTACCACAAGAAACACCAGGATCTTTAAATGTCTTTCATTGACCTAAGACCTTTGATTCAATCAGCAGTGAGACTCTGTGAAAGATCTTGATGAAATTTGAATGCCCTCCAAGACTCCTTCATGATAACGTGATAGCAACCATCCTAAGAAACAGCTCAGAAATGGACCCCTTCATTATTAGAATTCAAGTCATGCAAGGATGTGTGATTGCATCAAAACTGTTTTCCAACTATATCATAACTATTTTGCATCTAATTGCTGATACACTTCCATCTGGAGTCAGCATGCAGTAGTGCATGGATGGAAATCTTTAACATAAATTGGTTATGATCCAAATCCAAGATAGTCAATACCTCTGTTACTGTTCTTTAATACACTGACAGTTGTTTTTGTGTGTGCCCACACAGTTGAGGAGTTCCAGGTCACTCCTGATTGTTTTTGTGAAGTGTATGAAGTTCTTGGACTCACTGGTTACATCTACATGTGCACTTTACTGAAGTTAACTAATTAGCTCCACAGTAAAGTGTCACCATCTACATGTGTGCCAGTGTTAGGGCACAATAAATTAATTAACTCTGCCATAAGATAGTACTGTTGGTGACAGTACTTATGGTGGAGTACTTAACTCGTCCAAAACACAGATAGATGGTAACAGGGGCTGGCTAGTGCACAAGGGTGCTAAAATGTGGGGGCTGCTTGCCACTCAGTCCCACACTTCAACATCCTTGTGTCCCAGCCAGCCCCTCTGCTGCCTTCTGCTTCCACCCAGAGCCTGGGGCTGACCTCCTGGCCCCCTTCTAGCCCAGGGCTGCTCTGCCCTGGCTCATATTGCTGTGGTCCTAGGCGCACATGTAGATGCTATGCCTGGGTCCAGCTGACTCTGGCACAAGCTGTGCCAGAGTTTATTTCATCACCTTAATAGCATGTATTGATGCATCCACTACCATCTTCATGAAAACCAAGATGTTTCATAGTTTCATAGTTTCTACGGTCGGAAGAGACCTGAGCAGATCATCTAGTCCGACCCCCTGCCATGGCAGGAAAGAATACTGAGGTCAAATGACCCCAGCAAGATGTTC
>NW_017728948.1:17936798-17954556 GCF_001723895.1 Crocodylus porosus
CCAGAGGACCAAACCACTCAAAACCTATCAGCTCCTCCTCTACATGTTACAATTATGGTGCAATCCTTGGGGAATGTTGAGCATTTCCCCTACCTAGATAGCCACATTTCCCAAAAAGTAAACAGAGTTGATGATATTCAACACCACATAAAATATGCCAGTGCTTCCTTTCAATGTTTCCAAAATTGTGTCTTTGATGATCAAAACATCATGACCCAAACAAAGCTTCTTATCTACCATTGCCATTGCTACCCTATTGCATGGGTGTGTAACTTGGATGAGAAATTGGAAGTACTTGAAGCTTTGGCATGTTACTATCAGCAATGTCTTCAGAAAATCCTCCAAATCAGTTGGAAGGATAGAAGAACAAGTGTTCTGGCTCAAGCAAATACCGCCAGCAGTGAAGCCATGTTTATATGACACCAGCTCCATTGTCATAAGGATGACAAAACAGGTCTTATACCCCCAGCTCACTTATGGACAATGCTCTAGAGGTGGCCAAAAGAAGAGATTCAAGGGCACCATGAAAGCCAATCTGAAGAAATGCAATTTTAACATCAATACTTTTGAGACTCTGTCACCAAATCATGCTCAGTTGCACTGTGATGTATGACATGGCATCAATCATTTCAAGTTAACTTGCCTCACTACAGAGGCAAATAAATGAGAGACAAAAAGAAAAAGCTATGATCTAACATCACCAGGATCTAGTCCCTCTTCCCAGGACTATTTGTCATGTCTGCAATTGAACTTACAGATTTCAGATCATCTGCAATCACCTATGGACTCAGCAGTGACTTCTCTGTTTACGTTAAGACTGTCATCCTTATATCAAGAGATTGCTGTTACCACCTCAGACAGACCAGAAATAAGTATTTGCAGAATCCTGGTTTGGGATTATGAGAAGAGGCAACAGTGGCTGTGTCTACATGAGAGGATGACTGCACAGTTGTTGCTATGCAGTCATTTATATAGTTGTAAAAACAAATACTAAAGTACCATCAAATAATGCTGTTTTGTGACACTTACTTGCAGTGTTGGACTACTGCAGTCAGTCTCTCATGTAGACATGGCCAGAAGGCAGAACAGACAAGCACAATGTGGGAGTAGAAACAGTGAAGGGTAAAGTAACAGTAAAATGAGCAGGTGTTTGGCATAAGAGAAGCCACAGCTCACCACCAACCTAAGCACTGTTAAATGGCAAGTATACATTTTACAAGCCATTTAACAGATTCATTGCACATTAACAAATAGTGATCCAAGTGCCTAGAATCTTAAGAATGTAACTAATGGCTTTTATCTGCCACAACCCAGGAAAAGCAATAATGGGAGCAGTTAAGAAATTGCTTTGACAAAAACCAGGTTCAAGCAGTTGGGGTCAAGGAGTCTGGGAAAGGAAAAAATATATTAATAGATTATTGGGAGTTTGAGTTATAGTGTGAAGGTTTAGGCCTGAGTTTAGTAATTTGGTGGTCTGACAGGACTAAGGGATGGTGGAAGTTCCATAAGTCCCAGGAGCAGGGCAGAGCCAGAGCCAGAGCAGGCTCAGGGCCTGGGAGCCAGTCCAGCACAGTAGGCTTGGGCTAAAAGGCCCTGCAAGAGCAGTGGCATGAAGGCTGAAAAGGCCAAGACCCCTACAAGGGAGATTGGTTGAACAGTAATATCTGCAAGACTGGGGGGTGAGGGTAAGAGACCACAGAATTAGCTCTTAAGGTGATTAGGGCCCAGGGAGCACAGATTGGGCAAAAAGCTCACCTAGCGCTTGAGGGGCAAGATTGAGACCAATGTGGGAGAGACCTGCTGGCTGCCAGATAGATGAAGGATCATTTGGAGAATATCGGGCAGCCTCCCTTTTTTATAAATTAACCAACTAAATCAAGGTATGGCAGACAAGAGAAAACGGGAGGGTACCCATACAACCAAAGTGGGGCAGGTGCCACGTGGCCACCAGGGGGCATCAAGGCCACCCTTGGAGCCTGGCACATGCTACATGAATTCATCCTGTTTTCAAAATATAGGCACAAAGGGCCAGATTTTCAAAGGTATCTAAAATGGAGGCATGCTAAGACATCATTTCTGGCAAATGTGATTAGACTGTATCACTGAGTATCAAAACTACAGCTTGGTAAACAAGAATTTTCCAACAGAAGAAATTTAATTGGGAAAATGCTGATTTAATGGAATCAAAATCACTGTGTGGGGCCAGTGGATACTGGCAGAAGACCAGACTGCCCTGTGCTGCCTGCATGGTTGACTCAGGAACTGCCAACCTCCTCTGACTGTTGTCCTGTAGAAAGGCTCCTTGGTTCCCTGGCCCTCTTCCAAGGTTGACTCCTTGGCCTGGCTGGCATCTAGGTCTACCATCTGCCCAGACTCTCTGGATGCCTATCTACCCAGCTTCCCAGGCCACCACTTGTAAGCAGACAGTGAGGTTTCCCAGATCCTCAGTGGGTTACCCCACATCCTGGCCATCCCCTTGCTGGCCTACATGGTGGGGGATGTAGGAGGTGGCGGTACAAGGGGAGGCAGAGAGGGGACTTCCAGGCTGGCCAGCTCCCCATTCTCTTATTTACAGTAAATTATTTTAGTTTACACTATACTAATTAAAATTCAAAACCACATATTCCTAAATCAATTACTAAGTCAAATGTCAATTACTATCTGGACTAAGAACTGCAAATGACCAGTTGGCATGCCATTTCAGCAAAACAAGTACAAATTAACACATTATACCATGACAGAATCATCTAAATGTTTGATTTTACTGTTCAATTATAGTAATGTGTAATCTAAGAGAAAACACATACAAATCATAACTTTAGAATGAATAAAACGTCTCTCAACATTTCAAGTTATTTTGAAAGGTAGAATTAAAAGTTTTGAGTTGCAGCCCAATCTATACAAAGCCTTAACATTCAGCGGTATCTCTGCCAAGAAATTATTTTCTTTCAGTATTCAGATTATTTTCATTATAAATTCTTCTCTTTCTTGTAAAACCAGATCTCAGGTACAATCAGGCTCAAGTGCCAGAGAAATTACTCCTCCATTTAACTAATTAACACAGGTTTCATTTTTACGTTTCCTGATGGACTCCCTAAAATGTAACACTTTCTAAATACAGCTGAGTGTATGGTAAGACAGATAATCAAGTGATACCGCATCTCAGCTTTCAGATGTGTTCATGAGAAGCAAATAATAGTTGAGGAAATAATTTGTGTTAATATAAATCTTTCTTCTGGTTGATCAGTTTATTAATTGATTAAACTAAATGCTTTACGAGGAAACTGCTGCACTAAAATTCACAGAAAAATAGGACTGCAAAGGACTTCAGGAGGTTATATAGTCCGCCCCCTGCTCAAGGTAGGATTGTTTTTATATAAGCCATCCCAGACAATTATGTCTCATCTTCTCTTTAAAACTTCCAGTGAAGACTCCCCTCTGGATACTCTGTTCCATATTTTAGCCACCCTAATAGATAGAGAGTTTTTCCAAATAACTAACCTAAAATTCCCTTATTGAATTTAAATCTCTGCTGCTAGCATTATTTCTGTTTTCTAATTGATTGCCATCTCACATAAAATGCATTAACATTATTATGTAGAAGAACCAAGAACCCAAGCATATCCCATGGGTACAGAGGCAGGTTTCCTCTTGCTTGTTCTCCTTCTGGCCTTTCAACTCCTGTGTTCTTGTCTTCCCAGTTTCAGCAAAAGAAATGGAGAGTACACTTTGTACCCTCTTCAATAGCCTGATAGTACATTCTTCTAAGAACTGAGAGATCTGGCTGTGGAAACTGATGTCACTTTTATTCTGGGCAAAAGTGCAAACCATGAAGTTATTGGACAAAAGGTGAGTGCTATTATTAATTGCCTGTCCTCACAAACTCAGTGTGTGGCAATCTCGAGCACAACAAGGTCTTGTGAATTGCTAGTGGACACAGGCACATGAGAAATAGGTTGAGAGTTCAGACACAACAATACCGTGGGTGCGTCTAGACAAGATGCTAAATGCGCAGTAGACTAATTCTACTGCATGTCACAGTGAAAGCCGTGCCATTGCACTAACACACAGTAGAATTAGTCTACTGTGCGTTAGTGTCACTTAAAAGTGTCACTAGTGTGCCAGCACTACTGTAGGAGCAGTAACCATGGCACATTAATGCATGTGTAAATATGCCCAGTACTTTGTAGTGATTTGCCTCTATGCACATTTCTAAATCTACTTTTAGAGGCATGTACCATTCTCCATAGAGAGCACCTGGGTGCATAAACCATAATGGCTTAGGCATTTCCAAAACCCACTGACTTTCCAGAGATCCTAGATACCTAACCAAGTCATTTTGAATATTCTTCCTGGGGCAGGTGCTCTAAAAGTTAGGTATTAGGCCATATAAGTTTAAGAACATACTGAGGTCACTTGCATATTGGCCATGTTTCAGTGCTTTCTTGACTTAAGCAAGTTTTTAAGTGAGTTCCTAAGTCTGTCATAACCAAAACTTTTTTATGTTCAGTTGATATGATCTTTGTAAAATCTCAAAGACAAGACACTGCACCCGCTGGGCTTTGATCATCCGGTCACGTGCTGCCCGGCTTTGGATGTATAGGGCTGTCTGTTGCTCCATCCCTGTGGTCTTGCTGAACGGATGTCCCGCCTCGGGGTAGTCTCTTCCCCAATCTCACCTGCCACAACTTTGTTTGTTCCTTCAGTGGTGGGATCCAACTACTGGGGCTCACACGCGTCTGGGACCCTACACCTCGCCCTGATACCCAGCTTCAGTGAGTCACTGATGTCTCTCAGCCAGACCCCTGACTATTGGTGTTCTGGGCTGTCCTGTGGAGATGTATTAGGTCTAACCCAACCCCCAAAATCTGAGTTTTACCTTTATGGGTCTACAAGGTTATCTCGATTCCCTCTAAGACAAAACCCTTCCTCTGATTGAGCCAACCCTGGGGTTCTATGTGACAGGCCTCCCAACCCCTCCAAAAGTGGGAAGCAGAAAGAAACAAAAGAAGGAACACTATTAATACCAGTAGGCTCCTGACTACACAAAATGGGCTAGCCTGACCCTGAGAGTTTCTAGTGGGCACTGTCCTGAGTACGCATATGCCTGGCGGTTATCACTTTCTCCCTTCCATACTGCGGACACCCTGCATGTTAGCTGGACCCTTGGTGGTCCCTCTAGTTGTGCCTACTCTGTGTCCCCCGCCGGGCAGCTCTATGCAGCTGGAGCTTGTCTTCTGCAGGCCCTCCCGCTGCTTAGGCTCTCCGTTCCCCGCCTGGGTTTGCTACTGGAGCCTTTCTGAACCCACACCGATCCCACCTGGCTCAACGCCTTGAGTTCCGTCACTCTCCCCTCTTCCTCGGGGGCAATCCCTGTTGTCAACTTCTTCCTCCTGATTTCTTGGATCCTCTCCCTCGAATCCTCCATCTGAGTGAGATGCATCTGCCTCCTCTCTTTCTGTTTCATCGCTGGCATCTTCCCTACGACAGGCTTCAAGGCAGACTTCTGCCCTGTGAGAGGCAGTCCTGCCTCCTCTTACCCCTAATTGGGGTCTCCTTTTACCCCTAACTGGGGTTCCAGAGATACCTTCCCTATTGACACTCCTTCTGGCCTTCTCCTCACTCCTTCGCCTGCAATGCCTCTTATCGATCCATGCCGACGCCTCCCACTCCTCTCCACAGCTGGCCACAGTTTTAAAAAAACGCGACTAACGAGCCGTGTGGGTCCCACTGCCACTTCCGGTTTTGTTGTGGAGCCGGCTGCAGGAAAGGGATTCTCCATTTTTTTCTCTCTCTCCTTGCCTTCCCTGTTACGTTCTGGGCCGCAGGGTCCCCGCTTGGCCCCTCGGGGTCTATTCCCTATATACTCCCTGTGACAGACACTTTGTGGTAATTCATTTATGGTGAAGCAATCTTATCCAATTTAGTGAGAACTGATTCACTGCCCATCGCTTTTAGGTAATAGTAATAAAATGCAGTACTTTACACTTTTCATTATATTGGTTTGTGGCAGCTGAAAAGTATGTCTGTGTGATAAAAGTGCTTGCTGAAGGCTCTATGAAGATTAGACCAAGTGTTTTTCTGTATTTGTTTAGATATTAAGCTATCAGTTGTTGCTAAAAGCCTAATTATAGTTTAAGATGTAGTGAAGCCTTGTATAAAGTAAGGCCTAGTAAATTTAGCAAAGCCTGGAAGTAGTAAGGCCCTGTGACCCAGTTAAAATGACCTTATCAAAGGAATGCAAGGCTTGTATTGCTATTGGTCAGTCTAAGGACAGTTGAAGAAAAAGGAATCTAAGTGGTCGTATGTTACCACTGTCCTTCAGAAGCTATAAATTAACTGAAATATCTGGAAACTATTCAGAAGGAAGATGCAGCTCTGTGAAAAGCATTAGTTAGCTGTTGCCTGGATCAGTGGCCCCGTGGACCTCAAGGAGCCCAAGAACTGCATTCCAGGGTCTTTCCCGGCACCCCTCAGACAGCATTGCTTGGGGATGCCTGAGCTCGCTGAACTTTGTGGAAAGAGGAACTTGCTGTGTATCAGGCATCAGAGGGACTGCTGATAAGTTACTGAAGTGAATTGCTTTTGTCTGTCATCATTTGTCTTGTTATTATGCGTATTTTTGGTTTTTTTAAGTCAATAAATCTTTCTTACCTGTCTATCCCACACCACACTGTCAATCTAAACCCTCCGCAGGCAGCTGGGACATTGGTTGAGTGTGCAAATGCAAATTTTCATATACTGTTCCTACAAGTTCTTCCCTTGCAGAAAGAAAAAAATCTGTTGAACTGAATGGAGAATTCTGTCTTCTTGCATGTTTTTTTTTAACCAGACTACAGCACTTAATTCAAGAATTTCCTTGTGAGCACTTAATGTGTTGTAAATCCAATGTCTGTATTTAGTCCATGATTTTTGGAGGGGTTTTCCTGCTGTACTGCAGCAATTCTTCACCTGGTATCTGGGTGGCTCTTCAAAAGTGTGATCTATCTTACTGGAGGAGCATCTTTGTTGAGTGAAAGCCTTTGTGAGATTTGTGAGGTGATGGTGCTGGGTGTTTATCTTTGAATACTCCAGGATCAACATTTCCTTTTTAGACACAATGGTCACACTATCCAGAATGATAAAATACAGACCACGATATACAAGAAACCCACAGACCTACATACATATCTGCACAGAACCAGCAGTCACCCTAAACACACCAAGAAAGCTGTAATATACAGCCAAGCCCTCAGATACCACTGGATCTGCACTGAGAACACCTGGGATCATCATTTCACAAAGCGTTTCACTCAACAAGGGCACTTCTCCAGAGAGAGAGAGATCACACTTTGGAAAGAGCCACTTGGGTACCACGTGAAGAACTGCTGCAGTACAGAAGGAAAACCCCCATGAATCACGCTCCACAAACTGCAATAAAATCAGAACCTCTCAGATTTGATCTGCTCTTATGAAGCCAGAAGACTTTTCATTGTCAGACAGTAGTGCCCAAATATCTGCAATAAGTACTTACCAGCAAATTATATTTTCTCTGTGTCTAAGGCATACTAAGGTTAGAGCTTTCTTTTTTGAAAGCTAAAGTCCTAGAAGTCTCTGGGCAGGGGATAAAAAGCATTAGTGCTTTGTTTTAGAAAATGCTTTTCTGAAGTTCATGACTGTGAAGTACCACATTGTTAGTTCAGATAAGTTATTTAAAGAGCACCTTGCTGGCCTGGATTGATCTACATCAAAGACTCTGTGCCGAGGTCAGCTTTCAATTCTCACCCCTGGTTCTTTTCTTTTCCTCCTCCTTTTCCTCCCTCTTCCCCAGAATGATAATGTAAGAGATCTCTTAGCTGGAATTACAGAACTACAGAACGTCTGTTGCCTTTTGGCATTTTAGGACTTGATCCTCCACATTTTGTACAATTAAGTGACTCATTATCTGTAACAGGGATTTTAATGCATATGAAAGAACGCAGGAAATGCAATCATTCCTTTAAGTAGTGAAGTACAATGTTGACATAGCAAATGTGTGTGTGTGTGTGTAATTTCAGACAATAATGTTATAGATCACAGTGAAGAGATGATGGACACATATCAGCGGCATCCTGAAGCTAGAATTTGTTATAGCATGTAATATATAGTGATATTGCTAAATTCTCCATAATCACTATGATAAATAATTACCAACAGCTTTTAAGCAGAAGTCTCTTAAAAAAATTAATGAGGATTTTCTCTTAAAAATAACATCATGATATAGCTCGTTTTCCAGTTTCGCAAACCACTTCAAACACAGGTTGAACTTTAATTTCATGAGTAAGGGTGTTGTTAGATCTGGGTTGTGGACAAGCTCTTAACTGGGGAAGGGCCTTCAAAACATTTAACCAGACTTTTTGAACTCTGAGAGTTATGGCATATTCTGCAAATTTATCCACAAACAAAACTTAATCATGTTAAGTTGGAATCATGTTATGGCAGTCTCACACTAACCACACCAGCATACTTGAAGAGTCATGATGAACTACTTTTCACTAGAACCCTCGAGCTTAAACTAAAGAGAATCCCCCTTAACTATATTTTTACATCCAAATAAAGACCCCTCATTCTTGATTTTCAAGAGAAAGCATATTAGAGAAAATGGTAAGATACCGTGCTTGTGTAAAAATCTTTTGATTGTAAAAAAACCCAATAGAATGCTTCTGAACTGACAAATGTGATTACCATATTAATCACATTTAGCATAATATTATCATCTCACTTTGTCTAATTTATAAAAAACCATGAGACAAAGCTGGAGGGATGAAATTAAGCAATTTCTCTTGGCAACCTGAATGCTTTACTTATCTTTATGTTGCAACAACATCAGAAGTCTGCACAATGCCAGCAGGCTCCTCAAATTGGTGAGAATCACTATAAAAAGTATTATGGGATGATTTAATTGATCTATGATGTCAGTGGGATAAAAATGAAATAGAAAATGCTTCCTGATAATGGATTTAGCATTAGGGACATTTCCATCGCACTGAGCAGGATTTAGAGTAAAACTCTTTTACGGTTGTCATCCTCTAGCAGTCAAGGGTAAACTGTGATCATCAAAAACGTCATGAATAGTCATGAAAAACGATGACTAAAAAACTAAGGCCTAGAATCAAAGGGAGGATTATTTTTCCAGTTGATTTTACATTTACAACATTTTGGATAAAAAATAAAATTAAGGATCTGAATGATCAATAAAAACACTACCTCTAGTGTCACAGCCAAATTCACACCAGGGTAAAAAAAATAAATAAAAGAATGTCACAAAAGTCTTGTTCAGTCAAATCTGCTCGAAGTCAGTGACAGCTGAGGAAATCATTTCCTTGTTTAGTTCAACTACTCGCAAACTCCACCAGGATTTCAGATGTTGCTGGATACAGAGAACATCAGCAAACAACTATAAATATTTCAACAGTGGGATTGAGAGGGATTATTTCTCTCAATCCACCCCTTAAAAATCTGTTTTGGAGAGGGAAAAAAAACAACCCCTCATCAGTGTCCACAGATACTTTTTGGCAAGTAAGCAAATCACCATCTTGATTCCACTTGTAGGATCTTGAATCCATCTATCAAGGAGACCACATTACTTTATAAGGGTGCCTATGAAAGCCAAAACTGTAGCTTCAACCAAACTAATTCAGTCCATTTCCTATCATCACTTGGACTTTGGGTAACTTCTTCTTTGCCTTCATAAAATTCCCTATCAAAATCATATCAATATTATTTTAGTGGATGTGCCATATATCCCTATAATGCCTCAAAATGTTTAATCTCTTGCAGGCTCATTACACCTCTATAAAATAAAATGTGTTTTAGGTTAGGAGATAAAGTTGTCAGCAAAAAGTGAAATAGTAAGAGGCTAGGAAAATATAAACCTGTTTTTAATAAAGTCTAGTAATAAAAACAAAACCAGAATATAGACTTGCTTAATTATTGAGATAAATGCCTGGTTGCTGCCAAGATCACGTATGATGCAGTTGCAAAGAGACAAAATGATAGTATCCTCCATGGGAAAAAAACCCATCTTCCTAAAGGGTCTCTTGTCCCTCTTGGTCTAAACCAATAAGGAATAATTTGTGCACCCAGACTGTGTGATGCAGTACCAGGAGATCCGGATGTCTCCTTAACAGTTCTGGGAACTAAATGCAAAATGACAATTTAGATGCAGCTGCTTAAGAAATTGAACACATTGGAGGGTCATACATTACTTAGGTAGGCTTTGGGCTTCAGCACTCCAGTACTGTTTCATATCCCCACTCCAATCAGACAGACACCCCAGGAATGTTACCTAATTGATTAATTACAACATTTGGAGATCTTGATATCTGGTAAGGATGGCCTGCTTCACACATTTTTTGGACAGAGGGAAGAAGCACTGGAAGAAACTTGATGGATAGTCTGATTATCTCTGAAACAAGCCATTGTCTGCTTTATATTTTTACATGTCACTTTTTGAATAAATATTTCATGCTGTCAGTATTTCTGTTTGCCTACAAAGATTTGCTCTCATTGAAGGGCATTTTGCAGCCTCAGGACAGGTGTTTGAAGTTTAACATGTAAGCCAGTTCCCCAAAATATTTTCCAATACAACCCCATTTTAACACTTGAAAAGTCACAGGACTCTAGATGCCAATGAAAACAAAACAGCAACAGGAATAAAGCAGCCTAATAATAAAATTCAGTATATAATTATTAAAGTTTGCATACATATAATACAGCATATAAATAAGGAAATCTATGTTTTTAGAGTACTTTTGTAAAGGTGTGGTTGGGTGTGTATGGTGGGGAGTGTGGGGGGTTTGTGAGTTGGTGTGGCTGTGCGTGTGAGGGGCAATAGAGTATGTTGGGGGTGTATATGGGGAGGGGCTGTGGGGGCATGGTATGGGTGTATGGGGTTTGTGAGGGGGTGTGGCTGTGTGTGTGGGGGACGTGGGGTATGTTGGGGTGTATATATGGTGGCATTATGGAGGCAGGGTATGGGTGTGTGTGGCGTGAGGGGGGTGGGGACCCCCCACACGCTCCCCCTCATGGTGGACAGACCCTGCTGGCAGCAGGAGTAGCACTAGTAGCAGCAGGTGGTGGGCGCTTGGAGCACTCATGGCCCATGTAGGTGCTGCCCCCCGGTGGCACACAGCTCTGGCTAGTGCTGTACATGGTGGCAAGGAGCATAGCCAGTCTGGCCCGCCTCTATCGCATGGGGCTTCCTGCAGCACATGTGCAGCCCCTGGCACTTGTGTGCCACCAGGGGAAGCCCTGTGCGATGGAGCCAGCTGCCTTCCCTGTCCCCTCCTGTGCAGGACCCGGGACTCCTCTGGAAGCGGAGGGGAGGCCTGCCCCATGCTTCTAGGTAGAGCCCCGGGACCTGCACAGCACGGGATGGATAAGGCAACTGGCCCCATCACATGGGGCTTCCCCCAGTGGCACGCGAGTGCTTGGAGCTGCATGTGTGCTGTGTGGAGCCCTGTGCAATAGAAGTGGGCCAGCCTGGCTATGCTCCTTGCCACCATATACAGCGCTGATGTGAACTATGTGCCGCCAGCCAGCAACACCTGCATGGACCACAAATGCCCTGAGCACTCGCTGTCTGCTGCTGCTGCTGCTGCTGCTGCTGCTATTGCTGCTGCAGCCAGCAGTGGGGGCTGTGCGCCATGAGAGGGAGTGTGTGGTGGGCCCCCACAGCCCCAACCTTGCCCATCAAGCTCTGTGCTCCTACTGCCCCCCGGGCACTGGCTCCATGCTCCCACCCAGCTGCAGCTCTCCCCAGCCCTACCACTTCACTACCTGGTGCCTGGAGCAAGCAGGATGGTAGGAAAGCTGAGCAGGTCCAACAACAGCGGCAGCAGCATCCCTGCCCAGAAGCTGCAGGCTGGCTGGGCCAGGCCCTTCTGCACATGAGGTCACCATGGGAGTGAGGCGTATGGGCTGAGGGGTACAACTAGTTGGCAGGCATCCATAGGTTGGATGAAATTGCCTGGCAGGCCATATTTTGCCTACTCCTGGATTAAAGTAATTTTATTTCTTGTGACCCCATCTGCTGTTTCTGTGACCCCATTTGGGGTCATGACCTACAGTTTGGGAACCGCTTGTAAGCCTTTGGTTCAAATTGGGGTGAAATAATCAGAAGTGTTTAAAAAAAGGCCAACTATATCTCTGATTGCTTTCTTTTCTCTAATGTAAGGGATATAAGAGAGCCTACTGCTTCATGAATATGTACAATTCTTTACATAAAAAGACAGACATGTGTAATTTTTTCAAAGTACAAACAGTGAGTGGGAGAGAATCACACAACTTAATAATTGTAATTACAGTTTTT
The DNA here is from genome assembly GCF_001723895.1 of Crocodylus porosus. Taxonomy (NCBI): domain Eukaryota; kingdom Metazoa; phylum Chordata; order Crocodylia; family Crocodylidae; genus Crocodylus; species Crocodylus porosus. The sequence goes on from NW_017728948.1 coordinate 17,949,130, forward strand.
CCACTCTGACTAAAGACATTTTGGAACATAACAACCCCCCCAATTTGTGAGAATTAGCAGCAGAGACATATATTATAAAAAAAAATGAAAAAGCTAGCTGGTGCAAAATAGACAAGTCTTTCTGCTTGACAGTACTTGTCACTATAACACTGCCCCACTTCTGCACTCTGTACACTGGCCTCTAATGCTTGGGAGGTCCAATTCAAGGGCATTGTCTTGATATTCAAAATCCTCCATGGGAAAAAACCCATCTTCCTAAAGGGTCTCTTGTCCCTCTTGGTCTAAACCAATAAGGAATAATTTGTGCACCCAGACTGTGTGACTCAGTACCAGGAGACCTGGATGTCTCCTTAACAGTTCTGGGAACTAAATGGAAAATTATTTTCTTCAACTCAGCTGTCCCACAGTGATTTATTTATTTCAGGTCTGATCTAACTCCACAGCATATTAGTCCACAGAAGGATTTCAGTGGCTATGAATGACAGGTGGATCTGGCACTTACCCAATAAATAAACACACCATTAATTAGCAAATTATGAACAATTTATTTTCTCCTACCTACCACTAAAGAACAATGAGAGAATGACCCAGTTTTTATCCAGCAAGTAAACAGACTAATCTAAACAAGCTATTTTCTCCTTCTTATTGCTAAGGATGGGCCTAGGGAGTGATTACTTCAGTTTTGAAACATGAGAGGTGCTCTGATACTGTTCTCATGAGCACAGTGCAAGAACCTGAATAAATTACACATGTATATAACATGAGCTTGATTCTCTTATTGCTTCCAAGAATTATACGGAAAGACATCATTATAGAAAAGGATAAAATTGAACCCAATCCACTAAAACCCTGAGCCTGTGGAAATCAATAAAGTTTGCATTTAACTCCTATGAAATGATCTAGTGAGTTTACAAAGAAAAAAAACCCTCTTCCCGCCTCTCCCCTCCTTTTACCTTATGAGTAGAGAGTAACAGGACAACACGTATATATGGCTTCCTCACTTTTCATGAATTCTAGACAATTGGGCATGACCTAAATTGCTCTTCTTTGCTTGTTAGAAAGAAGCCAATTTAAGTATAGGCAATGTTTTGGGGAAACAGACGCATAATAAAGATGAAAGCTAGCCTTCTAGTAATAAAGATGTCTAATCTCTCTTGTTTGGTAGCATGCATTCATGAGAACCCTTATGCTGATTGTGACAGTAATTTCATTGACCTGTGGTAGCCTGACAAAACATCCAGGATTTCATGAGCATTGTAGCAGGTACCAACTACCACAGGAGGCCATATGGTGGAAATAAACCACTCAACATAGAGAAGCGAAAGAAAAATCACCTATGTTAATTTGATCGACCTGTCAGAAAAGCGGCTTTCAGGGTTCACATGAGGTAGGACTGAGATATCCTCTAATCTCACACTGGATATTACTTTTTACTTAATTTACCTCCTGTAGTTTCACAGAGGTCATGTAGTCCAGCCCTGTGTCTGAGGCAGGATCATCCCTGGCCAACCCATCCTATACAAATCCATAGTAGAACCACTTAGCAAACCTACAGTCAACCCTGACACAAGACATAGCACCCTAACCTGCCACAGGCAAAGCAGGGGGACCATGACAGTAAATGCCCTGATTGTGTAAAAGGTGGTTAATGTATGCTCAAGAGATCCCAGGAAGAAAATTTCCTCCCTTCCCCACCCCCTACAGAGGAAGACAAAAACTCCCACATTGCATACCAGTCAGACTGTTGGGTAAAATTCCCTCCTGACCCCAAATATAACAATTGGTCTGAACCTGAGCAGAGGGGCAAGACTCTTTAGTCATGAACCTCTGACTTTTAAGTCCCAGCAGAAGCACTGGCACACCCCAGTCAAAATCCCCAGCTTTGGCTTCAATCAATGCCTCTGAGGAAGGCTTAAAAAAACCACGAAGCAGCAAGGGGAGGCAGCAGCATGGATCATGAGTATATGGGGGATCTCAGGAAGAGGAATGTCACCTGAAATGCATAAACTTTAGATAAGTCCATCATCTTAGGGCCCACCCCCAGCAAAAATAAAAGTTGGTGCCTACTGGTGGCAGCATTCCCACCCAGCCCTATGTGGCAACCAGCAAAGCCCAGAAGCATGGGAAATACCCATGGTAGAACATAGGCACAGCAATGCCTAGATCATCACTGACCAACCTCTTCTTCATAGATTTCATAGACATTAGGGTTGGAAGGGACCTTGGAAGATCATCGAGCCCCCTGCCCCAGTGATGAGAGAGCCCATAGTTTCCCCAGGCCATCTAATCCATGTTCTAATAGTGAAGAAGTTTTTCCTGATATTGAATCTAAACCTACTTTGCTGCAACTTCAAGCCATTGGTCTGTGTCTTACTCTCTGTAGCAACAAGGAAAAGGTGGTTGCCCTCTTCTTTATGGTAGCCCTTCAGGTATTTGAAGACTGTTTTCATGTGCTGTAGTGTTTTTTTTCTGCAAGCTGAACATGCCTAGTTCCTTCAGCCCCTCCTCATTTGACTTGCATTCAAAGCCTTTTGCCATCTTAATCACCCACCTCTGGACCCTAACTCCATGTCCTTTAAAAAATGTGGAGCCCAAAATGTCACATGGTAATCTCAATGAGACCTAACCAGTTCTGAATAGAGAGGCATTATCAACTCCCATGTCTTGCATCTAATGCGTCCATTGATGCATCCTAAAACTGCATTTTTTGTGCAGCTGCATCACATTACATTGTATTGAATCTGTGATCTACGAGGTCTTCCAGATCCTCCTCCACAGTCCAGCCAGGTGTCACCCATTTTGTATTTGCGTTTTTGATTCTCTTTCCTGAGGTGTAGCACCTTGCATTTGCACCGTTGAACTTCATCCTGACTGGAAAGCTGGGCTGAAGCTATCTGTCTGAATTGCACTCCTATCCTCCCATGTGTTCACTATCCTTCCAAGATTCATGTCATCTTTAAACTTGTTCATGAAGCTTTTTATGCCAGCATCCAAATCATTAATAAACATGTTGAACAGCGATGGGCCCAGGACAGACCTCTGTATGACTCAAATTTCTCCAATTTGTTCATGACAGGGTCATGTAGGACCTTGTCAAAAGCCTTGCTGAAGTTGAGATACATTATATCAGAAGCATTTCCTTCATCTACCCAAGCAGGTACTTTGTCAAAGAAGGAGATCAAATTTGTTTGACCCAATTTGTTCGTAGTAAATCCATGCTGGCTACTTGTGAGCATTCTTTTCTCTTCCAGATGCCTGCAAATAATTTTTCTTAGGATATTTTCTAGCAACATCCTGGTATTGAGATGAGCTAACTGGTCTGTAGTTCCCTGGGTCCTTCTTTTTGTCTTTTTTTTAAAAGAGAGACACTAGTTGGCCCTTTCGCAGTCCTTTGGTACATCATCCATCTCCCACAACTTTATAAAGATCAATACCTCTGCCAGCTCCTTCAGTACCTTGGGATTAAATTCACCAGGCCCCCTGTCTTGAATTTATTCAGACCCATCAAAAACTCTCCCTCAGCTTCTCCTCTTCTTTATCCAAATAATCATTATTAGGTATCTGGCTACAGCTTAATTTATTTGTGAAGACTGGAGCAATGTAGGTGTTGAGTAGCTCTGCCATCTTTGTATCATCCGTTAAGAATTCCCTGATCTCTTAACAGTGGATCTACAGCTTCTTTGCTCGTTCTTTTCTGGCCAACTTACTTCTAGAACCTCTCCTTATTGTCTTTAATCTCCCTCATCAGGAACAGCTAATTTTTTACCTTTTCCTTTTTATTTAATGTTGTCCCTGATTTTGTCCCTGCAGGTTCCTGCTATTTCATAGTACACTTCCTCAGGACATGTCTATTTTTCCATTGCCTGTATGCTTTCCTTTTATACTTAAGGCATTTTAGAAGCTCCTTGTGCTGCCCCATGGTTTCTTGCCATTCTTTTTGTGTTTCCATTGTGTCAGGACAGTTTATTGTTGGGCTTCCAATGCTGTGCCCTTTAGAAGCTCCCAGCCCTCCTGGGCACCCTTACTCCTCAGTCTTTCTTCCCATGGCACCATGCGTATGAACTCCTTGAGTCAAATGAAATCAACCTTTTTCAAAAATAGCGTCCTAGTTTTGGTGACCCCATGCTTTCCCTGCCTCAGGACCTGGAATTCTCTCATATTGTGATCACTTCCTCTGTCACAGGGCACTAAAGTGCCTGCTCCTTTAAGGGCTGAAACTGCCTAAGGAAAGAGCCCTAGCAGTCATTCAGGAACCCCTCAGTTGCAAGTTACCATGGCAGCAGGAATGAGGGAATTAGCCCACACCTACAGGTGGTCAGCTGACTGGAAGAGGCAGGGCCAGGGCTGGGAATCAGGGGGTCAGTTTTGTGCCAGCAGCCAAGGGGGAAAGAGCTCTCCTAGAGGAAGCTAAGTGAAGAGGCTTGATGGCCCATCTCCTGCTTCTGGTAAGATTAAAGGACTTCAGGAACTCACCAGACCCTGGCCTACAAGGCATATAGTGCTGGGAGAAGGGTGATTCATTTAAGAGGGACAGAGCACACCCTGAGTTGCTTGCACTATGTTATAGCCCAGGGGCTCATACTTTGATTTCTGTTTGTAGACCGGAGGACCGGGTTGAGGCTATTAGGGAAAGAGGAGGCCTCACTGGGGACCCACTACAGTGCACAGACCCAAGCGCCAGTGTGGGCACAGTGTCCAGGGTGCACAGACCCCAGCGCCAGTCTGGGTGCAGTGACAAAGGGGGCTGTGGAGAGCCCAGCGCTGAGGGGCACAGAAACAGAAAGACAGGGCTGCAGAGAGCCCCGTGATGACCAGAGGCCAAGTGAAACAAAGGCCTCAGAGGAACGCTGTGTAAATGCCATCTGTGAGGTTTGGGGCATGGTAAAGGGGCGGTTTGCAGCCACGCATCCAGCCCATACGGCTGAGGGTGTTCTGAGAGGCATCCATTTTTGAGTGGGACCCAAAAGGGGTCCGAGAGCCCACAGGGTTCAGTGGGGTCCATTTGGATCATGCCCAGCAATACAAACTCAAGGGCAGCCTCCCCATCTGTTCTAGTTACAGAAAGACGTAGCAGACAAGAAAGATGTTGCCCGTTGGGCAGGATTGGCATAGTCAAGAAACCCTATGGTATCGTGGCCATCCCTGGGGACCCCATTCTGTGACATCCTCCCAAGTTGCCCATCACCTTCAGATCCTCATCACCTTCAGATCCTCCACCAATTCTTCCCTATTGGTCAGGACAAGATCCAAGATAGATGATCCCCTAGTTGTATCCTCCATCTTTTGGAACAGAAAGTTGTCTCTCATGCAAGTTAAGAACCAACTTGACATTTTATGTTTGGCTGCATTGTTCTTCTAGCAGATGTTTGGAAAATTGAAGTCTCCCATCACTACCATTCCATAACTTTTTAATAGATTTGTCATCTA
>NW_017728948.1:17955336-17958038 GCF_001723895.1 Crocodylus porosus
CCTTACCTCCAGAATGTTGCATGCAGCCTTGCAGACAGGCAATGTTTCTGCCTGGCCTACCAGCAGTGAACTGTTCTGTTTTATATAGGTGGCCAGAGACCTAAAATGGCCATTGCAATCAAGCACTTGGTGGCTGCTTGGCTCAGCCCTTAAAGTGGCAGGTACCAACAGTGCCCTGCCAGTGTGCCTCATTCATGTCCTTTTCCTGACTTGGTGGCCTATAATAAATTATATTAGCGCTGTATGTTTCATCTTTCATTTTCACTCAAATGCATTCTTTTCTCCTGTCTTCTTTCTTCTGACCTAGAAAACAGTACAGTAAATAACGTCACCACAGGATAGTACTTCTATTTCCAAGTACTAACCTTTGGCAGTGTTTATTAGTTTACTGTGGCCTACTAGAGCCACACATGAAGATGCAGAAAATTTACTATGGAGCTAATTAGGCAACTTCACAGTCAATGTCTCATTTAGTTGCATCCACTGTTAACAAAATTAAGTTCCTAATATCCATAACTGAAACAGTTCCAGGTGCTTCTGAATAGTACCATTTAGATTCTCAGCATAATAACACATGATCAGTAATAAAAAGGGGTAGAGCATCATAATGTAGTCTGGTTTTCAGAAAAGTTGAGGATTCAGAATGAATACTCAGACATCTAAAAATGCAAGAACAAGAGATGTGAACTTGGTGCCCCAAAGTGGAAGGAAATTACTGGGTATACTTGAAAATGTGAGTCTAAATCTTACAGGCCATGTGTTTCAAGTACATTGTCAAGGGAAGACTTTTTAATACTTTTTCCCCATATACCACTGAAGTACCTGGTCCATTCCTAGTAAAGATTAAGAGGACCATTGTGAATTGGTCAACATTAAAACTTAAACATAGATCAAATCCTATGTCAGTATTTGACAGCAATAGGTTTATTCACATGATTAAACTTAGCATGTGTCCTGTTTTTATTAGTCAAACAGTTTCACTTTTCTGACATTTACATTTAATAGCTTTATAAATACAATTCTTTGAAAAAGAGTTATATGTATTGTCCAACCAGCTCAAGGTAACACAATAGGACAATTAGTCAGACTTCTAACAAGTACCTAAGTTTAGTATAAAAGGTAAATATTATTACTAACAATGTGCATTACAGTACTGCCCAAATACTCCAACTAAAACTGATTTTCTGTAAAAACACACAAGAAGGGACAATCCTACCAAGAAGAGCACAACATCTGAAGGAGATAAGACAGAGAAAGGAGGGAAAATAAAGGTCCAGAAGTTAAGGGTTAAATCCAGAGGAAACATAAGTACCCATATGCCACTTTAGGGATCAAAAACTGACATTTAGTTGTTCCCGAGATCTTCAAAAATGGTTCATCCTCTGCCTTGGAGGCACCTAAACCCCCTGGGACATGTCCACACATGCAAGCACATGCGCTTGCAGCAGCTCAAATAAAAGAGGTGCGAATTTGAGCTGGGGCTTTTTGCTTTAGCACACGTGCTTGGACATGCACTTTGGTGTGGAGCAAATTGTGCCACTTGGGGCAAAATAACCCTGCCTGGGTCCTCCCGGATCTGCATCCAAGGGGAGCTAGAGCCCGGGACCAGTACCTGCGTTGTCCTCAGGAGCATAAAAACCTGCCTTGTCCTGGTTCCAGCAGTATAAAAAGCCACCCTGGCAAGTAGTTCAGGGCTGCTCGCTCTCAGAAGCTTCTGGGGCCTAGCCAATTGGTACCTGGGGACCATACCCCTTGTGCCAGCTGGACTGCTGAAGCAGCCCTGAGAGTTCCCTACACCCTCTACGCACTGCAGGGGTCTGGCAGTGGGGGCTGCTGCCTGGCTGTGACCTGCTGCACACCTACCAGACCCAGATGAGGGCTGCACAGACAGCAAGAGGCACATGCGTGCTGATCTGGACATGTCCCTGGAGTCCAAGCTTCCTTGACACAGTCCCCAAAATACCTATGTCTGGGCTGGAGAAAGACAGAAGGATAGTAAAAGAAGAATCAGTGGAATTATATATAGAATAAAAGTTACTGAGAATAAAAGTTACTATTCAATGTCAGCAAGTGTATCAAGTTCTAGTCCATAGACCATATGAGAAATCATCAGGTGCATAGTGGCTCATAGTGAAACTTGCCCAAAGAAATCAGTGCAAGTAATTTGTAAATGTATTATATCTCTTGTGTCAGAGTTGCCTGCAGTTTTCAATCAACATTTTACTTAATGTTCAAAGACACAGGTATAAATAAGTAAGATCAAACCAGTCCCTATAATCTCCAAAGATCTTTTTCTTCAATAGAAATGGCAAAATCAGTCCCAAATTAATAGTGGTAAAGGATGAACTAGAATTTTTCATGGAGGGGACAGATTTTCCCTTTATGTTCCACAGTTGCAGTAACCAGCACATTTAAAGTCAATTTTAACTTACATTTTACCTACTAGCTTCTCTTAAGTGTGCATATTTGGTTGTGTAGTATATGTGTGGTTGTGTAGTATATGTTGTATAGTGTAATCTTACTTTTAAATTTTCAAGACTAGTACTTTAATTTTTTCTGAGTGAAAAAATTCCCCGAAGCCCCCCAGACACCCCCTCAGCAGCCGCCGAGCCCCCGGCCAACCCCCAGCACAGCCGGAGGTAAGTGGGCTCGTGGTGGGAAGGGGTTAACTCCTCGCTTCCTGGGAGGAGGCTGCTGCCTGG
>NW_017728948.1:17958102-17962563 GCF_001723895.1 Crocodylus porosus
GTTGCTGGGCCTGGTAGTTCATCGTCTCCTCCGCCCTCATCTTCCCCCTCCCCCGACGAGCCTAGTTTAAAGCCCGCCGAAGGAGGTTCACCAACCTGGAAGAGAACACACGCTTACCTTTAGGGGAAAGGTGGAGCCCATCCCATTCCTGGGTTACTGCTGCTGCTATTCCTATGGCAGTCAGCTCTTCCTTGATGGCAGCAGCCCCACAGATGGGTTCCCTGCAAGCTGACCATAGTGCTTGGTTTCTACAGCCTGCCCCCTCCCTCCACTAAACACACATACATACTGGGTCCAGGGCTGTACCTGGTCTGGCAGAGGTCTCCAGGGGAAAGCATGATTCTGCCTGAATCACTGACCCTCCACTCCCAGATTCACCAGTGAGTGCAGTGCTGCCCTGCCTCATTCCTAGGGCCAGGCCAGGGCACCACAGAGTTGCCCCTGCTGTAGTAAAGACTCCTGGTGCCCCAGCCTAGTTACACTACGGGGATTCTGATATGAAGTTTCAAGAGATCTATAACACTGAGATTCCACTTTCTTCTTGTACCCCTCACTGTGCTACAAATAGAAAACTAGTATTCTGGTACTCACAGAACTGTAGTCATTGGCTTCCTGCCCCAACCTTGCTTTTTGGTTTGAAAGGCCAAAACAAATAGAGGAGGGTTTCTGTTTAGCTTTAAAGCAGTTAGATTTCTGATCATTCTTAACTTTTCTGTAAGCTCACTCCTAAGAGAACATTTTTCTTGCTTCCACAGTAACTCTCTCATCAGTTCTTCAACGGATGTGACCCTGGAAAAATACTTAATTTTCTGCTTGATCAGATTAAAGACTGAAAATTATTTTTATTTTCAGTCATAAGATAATGTGAATCAATAAATGACTTCCCACCACATAGGCTTGTGTGATTTCTTTTGATGGATTTTATAATGTGTCATCATAACCATGCAAACTTCCTGGATAGTCTATGATGGTACACCCTTATCCATTTCTATAGTGTCAGGGTACTTCTAAAATGTCCATAAGCACAGTATTTAAATACTGGTACTGTATTGTCTTTTCCCACAGCATACCATATACACTGATATTCTATACAGTGATCTATGCATACTGTATATACATGCACACACATTCTGTACCGCATATAATTGATATTTTATTTCTCCCTGTAGTAGGGTACCTTGGGGGTTGCAACGAAGCCGAAAGTAGGCAGAAGGTGATTCCAAGCCTGACTCAATGGACTGAGCCATCTGGTGATAAGTAGTTGTTAAAAGGTCCCTGAGAGGGATGAAGGGGGAAGACAGAAGGTTATGGGGCTGGAGGCAGAAGCCTGTGCCAGAGTCGTCTCCCTGGGTCCGAGAGAAGAGGAAGCTGAGCATAGCTGAGAGAAGGTGCGAGCAGGAGGGTAGGCTCCTGGACAAGTCCAAATCACCATGTCAGAGTTGCTGTTCTCCCAAGAGGTCTGGGAAAAGACTGTGAGTGATGTGAGTGAAGGTGAGAGACTGTGAGTTTGCTGGAGGGAATAAAAGAGGGAGTGGGAAGAGTGAGAAGAGTGCAGGGCTAGTAGCTGCACCACTGAGCCCGGGAACTCTCTCCCAGTCTGGGAAAAGATCCTATGTATGGCATTTGTGTGTTGTGTTGATTGTTTATGTTGATTCCTACAGGGAGGGAGTTTGCCACAGGGAAACAAAGACAATCTGAGCAAGCAAATCCCTAACCCACTATACTCCCACTGTAAAATAATGCATGGCATGATTAAATTATTTATACTGTGCTCTCTTTTTCTATTTCCCCCCCATCATGAAGGGATCCAAAGTCAATTAAAGAGCAATTACAAGACAAAGTTCTGTGTAATGCATCAGTGTGGCAGGTGCTCCATCTCTCTCTCTCTCTATCTACACACACACACACACACACACACACACACACACACACACAAATAAATGACAAGATTATCTACTTTTAATTAATAATTTCAGGGGAAAAGTATGGATTCATCCAAGTACTGTTTTACTAATTCCATTGATGGGGATAGCAGTTCAAGAAAAAAAAATGACTACACTATCGTGCCCATGTGGTAAAACCCTGGCTTCCTTGAACTCAGTGGCAAAACACTTAGGGGGTATTGTCTATACAATCAGAACCAGAAGCACAGCCACCTTAGCACAGGATTGGACCTGGGTTACTAAAGTCTAACTGAACCAGCATGATGTCTCAACACAGCGCTGCCTTGCTCCCATGGCCTCAGAAAACAAGGGATAAGTTGTTTTCTTGGTTCTATACCCAAATCTGGAGCCAGGCTAGCTTCCCCATAGCAACAACATGCTGACTTGGCAAAACAATCAATAACTCAAACTCCTCTTCAGGAAAGGTAGTAGCTGAACATTTCACTTCACTGCTTTCCTAAGAGAACAGTAGGCTAAAATGCACCCTAGGGACTGTCCTACAAGAGTCCAGTTGTAAGCAAGCAACCCTTCCTCCTGCCCCCTGCAATTTCTTTGGAAGACTAATCTGCAGTTAATCCAGATGACATTTAGAAATAAGCACTGTAAAGTGGCTTTTAGGTAAAGTACTTAGTATAAATCGTTAATGTGTTAACCTGAGGGCACAAATATTGTTTAAGCCTTATGTCATTAGAGTCATAAATGGTTATGTATATTTGCTCACTTGATGGTATTTTGTAAAGATCCCTGATGCTAAGAGATGTTGGGCTGAATAGTAGCCTTGGATAGCTGTGTTTTAGTGAGAGACATGAATTCAGCCTGGAATATCTATTCCCTGGAATCAGAATGATGTTCATAGCCTTTTACATATTCATCTTGAAAATATAGGAAAAAAACATTGCCATGTAAAATGTTATGAAAAAAACTATTGTTTTTATCTTAGGCTTGTGTCCTGTGAAGCTACACTGCTCAGTGGATAGCACACTCTCTGGAACTCCCCTCTTTTCAGGTCAAAGCACCAGACCAGTGCAAGGTAGAATTGTCCCAGTACAGGAACTGTGGAAGGAAGTCCCTGGCTGCTCTACAGGGAGTTTCTTGCAATCTCTAACATGATTTGGGCCAGCGAGGGGGAAAGTATATCAGGACAGAACTCTGTATACAGCACTGTGGACTTTCAACACAGCATCCGTATGGCATTCCTGTAAGGCTGCTGTAATTTAGGCAGGTCTCCAGATCTGTGTAAGGTTCATGGGGAAAGCTTCTTCAATGCTTAGAAAAGCTAGAGACTGGGAAGCTACAAAGGTGGTTTAAACCAATTCAGAAGCCATCCTCTGTCCCTCAAGGCTTCAAACTCTCTATGAGGAGACTTGAGGTGCTCCAGAAAACCTTGTCCCTGTATTTTTGTACTAGTTGTGTTAATTGCCTGCTAGCATTACAGCAAGGTCCTTCAGCCTTTGTGTGTCTCAGTTCCCTTACATTCAATTATCTTTATCAGTTCTTTGTTCTATACCAAACCAATAGCAAAACCCTTTTGGAGATTTCTCTGCAAGCTGGCTTGGCCATTGTCTCCATCCTTTTATCTGCCTCCACTTCAGGATCACCTTTATCACCTCCATTTCTTCTGTAGCCTTGAGTGTACCCCTACTCATCTCCTATATGGCTCTCTTCTCTGTACTTACTGTTTTCCCCCCAACCACAGTTGCAGGTCAGACTTTGCCAGCTACATCTCTGCACAATACAGGCTTGAAAGACTGAACTAAGAGCTGAAGGTTATCTTTTCAAGCTGCTTCTGAAACAATGCCATTTTTCCAGCCAGCACGACTTGTCAGAATAGCATTCTGTACCATTTTAAAATCAGTTTAATTCTGGTTAGTAAAATGGTCTCTAATGAATGTGAGGATCTTGTTTTTGGACATTTTTTTCTTTTTTGCTAGGCATGGGGACACAAGTGTGTTGTCTGGGCTTCAGTAAGAAATTGAGGGCAGTGTTTTTTTAGAAGTTTAATCATGCACACCATATCATGGATGCAGGGAAGCAACCCACCAAGTGCCAAAGCAAGGATCTCCTAACTTTTGTTCTTGCTTTCACTTTCTCTCATCCCCTCACTGTCTTAGGCTACTGTGCTGTTCTCCAAGATGATATTGCCATTTTGCTTTCAAATCCTACTGAGAATGAGAAAAGACTTGTTTGTTTGTTTCTTTAATGGAATATATTTTAGTGAGTTTATTTATGTAGGGCCTATTCTAATAAATCCTGCATAAACAGACTGATTATTTGAATGGAGGGCTGTGTTCACTATTAGGGCTGTGTGAAGGTTCAGTCGCCGGTTCAGCAGCCAAATCTCCAAATCTGAATTGAATCAGGAGACCCATTAATCTCTCCGAATTGAAATCAGAAGACTTCAAATCAATTCAGAGAGAGTTGATGATTTGGCCATAGACATAGCTTTATATGTTTTTTCTACATACCTTAAGGTACCAGGCATGGCTTGTGAATGCAGAGATGCTGGGGCGGATGGAAC
>NW_017728948.1:17963538-17966291 GCF_001723895.1 Crocodylus porosus
TAAGATCTGGAAGTCATGCTAAACTGAGGCTTATTCACAACAGGTAAAATACAAAACCCTGATGCTGCAAGCATAGCTAGGCCATCTGAGAAGAAACAATGTAGTATCCCATCCAGTATATCTTCTGTTCATAAGAATTTCAAGCTGGCTTCTAAGTTTCTGGTTACTCTGTAAAACCTTATGTTTTTCCTGGTTGTTGATCAGTTTCTTGAGATGTTCCAAACCAGATAACCCCTTGTCACTAGACAAGATAATAATTGACACAATTAAAAGAATGCTTCGAAGAGGATGGACTAAGAGTATAAAAAGCTGTAAAAGCAGAAAACAGTGTACTTCAAAAGGGAGAAATCTCTCTGATACCATCCGCTGTTGTTCTTGAGAAGCTGGAAGAAACAGATTGTCTCTTTCCATCATCTGTTTAACTGTCAACAATTGTGCTAAAAATGCATCAAGAGGCTATCACTACTAGGACAGTTAGAACAAAAGATTGGGACAGGCCGAGTTTAAGACATGTAAGGGGATCAGCTTGTCCAGGCTGGTTGACCCAGTTTGGCTCAGACATGCCCTAATGAACTGAATGCTGGCTGAAAAGGGTGTCAGCTGGACACCCAGCCTGATTCAGAGGTATTTTGTTCACCTGTGTGATCATGTCCGACTGCATTTTATTGTTACCTTAATGAACTGATTCCTGGCATATGAGGGTGTCAGCCTGTCTATGCTGATCAACCTGGCTGGGTCAGGGCTGTCATGTTAATGTGTGTGTTTATATCTATGTGACTGATTTCATGGCTGGAGGAACCCGGCCCCATTGAATTGAGTCCTGCAAGATAGCTCCATTAGGGGTGAGGACTTGCAGAAGGGAGAGAGACAGCTCCATATAGAAACACCAGTACACAAACAGCACATTAATAGAATTACAAAGACCCCAGAAACATATCCCTAATAAATGAGTGCACCCCAAAGCGGTGGGCAAATCTGGTAACAAGAGTTGATAGATACATACCTGAAGCTATCATAGTAGTCAGAATACATTGCTAGGCAGTGTTCACCACTGTTGAGGTGTAGTGGGGAAAGAAGAAAACTCTGAGTAGCAGCACAATAAGGTCAACGGTAGTGCAAGTACAGTCCTGTGAAGTGCTTCCCATTCTTGTGCAGAGCTGCCGCCTTCAGATATTCCACATGGCAGAACTGCCACAGAGCAATGGGTGGATGAGCCAGAGGGAGCTGGAGAGGATCAGGTCAAAGTGGCATTTGACCACAATTAGACAGCTGCATTCCTGCCTCAGGGGTCTGGGACAGACATTGCATAAACCAGTTTGACCCAAATAAGTTAAGTCTCCTACTACATTTGGCCAGATTTATCTCAAACTGGTTTCAGCCATTTTCAAACTGGTTTATGTGCACTGAACATCTGTTCTGTTACAGGTTTAAACCAGTTTCTGATCACTTAGACCAGTTTGTGTGTAATGTCTGTCCCTAGCCATGAAGTCTGTGTCACCAGCTAGAATAAAAAGGCAGGAGTGAGCAAGAGGGAGGAAGCAAAAGTGGGTATCACTTACCTTATGTCACCCTCTTATCTTGCGCCCCTAAAAGATAAACTGTAAACTAGAGTATCCACAAAGGAAGAGGAGTTTTAGTGAGGGGCCATGATATGGGGAATCAGGTCTGGTCCTAGGGCCCATAGCAATCAAACAATAGAGCTGGAAATAGGACCAGAAAGAGAGTCTGTGTCTGGAGGCAGGGACTGGCTGGAACCTGCCAAGATCCAGAGTTACTCAGAAACATACAAAACCCAGGGTGTGGATCCAAGCACAAAAGCTTGGTAGGAAGAGTTAGACCCTGCACCTCCGACGTTTAGAGCAGCAGTGCTTCGCTCCTTGACTGTTCCACTTTACATTAGCTTTCTGGTGAAGCTGCCACATTCCTCTTCTTCAATAGTTTGAGCATTGGGCAGATTATGATACAGGTTTGTGGTCTGAAGCAGGGAGAGGGATGCTACAGTGTTACAGAGCATTTTACCCAGAGAAGCAAATATCATTATGATTTCTAACATTGTGATTGCCTTGGAGAATCTAAAATACACATGGTCATAGGTGTATATTTTAATTTTTGATCATTTTATTTCATGATTTATCCAACCTTTCAAGCCAAGGATGGGAACCTGGAATTAAATTAGAAAAAATAAAATAAAAATCAGCCTAACAAAATTTTACTTAAATGTTATAAAACCAGACACAAAATGTGCTCAGTGGTCCTTTATCTTGATAACTAGTTATAAGAAGGAAAATTCTGCTAGATTACTAAAGTCTGAAACAAAATTATTTGCCCTGGGGAAGTGGGTGAGTAGAATTTTGCAAAGATGAAATAAAGAAGGACAGTATAATATATGAATAGGCACTGTGTTGATTAATATATATTGTATTGACTAAGTCATGCCATGGCTCATTCTTCTTACTTCTACAATGTAGAATGAAACAAAAGTCAATAACTTTTTTACCCAAGACATTGCTTCTTGCCACCCATGGGCTTGATTCTCCACTCATTCTTTGTATGTAAATCATAGTAGCTCCACTGAAAAAAAATGCAGTAATTCAGTTATTCTCAAAGGGAGAGTCACAGAAGTGTGCTGTGAGACCCCATTAGGAATAAAGCTGTCTGGCACCCTGTACCAGCCCCAACTGCTCCAACAGTACCTGCAGCTGTTTCTCTAGGGATTGCCACCACAGCTGCTCCCTTCCCCCACCCTGCTCTGC
>NW_017728948.1:17966391-17988243 GCF_001723895.1 Crocodylus porosus
GCACACATGTTCCCAGCAACGCAGTGTGCTGCAAGCCAGTAGATGGGTACATGGATGCAAAGACAGAACTGGCTACATTGCCTGGGGATCTATACAAAACCGAATTTCAAGCCTTCCAGAGCTTCACGTCTGCAAGTTGGGTCTCTTCCTCCATGTTTTACTCAGGCCTATCCCATTAGCTGCATGGCCGACCTAGTCCATAGTACAGCAAGACAGCTTATGTTGCTGAGAATAATATTACTAAAATAATCCACTTTTTAGGAAGGAATGCTGATATAATAAGGGGGATCCCCTACTTTTGAGCTATTTTAGGATTTGGCCAGTATCTGTTCGGGAAGTCAAGGAATTGGCTGAACCCCCTTTCCTGCTTTCCTCTTCCTGTTCACTCTTACTTTCTTTATCTAGATGGTGAGAGAGACATTTTGAGGCAGGAAAAGGATGGTTTCGTCAAGGGCCACTGCCACTTTGAGGTAGGCTTCTCTACCTCCTCCCTTTTTCCCTATTGCTTATGTTCACTACTACACCAAGTTTCTGAACAAGGAAAAAGTGCAGCTCTACATAGGAATAGCACTGCTCCTACTCAGCCTGGGTACTCTTCACCCTCATCATACCCCAAAACTGGAAGTATGAGCAGTTAATCAGTGTGTAACAGGGGGCCTACCGGGGCCGATTTCCATGTGGCCCAACCACCTGTTCTTGGGTAAACCACCCACCTTCTCGCCCACCACGCCTTGGTCTTAATTGATTAATTAATAGATGTAATTAGGTGGGAGGCTGCCCATTTTCTGCCCCATTGCTGGGGGCGCTATCTGTGGCTCCATTCCTCCCCTACACCACAGCCCAAGCCTCGCAGATGACCTCATGATGTTCTCATATGCGCCAGTCCCCCACGATGGGGCCCAGAATCCTGCTGTAGGACCTCCCAACTGAGTTCCTCCCTTCAGGCTGACTCTGCCGCTGTCATACTGGACCACATATCTCCCTGCCACTGGTTCCCCTTCAGGTGTGGTCCCCTCACTGGGACCTTCAGCTCACACTAGCCCCAGCCCACCTCTAGGGGAGTCGAGACCCCAGGCCCTTGATTTTTGGGCATCCCTCTCGGTGGGCCTCGTGACTCTTCTGGTCCTGGCCCCCACCTGGGCCAGTCAGGGAATGTTCTGGCAGGCCTCGCTGTATGACCCATACTCTTATCCCGGGGTCCCCTTCTCCGGGTCCTCCACAGACGTGGGGAGCTGGGGTTACTTAACACCATGACTGGTGCCTCAGGGTCTCACAGGGGAGTCTCACTCCCCTCCTGGGCAGCAGGTCATGGTGCTACTACCAATGCTATATTCAACCCAAACTCTGTGCCTCCCTGCATTGGAGGACTTACTGAGGTCAGGAGCCCCCTCTCCCTTCACAGGGCTCCACACACTGCCCCCCGCTCACACTGGGGGCTCCACTCTGCTCGTAACTCCACCCTTTACTTGGGGTCTCAGGGCTTCCCTCCACAGGTGGGCTCAGGTGGCCATAGCCATGCATGGCCCAAACTCTCCTCCTTGGGGTCTCGAATCCCTGCAGGGCTCAGGTGGCCTTGGCCACACCTGGCCTCCAACTCTCCTCCTTGGGGCTTGCATCCCCACAGCTACCTCCAGTGTACTGCGACTCACCCAAAGGTGAGGGCTAGGGGTTAAGGCGCCCTGACCCACCTTTCACCAGGGTGATCACTGTCTTGGCATTTCCTGTGGCACGGGAGCCCCACCAGGCCACCCACTCCCGGCAGGGTACAGTTTCCAGTCGTACCCAGGACCAGGAGCCTCCTACCATCCCCTACAGCTCCTCCCTTACCTCCAGATGAAACTTGGCAGCCCTCAGGCCAGGCAATGCTGTCCTCAAGCAGCCAAACTGCTTTGTTTCTACAGGCAGCCCTGAGCCTAAAAAGGCTGCCCTCATTAGGGACCTGGAGGCTGCCAGCTCCAGGGCCTTAAAGTGGCAGGCACACATAGTGCCCTGCCACACAGTGAATGCTGATTATTATGGGAGCTGGAGTTATTTACCAACGGTACAAGGTAAGTCATGTGGCTGAAGTAAGGGAATAAAATTCGTACTAACACTCATTGGTGTCATAGAACTCTCTAGGTACAGCTTTTTAATATATAAGCTTTCTAACTGAGCTAAGGAAGTCAGACTGAAGTTATTATGTCCTATTGAAAAGTTCAATTTATATAGACCCATTTTTCCTTTTTATTACATGGTTTGTCATAATAATAGTGAGGCCAAATTCAAATGTCTGTCTGTGGCAGGCAAATTCTAGGTAGAACCTGATGGACTGGATAGTCCAACTATTTGTAAGCATGTTTGCAAGGAAAAACAGAAGTGGAAAGGTAGGCAGAGTTCCAAATATTTACATGAGAATTGTGCAGCAGGCTGCCATTTATTGCATGAGGTACAGGGGGCTGAAAAATCACTGCACAACAAATTGAAAAAAGAACAGAAAATGGCAAAATATAGATTGATTATTGTAAGGGTTATAACAAAGCTGGTAAACAGTACAAACCTGGCATATTTTAATGGCTTCAATATGCCTGAAGCACTGAGGTCTGACTGATTTTCTTGGTTGGTTGCCAATAGAGGAAAAAAACAGAACTTTTAAGTAAATAATTCAAATTAGAGGGATCTGCAATTATTTCCACCACTAAGCACAGCAAAATTGCTTTACTATTATTTTTAGAATTATATTAGTAGGTCCTTTCCAAATTCTTCAAACGGTATGAATTCTGTCATGAATGATTTATTTTATTAAACGCTGTTACCAAATATTTACTAACTTACTATTTTGTATTTATTTGTATTAATTTTGTATCTATTACTATCTTACTATCTTGTATTTTATTATTTATTCATTATTCTCACATTTAAAATGTTCCAGTCATCCAATCATGGAGCTGAAACAATAATTTATTATTTCAGTAACCAATTACATTGCACAAAAAACTAGTTGTTGAACTGAATAATTCACAACCCACCGAAAGGCTGAAGTTTGTTTGCTTGAACTAGTCAGTGAATACCTATGAATACATTTACAAAAATAAGTTTCTAATCTAATGTATTTGCTCACATGGCTCCTAGCACTGCTGCATCTGGACATTCTCAAATGACTCACAATAAGACAATATGATAGTAAATCACATAAACACACAACAAATAATTCAACTACCTGCAAGTCACTGTTTCTTATTATTAAATAAAAGGCATAAAAAATCAGCACAGTTTTTACTTAGAGTTGCTGAAGTATTTTTGCTGAAGAACATTGACTCAGTTGCTAGGTTTATAACTACAAAGAAAACTAGGTGCTGTCTTTAAAATAATTAATTGATGGAAAAGTAAGATTTGAACATTGAGCAAAGCATGAATGTCGCATGCCTCCCAGGGCTGGGAGGCAGGGTACAGCAACTACTTGCAAGGGGCTGGAGATGGCAAGCACCGACCAGCAATCAGTAACCACCCACAGATGCTGCTGGCAGCGTCAGTGGTGGCCAGCAGCGATTGGCGACTGCCAGGAGATGCCGACACCGGTGTTGGCAGTAAAGTGGGAGGTAGTAAGCAGTGACTGCTCACAGGCACTGCCAACAGTATTGGCTGGCAGCAGCCAATTTTATGGGGTGCACTGTGAATCTCAGGGGGTGCATGTGCACCCTCTACCCATTGCCAATGGAGCAAAAGTCATGCCATCCTATGGATTAGTCTTATATTTAGGTGTTCAAAGACCCAGTGAACAAACATTGTGTGCTATAGCCACATGCAGATATCAGTTACGTATGTAGCACTGGACTTCTCAGAGACTGATTGCATTTTTTCTTGTTGAGGTTGGGAAGGATGGGATGTACAGATTTGTCTTTCAAGGTGGTTGTAAGATGTATGTATACAGGTTTAGAAAGAAGGACTTCATAGTTGGCCAAAGTACTCATTGGGAAGGTAGGGGCAAGGGGAGTCTGGCACTTTGATGAAAAAATGTTAATAACCAAAATGGCACAAAAGAGCGGTGTGGCAACCTGTGGGTAGAACCTTTCACAAGGTCAACTAGGGATAAGAAAGATCATGCCAAATTAACAACAGATGATTAACTGCTGCATCAGCTCTCACCACTCACTTGCCCCACCCTCAAAACCTTTTTCCAGTCCTCTAACAAAACTGAACCTGTGCCTAGTTTGAGGTTTGGATATGGTTCCTCTCACAAAAACACTTGCATGTGTTCCTGACATCCAGCTGAGAATATGATTTGAAGTTATGGCAGCCATAAGAAGGGTGGTGTTCCTACAGTGTGAAGTCAAGATCAGGAGTGGAAGTAGCAGCTATGCCAGGGGTTCCCAACCTTTTTATGCCATGGCCTGGCAAACTGTGGACCAGAAGTCACCGCGGACTGGCAACCTGTAGACCAACAGTGACTGGCATACTGCAGGCAGGCAGCCAACCCTTTTTATACTCAGTATAAAACAGAATTAGCTGCTGGTCCTCAGTATGCCAGTCACTTCCAAACCATGGTTTGCCAATCCATGGTCACTTCTGGTCAAGCAGCTGACCCTCTTCTGGACCGGCAGCCGACCCTTCACGGCCTGGCACTGGGCTGCGACCCAGGGGTTGGGAACACCTGAGCTATGCCATAAGACAGCTAAGTTTTGTAAAGTATGTGCATTTCAGGCAATATGAAAAAAGTACAGATCAGATTCAAACCAAATTCCAGGTGTGAGCTTTCTGAAGTAAACGTGGGCTACTTTGGGTGCAGACAGAAGTGCAGCTCCACACTGTAACTCAAATGCTGTCTGCAAAGCGCTCTGAGTTATAACATTACACAGAAGTTCACTGCTGGTTCCAGCGGGGAAGGGAATCTAGCTGTGGGCTAGGAGCCTGCAGCCGGGTTTCCACAGCAATGGCCATGGCTCACTGCCAGTACTTGCTGTTTCCAAAATGGGAGGAGGGAAATGTAGCAGAGGAAGCTTGTTTTTGGAGCTTTCCAGCCAGTGCTGAAGGGTGGGGTGGGGTGGATGAATTGGAGCTCCCCACCCCAACATCAGGAGGGCTCCAATACACCAGCCACACCCTCTGGGGGGCTGAAAAACCCCACACGCTGAACTCCCTCCACTCCCTTTCCCACTCCTGTTCTGAAAACAGTGACAGACTGGGAGCTCTGCAGACACAAGTTACAGACGATGACTAAACTTCTCTTGCTGCAACCTGAGACCATTGTTCCTTGTTCTTTGATATGCCACCATTGAAAACAGTTTAGCTACATCCTTTTTGGAACCATCCTTCGGGTAGCTGAAGGCTGCTATTAAACTCCTTCCTCCTCTAGTCTTCTCTTTTCCAAACTAAATAAGGTCATTTCCCTTAGCCTCTCCCTGAACTCATGTGCCCCAGCACCCTAAACATATGTATTGGCTTCCACTGGACTCTTTCTAATTTGTCTACATCCTTTCTGTAGTGGGGGGCCCAAAACTGAACACAGTACTCCAGATGTGGCCTCACCAGTGCTGAATAGAGGGAAAGAATCACTTTCCTCTATTTGCCGGCAACACTCCTACTAATGCATCCCAGTATGCTGTTAGCTTTCTTTGCAACACGGACACACTGTTGGCTCATATTCAGCCAATTGTCCACTGTCCAGGTCCTTTTCTGCAAAGCTACTGCTTAGCCAGTCAGTCTGCAGCCCGCACCAGTGCATGGGATTTTTCCATCCTAAGTGTAGGACTTTGCACTTATTGAACCTCATGAGATTTCCTTTGGTCCGACTCTCCGAATTGTTGAGGTCTCTCTGTAACCTTGACAAAATTCTTATATAAGGTCTTTGGTATCACTTGCATGGAATTTTTGTCACTGGGTGTGAATTAGTTATGAAGAGAAGAACAGTTCTGAATACTATAATCAGAGTCCTAAGACATTCAGTTGTGATCCTTCTGGGTATGTGAAATTTGAATATTTTTTAGCTATAAAACTAACTGTATCAATATACTTTTCACTTGCAGTCTGTTAAAACTTACATGTCATTTAACAGTGACAGATATCAAATAGTAGATTACAAAATTTGTGGAAGTTCTGTCTTGGTGAATATGACTAATGAAAAGTGTAGCATTCATGTCTTTATTAATAGTATTGCCAAATATCATTCTCAGTGATGGCAGGTATACTATTATTAAAATATATTATCTGAGAAGGAAAGAGCTCACTTAGGATTTTCAGAAGGTTTTTTAATTTAACTTCCCATTACAAACACCACTTTGGAAATTCTGCACTGAAAAAAAATTACTTAGTTTGTTATGAATGTTATTTGAAAATGCATAGCTTGTAATTGCATTCCTGCTTTCAATGCCATGTCCTCTAAGCAGAAACCACTGAGATGTTAAATTAACCTTTCTATATCTCTTAAATCTCATTCACCAACATCTCCCATGAATAGCACTAATTTCTATTATTTTTCCCCAAAATGTGGTGACCAGCACTGAACATACAATCACTACTTTTTATTTTAATATTGCTAATACATCACAAAAGGTAAATATGTACTTCTAGAAAAGATTATAGGACCATAGGAAAACAGGGTTGAATGGGACCTCACAAGGTCATGTAGTCTAGCCCCCTGTTCAAGGCAGGATCTTCCCTGAATAAAATATCCGAGCCAAGTACCTGTCTAACCTGCTTTTGAAAGTTTCCAAACATGGCGAAAATCCACAGCCTCTCTAGATAGCCCGTTCCAATGCCTGACTGCTCTGATAGTCAAAAAGTTCCTGATAATGTTCAGCCTAAATTTCCCTTTCTGCAGGCTGAGGTTGTTGCTCCTAGCCCTGTTCCCTACAGGCAGAGAGAGAAGCCAATCTCTATCCTCTGCATAATCACTCTTCAGATATTTGAAGTGTTTTTTCAGTTCCCCCATGTCTTCTTTCTCCAGGCTAAATAACCCTATTTATTTCACCCTTTCCTCCTAAATCTTGCTCCTAGGCCCCTAATCATTTCTGTTGCCTTGAGATGGACTCTTTCCAAACTATCCACATCTTTCTTGGAGTGTGGGGCCCAAAACTGGTTGCAGTTCTTTGGGTAAGGCCTCATCAACGCTCAGTAAAGAGGAAGAATCATTTCCTTTGATCTGCAAGTGACACTCCTATTAATATAATGGTAGCAGAGCACTAAGATGTGCCTGCTCCTTTAATGACTGAAGCAGCCTGGCCAGGGAGCTCTGCAGGCTGCCTGAGCAATAGCCTAATGGGGTAATTGGCCAGCACCTGTAGGCGGTCAGATGACTGGAAGAAGGCAGGGCCCTGGGTACATATAAACTCAGGGCTGGAGCTAGCAGGTTTCATTCATTCTTTTGTTGGAGACTACCAGGGGAAGGACCCTGGTCTTAAAGAGCTACCCAGAGCTGTGTGGTCACCTGCTTTAATGCCTACAAGGACTAAGGCTGCAGAAGCCTACAAGGTACCCAGGGCTAGGATATGCGCTATCCTAGGGTGGAAGTTTTGCCTTCTTAAAGGGGCAGAATACAGTCTCCTTGTTATTGTTGTGTTGTAGGGGGGGAGATCAGGCTTCATAAGTGGGGGGAATTAGGCCTCATTAGTGTCCATCAGGTGGGGCACCCTATTGTGTAGGGCCTGGCAGCAGAGGGGCACAGAGACACGGGGGCCAGAGGGCCTAACACTATAGGGGCTTGCGGAGGTAAGGGGCATGCTAAAGGAAGGGTCAGAGCCATGTATTCAGCTTTGGTATTAGGACATAAAAGGGGTAGCCTCCCACCTAGAAACAACATTTTAGTTGCATCAAAGACATGGTGGGCGAGTCAGGTGGGTGGACTGCTCTAGACATGTGGGTGGGTCGATGTCATGACCAGCCTTAACATTGTGACCTTCCTTTGTCATAACCCAGTATGCTGTTGGCTTTTTTTTGCAACAAGATCATACAGTTGGCTCATTCAGTTTATGGCCCACCATAACCCCCAGGTCCTTCTCTGCAGTATTACAACCTAGCCAGTCATTCGCCAGTTTGTATTTGTGCATGCAGTTATTCTGTCCCAAGGGCAGGTCTTTGCATGTGTCCTTGTTGCATCTCATCTGGTTGATTATGGACCATTTTCCCAGTCAACCCATGTCATTCTGGATCCTAGCCCTGCCTTCTGGAGTATCCACAATTCCATCCAACTTGGTGTCATCCTCAAATTTGCTAAGTGTGTACTTAATCCCATCATCCAAATCATTAATGAAGATGCTGAACAACGCAGGGCCCAGGACAGAGACTTGGAAGGAGGTATCTCACTTGATACTTCCTCCCAAGTAACCATTGAGAACTACTTGCTGATTCTTGTGATTGGGTATGAATTGGAGCCACCTCTAATTACTTGAGAACAGTGATAAGAATTGAAAGGCAGATTGTGCTATCCCTGCTCAATTGTTTAGTACCTTGTGCCTCAAAGCCACACTAAAATCAGATGCTACTCAAAGGAAAGTGGCATAAGTTGGCTCTAAAGCCAGTTTAAATTTATATTAAACAACCTCTGAACTATACACTTAATGGCCCAGATCCTACATTCTGGTATAACCAAGGCCCCAGAGTCTCTGGTCTTTCCCTGTGCTTGGCTTTATTTGGGGACTGGATGTGAGTGAATCAACTGGAACTGAATCCAGACAAGACAGAAGCTTGTGGTGGGCAGACTTTATGACCTACTGGGATTGGAATAGGTATCACAGATGTGGTTCAGTCTACTCTTTTCACTCAAGTTTACATCCTTGAAGTGCTCCCAGATCCTCTGCTGTACCTACAGTGGGCAGCAGTGGCTAGGAGAGCCTTCTACCAGCTCCATCTGGTGAGACGGTTGTGATCCATTCTTTGAAATTTGGCTCAGGTTATCATCATCCACACCTTTCCAGGGCCATCCTGGTTCACTGTACCCTAGGGGTGACCACCCTGGGCCCCCCACTTTGGGTGGGGGAGCACTGCAGAGCTGTGCGGCATGGCCATGGCCCCTCCCGTGGGGTCCACCTGGTGCTGGCAGCTCTGCCCTCTGTCACAGAAGAAGCATGGAGACCTCCCCCCTCATTCCTAGATGTGGGGGAGACCTGTACCCTGCTTTTGCAGGGGTCCCATGGGCCCTGTGTGGCCTTAGGGGGGCCCCACACAGGCTGATTTGCCCCTGGCTCTGCACCCCCCTGCCCCCCGGGTCAGCTCTGTACCTTTGTAACCTCAAGGGTAGACTACTGCAATGCACTCCACATGAAGCTGCCCTTGAAGGCCCTCTGGAAACTGCAGGTGGTGTGGAACGGAGATCATCTGACAGGAATGAGTTATCAGCAGCATGTAACTCCAGTACTGCAGAGTTTATACTGACTCCCAATAGCTTTCTGGGTGCAACTCAAGGTGCTGGGTTTGACCTATAAGTCCAGAAACAGCCTGTGCCCTACACACTAAAGGAACAACCTTCTCTTTTATGCTATATTGTGATCCTTAGGGTCAACAGAGAGCAACCTCTTGCATGTGATTCTAACTGCCATTGCCAGGTCCACTTGGCAAAAATGCATGGCAGGTTGTTCTCAGTAGTCATCTCCAGAACTCCTTCTGTCTTGAGACCTGCCAGAGCCCAAGCCTGGACATCTTTTAAAAGCACTGTAGGACCTTCTCATTTGGCCAGGCCTCTAGCAAATAAAGCTAGGCCAGGGTATGGTTTAGTGTGTTTCTGTTTTATGTTTTCTCCTATTCTATAAAAATTTTTCCTGTTCTTTAAGTTATTCTGTTCTCCTGCTTTAATCTTTCCTGAGCTTCTGCTGGACATATCAATCAAATAAATGAATAAATAACTATAGTCGCTTTGCATTATACCTTGCTAGTACAGCAAATTACATTTAAATCCCATTTCTCCTCTTACTCCTCTACCTCCAAATAAACCTCTTCTTTTTACCTTCCAAACCCATAAAATAGCTGTGGGATCAAGTCCTGTATTTGGATTCAGATGAACAGTTGTGTGAATTTAGGATTCTCAGATATTTTCCTGAGTAGCTAACTGACATCTGGATAGTCATAAATAGCACTGACCTCTTCAAAAATGGTGGCACCTCAGCCTTTATCTTTGCACTGGCAAAATGTTTGTGAATTTCTTTCAAATTCTCTGACCATCTCATCTTACAATACTAGGCAAAGTAGGAAGCAGCATAGGTGGATTAAAAGGAATTGTGCTAGAGTCACACTCATTCTTCTTCAGCAATATCTTGCAGTCAAGACAGTTCTTCCATGTTTGTCTTATCTGTGTGCCCAAAGATGGCTGATAAGGCTGATCCATGATCTACGGACTCTGTTGCAATCACAACCCAAAGTAGGCCCTCAACACTATCTTTGGTGAGGTATAGTGCAAGTCTTTTTTCAAAATACAAAGGCCAGGAGTAGAGGATTTAACAACACAAGAAGGAATTGAGGAAAACATTTGCTACAGACAAAAAACATGTTCAGAGTCTCATTTTAAGTGTCCCATCCTACCAGGCTTTAAACCGCAGTGCCTCAACTCATCACTGGGCTGGGACATGCAGGGAGTGGATCAAGGCTCAGCCTGGCCCCATGCTGTCACCACCCTGTGATCCAGGCCCTGACCTCACCCATCTATCTCACTCCTGGACACCACTTCCTGCCGGCCCACAGCCCCATCCCATCTGCCTGGCTAAGTGCTCCCTGCCTGCAGGGATCCAGGCCGGTCTCCGTAGAGAATGCACTTACCTGCTCTGTCTGGTGTCCCTGGCAGTGAGTGCAGGGGAGATAGGCTGGGGTGCCTGGATAGCAGGGCCAGGTGTGGCAGCAGAGGAGACACTGGCAGCAGCAGCCAGAAAGAGCCACCATGGTGAGGGCTCCTGGGAAGCTGAGTCTGGCAGCTAAGTCACCTGGCCCAATGGACTACAGCTACCAGCATGCCCAAGAGCTATATGTAGGGATAGGGTGGGGTGAACTCTGCACTAGGTAGTACCTCCATGCCTGGGGGCAGTGGGACTGGCTACCTGCACTATGACCTGGGCTTCCCCCCACACCTGGGCCAGGTGAGGCCAAGAGACCCACTGTGGACTGAATAGAATCACTTGACAGGCCAGATCTGGCCCATGGGCCATATTTTGCCCACCCCTGTGCTATTTTGTGAGCTGTTGAATTTGGAATGACTTTTGTCAGAATGACAAGTCTGAAAATGTACATGCTAAGTATCCTTTTGGTGAATGCCCATTGTGCATATTCTCTGTTCACCTGCCATTGAATCTTGCTCATTATGAGTTTCTCTGGGAGTGGCAAATTTTCTAGAACAGAACGTGTTGAGTGATGAACTTAAGAGATCACAGAACAGGTTCTAATTTTATTTCACTTGAAAGGTACACTAGTATTCCTGTATTTACTTTACAACTGTAGGTATCTCTGTTTTTTAACATACAACATATACTAAATTGATTTTACGCTGTATTAATGAAAGTATGCAAGCAACAAAATAAAACTTAATGGACAAGATTCTAATTATGGGGAGGCTTGGGGAGCTGAGTCCCCCCATAAGAGATGAGAGCTTCCCCATAAGAGACAAGAACCCCCTGACAGCTGGGCAGAAACTGCTGTTCAGTGCGGGGGAAAAGCAGCCACTCCTGCTCATCACTGCCAGGCACTTTTGGCTGCAGCCTCCTAAAGCCTGTGCCTGGGTCACCCTGCAGCTTCTCTGCACCACCACTGCCTCTGACCCCCTCCCCACCGCCAAAGGAAAAAAAAAGTCAAAGTGTAATTTGAACCCTGTTAACAGGAAAAAATAAAGTGAACCTGCTAGTGGAAATGACAATTAAAAGTTAGCATTAATTCTCAGAAACTCCTGTGATACATTGTAAAGCACTAGGTCACTAGCAAGTAACTAATGCTTTACAATGTCAGTTCATACTTTTAGCTATCTGATGATAGGTACATTGAGACTAAAGATTCATAACCATTTCCTCGGGGAAGAAGTGAATAATAAAGATACAGCAATCATGTGCAAGCTGATATTTTTTAATACTTTGGGTAGCAGTGGGTAGCTTTGCTTTACTGCTGAGTAACATTGACCTGACCTAGAAAATATGCTAGTGATTTTTTTGTAGAAATAATGAAAACCTCCTCAATGTGTAACATTTCCTATAGCCAAATATGTAACCACTAATAGTGATAGAACTAGTCCTTCCTTCAATGACTTTGCTCATTTTTGCTGTCAGATATAAACAAGTTCTCTAACGTAACTACTGCTCCAGTAGAAATTATTTAATCAGGACAGAAGACCTCTCACTTCCCTAACTGCAAGCTTGTTTTCACATTCTGGTTTCAAAAGGCTGACTCAAAATGGACTGTTATTGGGCTTATCATTCACGTCAAGTCTGTGAGAAGAGAAGCAAAAAATATGAGGAGGTAAGGAAAGCAGTGAAGACAAATCCATTGAAAAATAGGGTGCAAATGAATCCAAAGGGGAGCCATGGAAGACACAAACTTAGAAAGATGTTGAAAAGCAGCAAATAAAGGGAGAGAATAAGTTTTAAAATATAGTGAGACCCAGTCTGAATTTGTTCTTTATCATCACTGTCTTTATAGCAGTGTAACTAAGAGCAGATTTAGATCCCATAAAGCATAACTGTCATTCATACTGGGTGTGTCTATATTTATTAATTCACCATGGTTACTGCGCATTAAGTTAGTACCTGCGGGCACCTGTACATAAGCATGGAAGCTACCCCAATGCACTGGAATTCCAGTGCTTCGGAGCAGACTTGATTAATCAATTAATTGAGTCTGCCGGAGCGTGGCAATTGCCAAACTTTAGCAGCCTCCTTTGTTTCATGTATCCACATCCTCATGCTTAAAAGTGGTACCAGGGCACTTGCGACTAGTTAAGTGTGGGGATGCTGATACAGGAGATACAGCAGTACTTTAATTAGAGTAGCTCTCAGTCATGCTAATTAAAGCACCACCTCCCTGCAACTCCAGAGCTTGTGTAAAAAGTGCCCTGTGTTACCAGGCACAAATCAATGTGCAGTGACCAGCACTACAGTGCAGTAGTTCTGGTGCATGTCTTTTAAGTGATGCTAATGCGCAGTACACTAATACTACTGCACATTACTGTATTAGCACAGCTTTCACTGTGTTGCAATAATGTGCAGTAGAATTAGTCTACTGCGCATTTATCATCTTGTATAAATGTGCCCAGTGGGCACACCTACACATGTATCAGTGCACATGAAATTTAGTACCTGTACTGCGAGGTACTAGAAAAAGGCTCATTGGCCTATTTTAATGTGCATTAATGAAAACAAGCAGTTTTTTGTGAGGCTTTAATGCTCATTAAAATAGACTAATGTGCATTAAAGC
The DNA here is from genome assembly GCF_001723895.1 of Crocodylus porosus. Taxonomy (NCBI): domain Eukaryota; kingdom Metazoa; phylum Chordata; order Crocodylia; family Crocodylidae; genus Crocodylus; species Crocodylus porosus. The sequence continues at coordinate 17,979,739 of NW_017728948.1, forward strand.
ACACATGTAGATGCACACACTAAGACCCCTTTACACTTGGCACTTCCTTAGTAGATTAAAAAGAACCATAAATTGGGTGCAAATATCTCTGCCCCATTTTAAGGTTCCTTTCCATCACCAGAACAGCGGAAGGAAGCCACATTGTAAATGAGAATCAATCTCCCCTCATGTATGTATTCATTATTTTGTGTTTGAAAAGCACTTTGAAAAAGAGAAGTGCCATAAGTGATAGGGTTACTGCTACTATGGCATAAAGTTTGTTCTTGTGATAACTTAGTTTAGAAAGGCTTTTTTCTTTTATGCCTAATACAAAGGCTGTCCCTTAGCTAGGAAAATAAATTGTTGCTGATATAAGTGGATTGCTTTTGGAGGGAATAAAAAAAATCATTGGGTTTTGCATTACATGAAAATATGGTCAATACATTCAGATGGGTTTTGCTCCACAAAACTACTTTGAGAGCCTGAAAAATCCTGACCACTGCACTTTACCCATCCCTAATTTCAATGCACTCTTCTCCACTGGTGTCAAAAGGAGCTGCCTGTGGCTGAATCTCATCTAGCTTTGAAAATTTAAGAGGCCTGTAAATACCTTTGCTGACTCTGCATAATCCTTTTTATTTTATAAAAATATAAGCAAAGTATAAAAGATAAACTAAAAAAGCACTTGGAAGCACTGCAAAGGCACCAAGAGAAACATCTTGTAAAAGAATCATGGAATGGAGACTAGCACCACACCACTAAAGCATTAAAAGGATGAGGTTTCAGCAAGGGTAGACATTTTAAAACATTATGGCCTCACACTTTTACTTTCTTAGTGAAAGGACTGAATCAAAAAGAAAAGTAGCAACTGGAGGAAAAACATGAACTATCATAATAACTCTCGATTATCTCCAGTCAGTATTGTGGAAGGGACTGTACAAAGAATTAATCCATGCCCCAGAGAGCTTAAGTCTAAAACTGAAAGAACATACAACAGACTAGGACATATTTAAAAAAAGGAAAATAAGAAAATTTGGTAATGACTAGAGTGAACTGAGTAGGTTGTGTCTACCTTGAGGCCTGGTCTAATTCCTAATGGAGGCAGCAGGAAGATGGGTCATGCACTTGAAAAAACAAAGGCAATGCGGTCTTTCTGACTGTTCTTACGTAGTAAGAACACGCATTCCAAGAGGTGCTGGCAGAAGCTGTAAGCATCCTATGCCTTCATTATTAGACATTTTCAACTGTACCTAGCTCACCTGTTCTCTGATCTTCACTCCTGGCCCTTTCTTTCCCCTTAACTTCTTCCCCTGCTTCTGCCATCTTAATAGTAACACAAGTGATGTTGAGACTCAAACTAAGTTTGGATGTATTGCGTTATAGGTGGTAGACATTTTTACATACTGGTGATTCTCAACTAGGTTACTACTGGGGTACCATGAGATTATTTTAAGGGTGCCATGTAATACTAGCATTGTTTTAAGGTGTGAAAACACCACCATATGATTAAAAAAACCTTGGTGACTACGACATTGGTGCCTACAGTCAGATGGGTGGCAAATTGGCTAGATGGTCACACCCAGAAACTGGTGGTGGATAGGTTGTTTTCAACCTGGAGGGATGTAGGCAGCGGAGTCCCCCAGGGCTTGGTCCTGGGGCCTGTACTGTTCAACATCTTTATCAGCGATCTGGATGTGGGTGTGGAATGCACGCTGTCCAAATTCGCTGATGACACCAAGTTGTGGGGTGAGGTGGGCATGCTGGAGGGGAGGGACAGAATCCAGCCATATCTTGACAGGTTACAGAGGTAAGAATAGGATGGAATTCAATGCAGACAAGTGCAAGGTGCTGTATCTAGGGAGAAAGAACCAGCAACACACCTATAGGCTGGGGAACACCCTTCTTGTCAACATGGTGGCTGAAAGGGATCTTGGAGTCATTGCTGACTCCAGGATGAAGATGAGCCTCCAATGCAAGGAAGTGGTCAGTAAGGCTAACCGCACTTTGTCATGCATCTACAGATGCATCAGCAGCTTTGATCAAGCCACAGGTGGAGTGCTGTGTCCAGTTCTGGGCACCACGCTTCAAGAGGGATGCAGCTAGGATTGAGAGGGTCCACAGGAGGGCCACTCTCATGGTCAAGGGGCAGCAGGGCAGGTGCTACAAAGAGAGGCTAGAGGGCCTGAACCTCCACAAGAGAAGGCTGAGAGGGGATCTGGTGGCCATTTACAAACCCACCGGGGGGACCAGCAGGAATTAAGGGAGGCTCTGTTCCCCCAGGCACCACCCAGGGTTACTAGGAATAACAGATACAAATGGTTAGAGAGAAGGTTCAGGCTGGACATCAGTTGACATTACAGTTAGGGCTGCCAGGCTCCAGAATGGGCTCTCAAGTGAGGTGGTGCACTCTCCTAGCTTGGGGGTCTTCAAGAGGAGGCTGGATAGATATTTGGCTGGGGTGATATGACCCTGGCACCTGTTCCTGCCTGGGGCAGGCAGTCGGACCTGATGATCTGTTTAGGTCCCTTCCGACCCTAAGTACTATGATACTACGAAAAGATAAAGGCAGGGTAGATATGCATCTTTATAGAATAACTAAATAAGATATGCATATAGAGCACAAGCTTTTGTGATAACCCAGAGACTTCACAAAGGAATCCATAGTGTCACAGATTCTTAGTTCTCTTCAAGAGAAGAATTGTTCCATTATTTTTTCCATAGTCAACAAATTAGTGAAATTAATTTCTTAAAAAGGGTGTTGCTAGATTCAGAAAAGTTGTGGAGGGGTGCCTTGATTCTAAAATGGGTGAGAACCACTGCACTGTACACTATACCATGAGTCCTTACCCAAAGAAGCAACAAGTGTAGAAAAACAAGGCTAGGAAAGGCAGGCCAAGGAAAAAAAGTTAAATGACTGTATTTGCAAAATAGTCACAACATCTTCCCTTTCTTTTCTCATTGAGAGAGGTGGGGCTGGGACCATGGGGGGTGGTGGGGGAGCAGGTGCTGGGGTGGCAGCCCCCACCTTCTCTCCCAAGAGTACCACATACATATTATGTTTTACCTGAAACAATTGGAACAATAATTTAGAATATGGATGGGGTTTAACAGCTACATATGAAAAAAAATCAAAATAGCAGAGATTAGAAAAGACCTTTATTCTCTCATCTGCTCTTGAAATGTCAAATCCTACTTTTGATTGGCCAGGGATGACTAGCATCCCTGCAAACTATCATCTTTATGCTTTCCCCCACAAGCCAACATGTTCCCCCCCCTCCCCTTGTCACTACCCATTTGCAGGGAAAAGTCCCCTGCAAATACCCATGCAGTTTATTCATCCTCCTCAAAACTTTAATTCCAATGACAGCTACAGAGAACATGACAAAGTTACACAACTAACCACTGCCTCCCACAATACCAAAGGCATTTACTACTTCCTTGTGTTTGCCTGTATGAATTCACTTATTGTCTATTGTTTTATACTTACGTTGTAACTTCTAAGATTAGGATGGCATGGGATAGTGGGAGGTAGACAGAAAGTTTTTTTCACACTTAAGTGGTGTTCTTTAAAAAGGATGAGTTTAAATCTCATTTTGTGATTATACCATGTCTTTTCAAACATTGGTTACTGACTTACCCCAAGTTGTGTAAGCCTGGTGATGAATTATGGCCAAAAAAATTGGACAAGATGTGGCCCAGTGACAATATATTATTAAAAAAACATTTATTAATGTTGAGTTCTTTTCATCAACATGATGAAGAAAGCTGCTGCTTTGTGTTGGTGCCTCTAGAAGAGGTATTGTCATTGCCATTAAAGACCAGGGCCCAAGTAAGGACATGTCTGCACAGGGAAGTTATAATGTGCCATGCTAGCATGGATTTATAACAGCCTTGGAACTTGGCACTAGAAGTACTTTTGTGTGACATAGCTCATGCCACATTGAAAGCAAAAGTAACTGTATACTGAGGTATGTGCTAATAACTAAATTCTTTTATGGTTTAAGAATTCAAATGTCTCAAATGTAGCTATGTAACGCCAATGATTTTTGGCACTTACGCACAGTTTGCAATTCAGTTTTTGCCCTCTAGGGAAACATGTTCACCTATAGGGAAAAGGAAGACCCTTCTACATTTTAGCCCAGTAACCTAATGGTTAGGTCACTTCCCAATAGAGCAGGAGACTTGCCTTCTAAGCCCCTCTCACCTAGAGAACATTTGAACATGCATCTTCTACTTCCTAGCACAGGGCTCTACCTACCAAGCCATGAGCTAGGCATTACCCAGATCTCTCTTTCCAGCCCTCCTCCTGAAGCAGGTCTATCATACTTTGCATTACACCACGATTGGATAAAATGGATAGACAAAATCTTTGGAGGCAAATTACACCCCATATATATCAGCTGAAAAGTGTGCAGAAAGGAATACAAAATTCATGGAGGCAACAGAAGACGAGGGCGGAGGAAGCCTTGGACTGCCAAACCAAACAAAACCCACGAGTACAGCCCAGCCTAGACCGATGAGTGGAACATACACACAGGTAAGCAACAGGGGCCAGGGCAATGCTGAAAGTAGGGGGCCAGTGCACACATCCTCAGGAGACCTCAAATGCCTCGATACAAACACTTGTAGTATGGAAAACAAGCAAAAGGAACTTGCCGTCCTGCTAGCTGACACCAACCCAGACATAGTGGGGATCACAGACACGTGGTGGGACCCAACGCATGACTGGGAGTTGAATATCAAGGGCTATAGGCTGTACAGGAGGGATAGGACAGGGAGGAAAGGTGGGGGCATGGCGCTGTACAATAAGGAGGAATACACATCCTCATCAAGTACCACAGAGTAAGAGGAGGGGCACTCTGAAGTGCTCTGGGTTAGAATACAAGGCAGTCAAGGGGAAAGAGACTTAATGGTGGGGGTCTACTACAGACCACCCAACCAAGGGGAAGAGCTAGACCAGGAATTCTTAAGTCAGCTCATGGAGGTAGTTAGGTCAAAGGACATGGCCATCATGGGTGACCTGAACTTTCCAGACATCTGCTGGGAAGAGCAGTCATCCAGGTCTGACCGCTCACGTAGGCTCCTAGCCAGAATAGTTTCATACCTTCTAGGGTCGGAAGGGACCTGAGTAGATCATCAAGTCCAACCCCCTGCCATGGCAGGAAAGAGTACTGGGGTCAAACAACCCCATCAAGGCGTACATCTAGCCTCCTCTTCAAGACCCACAGGGTAGGAGCCTACACCACTTCTCTTGGAAGTAGGTTCCAGATCCTAGCCGCCCTGACCATGAAGTAGCGCCTCCTGATATCTAGCCTAAATCTACCCTCTGCCAGCTTGTGACCGTTATTCCTGGTCACTCCTAGCAGTGTTTAGGGGAATAGGGACTCCCCCAGTGCCTGCTGATCCCCTCTGACTAGTTTGTAACAGGCCACTAGATTTCCCCTCAGCCATCTCTTTTGGAGGCTGAACAGGTTCAGGTCCCATAGCCTCTCCTCATAGGGCCTGCCCTGCTGTCCCCTGATCATACGAGTGGCCCTCCTCTGGACCCTCTCCATGTTGTCCACATCCCTCTTGAAGTGCGGTGCCCAGAACTGGATGCAGTACTTCAGCTGTGGCCTGACCAGTGTTGCATAGAGGGGGAAGATCACCTCTTTGCACTTGCTAGAGTGCATGACAAGGTGTGGTTGGCCTTCCTGACTGTGTCCCCACACTGCTGGCCCATGTTCATCTTGGAGTCAATGATGACTCCAAGATCGATTTCCGCCTCTGTACTGACAAGAAGGGAGTTCCCCAGCCTGTAGGCATGGTGCCGGTTCTTCCTCCCCAGATGCATCACTTTGCACTTGTCGGTGTTGAATCCCATCGTATTCTCATCCGCCCACCCTTGTAACCTGTCTAGGTCCAATTGCAACCTATTCCTCCCTTCTAGCATGCCCAGATCCCCCCACATCTTAGTTTCATCAGCAAATGCAGGACCTCCATTTAACCCAGGAGGTGCACAGCCCCACCAGGGGAGACGCCTTTTTGGACCTGGTGCTGGCCACTGGCGATGACCTGGTGAGGGGGCTGCAGGTGCTCAACCACTTGGCCGACAGTGATCATCACCTGCTGGAATTCACCATCCAGCGCAAGGTGACACAGGCCTACAGCAAGGCAGAAGCCCTAGATTTCAGTAGGGCAGACTTCAATGAGCTGAGAAGAATAGTCGGGGAATCACTGAGGTCCCAGAGGGGAGGGGAGACGGGTGTCCAAGAAGAGTGGTTGCTCCTTAAGGAGACGATCCTCCAAGCCCAAAAGGGAGGTAATCCCAACACTGATCAAAGGGGGCAGGAGGGCACAAAAGCCCCCATGGCTCACCAAAAGCATCCGGGAATGTCTTCTAGCTAAAAGGGAGGTGCACACCCAATGGCAGGGAGGGGCCATCATCAGGGAGGATTATACTGCAGGTGCTCAGGGATGCAGGGGGGCAGTCAGGAAGGCCAAGGCGGAGATGGAACTGGGACTAGCTTCCCAGATCAAGGACAACAAGAAGTCCTTTTTTAAATGTATAGGGGACAAAAAGAAGGTTCTGGGTAATGTGGGGCCCCTGCAGGACACACTAGGAAATTTGGACATCACACCAGATGGCAAAGCTAACCTATTTAACGATTTATGTGCATACATTTTCCTGAGCAGGGACCGGAACAGCCACTCCCCCTCTGGGCCCCCCTTAGACCTCCGGGGAGGCGCACCTAGGCCAAGGGTTAGTGAGGAACTAGTTAGAGAACTTCTGGAGGGACTGGATTTATTCAAATCAGCTAGTCTGGACGATCTCCACCCTAGAGTACTGAGGCAATTAGCTGAGGTCATTGTGGGACCCCTGGCATGGCTGTACGAGCACTTGTGGTGCTCTGGTGTGGCGCCAGAGGACTGGAAGAGGGCCAATGTGGTTCCCATCTTCAAAAAGAGGAGGAAGGAGGACCCGGGAAAGTATAGGCCAGTTAGTCTTACCTCAATCCTGCATAAGCTTTTTGACAGAATTATTCTGGCACATGTTCACGAGGGGCCAGCGGGGGAGGTTATGCTTAGGGGCAACCAATAAGGGTTCATTAGAGGCAGGTCCTGTCAGACCAACCTGGTGGCCTTCTATGATCAGATCACCAAATCATTAGATGCAGTAGTAGCAGTCGATATAGACCTTCCTAAAGTCCAGACAGACTTCGACACTGTCTCTCACCCTGTTCTCATTAAGAACTGGGGGACTGTGGTGTCAACACCTACACAGTCAAATGGGTTCCTAACTGACTGGAGGGCTGCACCCAGAGAGTGGTGGTGGACGGGTCATTTTCAAGCTGGAGAGATGTGGGCAGTGGGGTTCCACAGGGCTCACTCCTCGGGCCTGCACTGTTCAACATCTTCATCAGTGACTTGGATGAGGGGGCAAAAAGTACCCTGTTTGAATTGTCAGATGACACTAAGATGTGGGGGGAAGTGGGCACGCTAGAAGGGAGGAATAGGCTACAATTGGACAGGTCACAGGGGTGGGCGGATGAGAACAGGATGGGTTTCAACACTAGACAAGTGCAAGGTGATACACCTGGGGAGGAACAATCAGCACCATGCCTACAGCCTGGGGAACTCCCTTCTTGGCAGTACAGAGGCAGAAAAGGATCTTGGAGTCATCATTGATGCCCATATGAACATGGGCTGGCAGTGTGGGGTGCAGTCAGGAAGGCCAACCGCACCTTGTCATGAATCCACAAATGCATCTCAAGCAGATCCAAGGGGGTGATCCTCCCCCTCTATGCAACACTGGTCAGGCCGCAGCTGGAGTACTGCATCCAGTTCTGGGCGCCACACTTCAAGAGGGATGTGGACAACATGGGAAGGGTCCAGAGGAGGTCCACTCACATGATCAGGGGGCAGCAGGGGAGGCCCAACGAGGAGAGGCTCAGGGCTTGAACCTGTTCAGCCTGCACAAGAGAAGGCTGAGGGGGGATCTAGTGGCCTGTTACAAACTAGTCAGAGGGGACCAGCAGGCATTGGGGGAGTTCCTGTTCCCCCGAGCACTACCAAGAGTGACCAGGAATAACGGTCACAAGCTGGCAGATGGCAGATTTAGGCTAGATATTAGGAGGTGCTACTTCACGATCAGGGTGGCTAGGATCTGGCACCAACTTCCAAGAGAAATGGTGCTGGCTCCTACGCTGGGGGTCTTTAAGAGGAGGCTAGATGAACACCTTGCTGGGATAGTTTGACCCCAGTACTTTTTCCTGCCATGGCAGGGGGTCGGACTTGATGATTTGCTCAGGTCCCTTCCAACCTGCCCAACTATGAAACTAAGAGTAAGCAAAAGTGGTGGTCAAGGGCTGCCGCACCAAGGCCCCTCCCTCGCCGGAGCTTAGCAACAGGTTCGCACCTCTTGCAGCCCCAGCAGAGCCTGCTCAGTTTCCAGCTCCCACAGGCAACCCAGGCTCAACCACAGCTACTGCCCCCGCTATCCCCAAGACAAAACGAAAGGTGTTTGTTGTGGGAGACTCCATCCTG
>NW_017728948.1:17988254-18008803 GCF_001723895.1 Crocodylus porosus
GCTGACTTCCTGCCCTTTGGGCAGGGGGCTGGACTCGATGATCTCCCGAGGTCCCTTCCAGCCCTGATGTCTATGAAATCTATGAAAAGGGCAGCTGGCTATATCGAAGTGATTAAAGTACTCGGCAGGAAGGGGTAAGTTCAGGCTTTTCCTCCCTACATGCAGGACTATTTTTTAAAATTCTCCTTGCTGTGAAATGCATAGAAAACCAGGAAGCAGACACTGGAATCCATGTCTTCCCTCTTCCAGATAAATGCCCCAAACCCTAAGCTACCCATCGCTTGCTTTCCTTCTGGCATTCTGAATCTTGTATTCTTGACTTCAGAGTATCTACCTTTAGCTGGAGGGTTTCCCCAATTACACTATTTCATTCTTTGGTGGTTAGGGCCTTCCCTTGAGATACAGATGTGGGGATGGCTTATGACTGAGAAGAATTTAAGAACCCAACTCGGGTACTTCCTTAGCAAGTGCTCTAATGAGGCTACTATTGTGGACAACCCTGCCTCTCTCTCTGCATTTTTGGAATGAAAATGGTTGTGGCTGTTGCACTTTATAAGTGATGTTGGCATACATTAGAGGAGTTGAGACCGGATCCCTCAAGGGGCTTGGACAGAACTTGCTTGCCCCTTAACCTCATATCTAGATTGCAGTGACGCTCAGTCACCCAGCTGCTCACCCTGGGGTTCATACCTGCGCTCATGCTCTCACTGTCTCATGCCAAATGTTAAATATAAAAAATTCTTTGCAATCCACAATCTGGGTACTTAATAAAATTTGTGGCTGCTAGAGGGAGGGTGTTCTGGATCAGCTTTTGGTAGTTAGGTAATAGAAATCATATTTGGGTGTCTAGACCTAGCCCCTAAACTCTCTGTGCCTTATTCTTTACTTGCAAAATAGGGTTAATACTTCTCTCTCTCTCTCTCACAGAAGATAAATGCAGTAAAGATGAGGTGCACATTCTGCAAGAGTGGGGGCATTATAGGTACCTAAGTTACATATCATAAAACAAGACCTTCTGTAAATGACAGCCATGTACATAAAGCCTAGTCCATTTCTTCTCATTTAACTTAAATTCATTTAACTAAAAACTTACAATACAGCCTTTAACTACAAGTGTTCTATATAGTGAATGCATCAGTTATTCAATATTTTATTTTATCTTTCTTAGTCTGTAAGTGGACCCTTGCCTCCATTATATAACTTGTGCAATGATCAAGGCAGGCAGCCTTCACACTCTTCAAATGATTCCACCTATTTTAGTCTATCTACAGATCTTGACTCCCAGATTGCTAAGGATTAGGCATCCTTTCATCATGGATCTGGCTATAGTGCATTGATTTGCTACCTAGAAATGAGATTGATTTCTGTATTGAAGCCTTTAGGCACTGAAATGTTTTGTTTGGGGACAGAGAAGAGAATATTGTTTCTGCAAAGAGATGGTATTTCTGTGCTCTTTTTCCCCCCTATTTATACTTAATGCTTTTAAAGTATCAGTATATCATAGTGCCCAGAAAATGTATTTTAAAGATTTGGTTTGAGAGGAAGATAATTCGAGTCTTGGTGAATTCCACTCTGCTTCCAGGATATGGCAAAAGACTACTATCTAGAACGTACAGATGCTTTAATTTTAAAGACAGACCAGAGTAATGGCTCTTGGTCTATGTAAATACAGAAGCTAGATGGTACACAAATGGTGATATTTCAAGGCAGAGAAACTTAAATGCTAGGGTCAATACCTTAAACTGAATGCATAAAAAAAAATCAGAAAGCCATAAAGACCTTTATGTAATGGGGTTATAGGAACAAAAGGGAGGCAACAAAAGATCAAATGAACTGCCTGATCTTGAGTGTGCTGTAATATGAAAAGGGCATATGATGCTAAATCTCAAAATTATTACAATTATCCAAACAGGGTACACTAAGATTTCAGATTTACTTACCATCAGATATGCCTGGGTTTATGATACAGAACATATGCTCTTGTGACATTTTGTATACATATCACAGTATGTGGATGCTGCCTGTGGTCTAGATACTTCAGGTCTTGCTGGAGAGTCAAAGCAAAAAAAAGCCTTTGAAAGGGGACAAAAGAGAATTTGAAGCTGTTTAGAAGCTTGCTGTGTTCCTGACCTGATAACAGCATGCAGCATGTGAATAGCTTTACATCACAACTATATTTTATCTGGTTACATAATTTCACTTGCACCTTACTGTTGTTCAGCTGCCACTAAAGAGCCTAGAATTCCTACAGTTGATGTAGTACGGAACAGGGGTGGCACAGGCAGCCTTTGCATGTGGCAGATAAGGGAAGGGACAAGCAGCCGGGCAGCAGATGGAGCAGGAAACAGAAAGTAGAGCAGGTGATCGAGCAGGGAGCATAGAGCAGAAAGGGTTTGGAAGGGCACACATGAAGAGTGTGTGGCTACTTTGTGGCACTCCTGCCAACAAAGTTGGCTTCCCACTAGCATAGAATAAGAAAAAAGCATGAACACAGAGGCTGTACATGTTGTGCTATCATGTCCTCTGACAGTCTTGATTTGCTAATGAGATCAAGGTATACAATCCAAAATTCACAAATGAAATGAAGCTGATACACAAAGTAGAACATATGCCACGGAGAGATTACATCAAAGCCTTGAACAACCATTACTTCTAGAATAATGAAATACCATGTTGAATTGCCCACAGCCCTGCATGGTGGTAGTTGCTCATTCAGGACTGTTTAGAAGTTCCCAGCCGTGAAAGCTGCTTCCTCCCACCCCTGCTCTCAGACCTGCATGCTCCTGCCTCCACTATCCTGCAGGGTTTGCCCCTACTGCCAGCTTGGCTTATTATACCACTATATAGGGTCTTCTGTTAGTTCAGAGTTTCAAAAGTCCTACTGCATAGACTCAACAAATGAAACAAGAAACTTATAAAATACTGGAATAGCTAAGTACTGCTACTGTGTTGCTCTCTTCACCTTGAAGCATTCTGTTACATTTGAATGAAAGTGGTTTGTTTTTTTATATATCCTTCATTCTATTGTCCCAATTATGACTCCTGCAGGAAAACAGGTTTAACCCATTTTGCTGTAGAATCCCCCGTCCCATAATTCCCTGAAAGGTGCAGAGATTGGATAGGTGGAGTGGAACAGAGAGTTCATAGGTTATAGGACTTTGGAAGACTCATGTAACAGTTCAGGGTCAAACTCTCAGTATCCCTGACCCCTACTTCTCTCTGACTCTCTATGGGCTCCTGTATCTGACTGGCTTCTCAGATTAAACATCTGGTTTCTCTCCCTTTAGCCACTCGCATCTCTGGATGTGGCCTCTCCAGTGCTGAATAGAGGGGAATAATCACTTGCCTTGATCTGTTGGCAATGCTCCTACTAATGCAGCCCAGTATGCCATTAGCCTTCTAAAAGGCTATAGCATCTCTTTAGTTTGGCAGCCATAAGCCAAACTGAGTTTGGACTGAGGGGAAAAGGAAAAGGAAAAGGCAGTGAGGATAAGACAGTGGCAAAGAAAAAGGGGATTTGGAGGCAGAGAGGAGCTCAGGACAGGTGTTGGAGGTGGCAGAACAGAACAGAACAGAAGCAGAAGAGGGAGAAATGAGACAGAAGTTAGAGGGGCAAGGAGCAGAGATTGGAGCAGAGCCAAACCATAGTGAAGGAAAACCCAAGTTAGGGGTCCAAATAACAGTTTTATTACATAGACAACACACTACACAGCCCCATGAAGTTATTGGTTCTCTCTCTCTCTCTCTCTCTCACACACACACCCCCCCCATGACAACCAGGGCCTGCAACACACTTGCACTCGCACTCGTAATGGCAGAAGGAGAAAGAGACTCAGTGGAAGGGCTGGAGTCCAGGTAGGGAAGAGAAGCAGAGTCCAAGTCCTTGGTTGAAGAGGGGGTGGGGGGTGATAGATATCCATCCAGGCTGGAAAGGGGTCCTTGTCCAGCAGGTGTTGTCTAGAGGGGGTCGCTGGCAGGGCCTCTGGGTGGATAGATGGTGCGGCATGGTGCTGGTCCAGATGGAGAGGGAGTCCCACTGGGTCTGTCTTCACTGCCCCTTTTTATAGGGGCAGACCTTGTGTGACCCTAGTGACAGAAGGTATGCCCAGACAAGGGTCAGCTCCTGGCATATGGAGCATGTGTGCTCCACGCAGGGATGTGCAGTTTGTGGTATCTGTAATGGTGGGGTACAATGGTAGAGTTGTTGGTTCTGCAGGGTCTTTTGTCTTTCAAATGTTGGGTTGTTGTCTCTGTTCCTGAGTGAGGTCCATGGTTCCTGGATGAATCAATGTGAGGTGATGGTCCAGTCATTACAGGCCATTCAGCAGAGGCCTGCTACCATCATATTTCAATCATACTCAATCACTCTCATTCATCTGGGAACCAATATACATGGAAGGGGTACATGAAGTCATACAGTTGCAAGACAAGGGATGCCCGGGCAGAGGACACAAGATGGAGGCTTGACAGACAAAATGAAAACTTGACATGACTTACGCTAACTTACATATATAGGCCTAAAACAGTAATCACATAATATAAAAGCAGTACAAACATAATAATGATCACTTATAAAACAGTGGGTATCAATATGAAAATAGCAGGGCACTTATTTGCAAAGAGGGGAAAGAAAAATAAAACTTACTACCTAAAATAAAATGTTAAAGCTTATCCTACATCTTAGCTTACTTATACTTATTTAGAGGGAATAGAGAGGGAGAGAAAAAGTCAGAAATGGTTGGGGAAGGGGAGGGAATGCATTTTAAAATAAATAAAAAAAGAAAAACTGGGGGTTTTGCTACAGTTCCACACCCTGATATTGGTGTTCCTGTTCCAGCCATATCCTGGTACTGGACTATTCTGCACCTTGTATAACCATCTCCCCTTCCCATCTCCTGAGAGGAGTGCACATCTAGCCCATGTTCTAAGCTTTGCTTATGTAAGGAGTTCATGCATTGGTCAGGCTCACTGATTAGGCCTACTGTGGCTAATGCTTTAGCAAAGCCTGTGTGTGAAGTGTGTGTGTGTAATGCTAGAAGCTAGAATCAATATTCCAGCAAGGCCTACACGTACAAGTAGAGATGAAAGGCTTAAAAATACCAAATACATAATTCACCTTGCTGAAAAATAAGCATTTCTCTTGTGCAAGTAGGTGGGTTTATAGCCCATGCCAGGGGTCTTCATGCTGGCTGGTGGCCTTCCATCCCGTCTTCACCTCTCTTTACTCACTTACCGCAACTTTGATGTTAGGTTTGTCCTTGTGGGCTTATGATCACCTCTGGAGGTGAGCAGATCTGGTCCCCTGCCCCAAGACTTTTGGGCTTTTGTACCTACTCATGTTACTGCTCTTCTGAGGAAATGTATTTGTGAGTTTCAGGGATTCTTGTTGGGGTCTTGCACGACACAGCCTGACCTTGTTTTGCTCTCTGGTCACCCCTTAGACTGAGTCTGCTATTGAGGCAATCCCAGGGCTCAGCCATCCTTTGCTTATAAATCTCCCGGCTGGAGTATGCCTGCACCGTGACAACCCTTGTCCCTCTCCCTGGAGGGGGATAACTTTGTGCTCACTACCAGAGAGCACCCTCAGGTGCCCGACTGTGACCTTCTCCATTTCCTTTCAGCCACAACTCTATCCACTGGAAGTACCAAAGGGAAAAGAAGACATAAATGACAACCTAACACCTGTGTAACAAAATCCCCACACCCCCAGTTTATGACTTCTCCATCAACGAGGAGCCTCCCTGACTGCTTCCTTTTCACTCCCCAGATCTGCATAGGCCCCAGTCAGACTGTCTCCTGCAGGCATTTTGTCTGGAGCTTCCTTTCCCGCTCCTCATAACAGGGCAGGGGGTCCTTGTTACAGGGTTTAGCTCAGCTTTGGTTTTCTCATTCTCTGCAGGGCTATATTGCATCCTTCTCCCCGCCGCCCCTCTGCAGACCCTCCCTCCTTCTGACTTAGTGAGGACACATGTAACAATTAAACTGTCCCAAATATTAATGATTAAAAACTGATTCATAATTGTGTGTGTGAAGGGCTGAAGCTTCAGGACTAGCAGCTCAAAGAGGGCCATCCCCATCTAGATCATCCCACCCAAGGCTTTGTCTAGCTGGGTCTTGAAACTCCAAGAATGGATATTTCACAACCTCTCTGGGCAACCTGTTCCAGGGTTTCACCACCTTCCTAGTGAGAGAGTTTTTCCTTATATCTAACCTACATTTCCCTTGCTGCAACTTGAGACCATTGTTCCTTCTTCTGTCATCTGCTACCACTGAAAAAAGTCCAGCTCCATCCTCTTTGGAACCATCTTTCAGGTAGTTGAAGGCTGTTATTAAATCTCCCACACACCCCCAGTTGTCTCTTCTCCAGACTAAACATGGCCAGTTCCCTCAGCCTCTCCTCAGAAGTCATGTGCCCCAGCCCCCTAAACACTTTCATTGGCCTCCGTTAGATTCTCTCCAATTTGTCTACATCCTTTCTGTACTGGGGGCCCAAAACTGGACACAGGGCTCCAGATGTGGCCCCATCAGTCCCGAATAGAGGAGAATAATCACATGCCTCTATTTGCTGGCCATGCTCCAACTAATGCAGCCTAATATGCCATTAGTCTTCTTCACAACAAAGGCACACTGGGCATCTATATACGTGAAGAATCTCTGCCCTGATGTGTACTAATTAGCACATGTTGGAGCAGACGTCGATTATTTGACTTTGAAATTATCACACTCCAGCAGACTTGCAGCAAACTGGCAGGGGGGACACTTTAACTAAAGCTCATTGAACGAGCTTTAGTTGAAGCACTGCTGCCACCATTCTGAAGCGTGGGACTCTGAATACACATGACGCTGCGGGCACATTAATTAAAGTGGCTCTCAGCTGCTCTAATGAAGGCACCCCTCCCCCCCACCCCAAAGCACATGTGTAGACACCCACTGTTGGCTCATATTCAGCTTATTATCCACTTTAACGCCCAGGTCCTATCCTGGAGAATTGTTACCCAGCCAGTCAGTCCCCAGCCTGTACCAGTGTATGGGATTATTCCATTCTCAGTGCAGGACTTTGCACTTGTCCTTGTTGAACTACATGAGTTTTTTCTTTTGGTCTAATCCTCAGATTTGTCAAATTTCTCTGAATCCTAACCCTACTCTCAAGTGTATCTACTACTCCCGGCAGCTTGGTAGCCTCCACAAACCTCCTGAGGGTGCACTCTATCCCATCTTCCAGGTTGCTGAGCAATAAATTCAACTAAACCAGTCCTAGGACCTACCCCTGGAGCACTCCACTTCATACCAGCTGCCAACTAAAAATCAAGTCATTGATTACTACCCTGAGCCCAACAATCCAGCCAGATTTCTATTCACTTTACAGTCCATTCAACCAAAGTGTACTTCTTTAGCTTGCTTGCAAGAATGTTGTGGAAGACCATATCAAAAGCTTTGCTAAATCACTGCCCTTCTGGCATCCACAGAGCCAGGCATCTTGTTACAGAAGGCAATCAGGTTGATCAGGCATGACTTGCCCTTGGTGAATGCACGCTGACTGTTCCTAATCAACTTCTCCACATGCTTAGAAATGGATTCCTAAAGGAGCTGCTTCATGATTTTTCTAGGAACTAGGGTGAAGCTGACTAGTCTGAAGTTCCTTGGATCCTTTGTCCTCCCTTTCTTAGAAAATGGCACTATATTTCCCCTTTTCCAATCACTTGGGATTTCTCCCAGTCACCATGATTTGTTAAAGATACTGGTCAGCAGACCTGCAATCACATCAGCCAACTCCAGCACCCTATCTAACCCCATGGACTAGTACACATCCAGCTTTTCTAAGTAGTCCCTAACCTGTTCTTTCTCCACTGTCAGCTGATCACCTCCTCCCCAAACTGTGCTGCCAGGTGCAATAGTCTGGGAGCTGACCTTGCCTGTAAAGACTAGAGTGAAAAAGGCATTGAGCACTTCAGCTGTCTCCACACTATCCATCACTAGGTTGCCTCTCCCCATTCATTAACGGGCCTATGCTTTCCTTGATCTTCCTCTTGTTGCTAATATACTTGTAGAATCCCTTGTTGCTACCCTTCATATCCCTTGCTAGCTGCAACTCCACGTGTACTTTAGCCTTTCTGGTTTCATCCTTGCTTGCCTGAGCAGTACTATTATATTGCTCACTAGTTGTTTGTCCAAGTTTCCACTTCTTGTAAGCTTCCTTGTTGTTTTTTAGTTCACTGAAGAGTTCTCTGCTAAGCCAAGCTGGTGACCTGCCATACTTGCTAGGCTTCCTGTGCACCTGGATGGTTCATTCTTGTGCCCTCAGTAAGGTTTCTTTCAATACAACCAGCTCTCCTGGACTACTTTCCCTTTCAGAGTGACCTCCAAAGGGGATTTTGACCATTAGTTCCCTGAATAAGTCAAAGTCTGCTTTTCTGAAGTCCATGGTCTGTCGTCTGCTGCCTTCCTCCTATCAAAAATTCCCTGATCAGTCAGGTAACTCCCCTTGTGTCCCGGAGGAGTTGCCAATTGTTGACACTGAATTTTAGGAACCCAACCTTTATACCTTTGTTCCAGGCAGGCACAACCCTCAGACCGACTATAACACCTGCCAGTTGATAATAGGCAAATTTATTCATACAGAGTAATAACAGAAAAACAACAATACAAACAATCAATTCTATATACACCAATCCTAGGGCTTCCCCCCCCCACAAAAAACCAGGCCTTTAAATACTATTTCTAAGCCAACAACTGAAGCCCAATTCTTCCCTTCACTGTGGCTCACTGCTGCCCAAGTTGCCATCCACTACTGCATTCCCCACTGTTTGTGAGCAGCACATCAAGACTAGCACAGCCCCTAGTTCACCTCTCAACACTTACATCAGGAAGTTATCCCCCAACACTCTCCAAAAACTTCTTGGATTGTATGTGCACTGCTGTATTGTCCTCTCATCAGATGCCAGGGTGACTGAAACCCTCCATGAGAACCAGGGCCTGCAATCAAGACATTTCTGTTTGAAGAAAGCCTCATCCACCACATCTCCCTGGTCTCATGATACCCCCAAGTCTCCTTTATTCCAAGCATGTCATAGTTTTGTAACTGTGCAAGGACTTCCAATTCTTCCTGCTTGTCTTCCAGACTCCGTGCATTCATGTACAGACACCTAAGTTAACTAACTGATTGCCCCACTTTCTCAGGAAGAATAAGAAAGCCTTACCTGTTGCCCCTTCCTGCTTGTGCTTCCTCCAGGTTAGCCACTTCCCCACTTACCTCAGGGATTTGGTCTCCATTTCCCATCAAACTGAGTTTAAAGCCCTCCTCACTAGGTTAGCGTGCCTGTCTGCGAAGATGATCTTCCCTCTCTTTGTCAGGTGGATCCCATCTCTTCCTAGCAATCCTTGTTTTTGGAACAACATCCTATGGTCAAAGAAGGGACAGAATAGAATGGCAACCAAAAGCAGCAATACACTTCTTTCTCTCAGGCTAAGGGGAAACCAAGAAACGTGTTAAAATTTTGAGTCTTATTGACCAGCCTTATCCTACAATCTAGCCTCGAGTGTCTAGCATTATCTATCCTGCATAATAGGGAGAGTAAATCATGCCTGGTGTTTTGTGAGACGCAAAGTAGAATTTTAAATTTATTAATTCAGTAGAACAAATATAATCCTAAGTATAGGAAGCATACAAAAAAAACAAAACAAAACAAAACAAAAAAAATCTCCAGTGCCCACCTGTAAAACACCATTTTCTGACTGTCTGTGAAATGAAACAATGCTTCGAGTCCTGTTGCCAAATATCCCTAGCAAAACTAAATGAACAGCACGTATGGTTCAAAGACCAAGGATGACAAAGCCCATTAAACAATACTGACAGATGGTAGTGAAGATAGTGTTTTGTTTTGTTTATTTTTTTGAAGATTACCAAAAGCTGATCCAGCCTTTCCATTCTGGGTGGGGAGGAGGCAGGGAGAGGGGAATCAGAGTTGCTGGTAATTTCAGTCCAGGGACTAAGAGAAAAAAATTGTGCCTCAAAACGTCAACACCAGTACCAATTTAGAGGTCTCAGAAACTTTTGGTTCCCACTAATTGCAAGGTAACTAGGTATTCAGTGCAGGAAACAAATCTATACTGTGGAAAAAAAATTACCCTTAAAGGCTTCAATGGCAACTGTGGAAGCATTCTGCACCCAAGTAAATGCCAGCTGTGTTTTAAGCTTTGTCAACAGTTACTGGTAGCTGAAAGAAAAAGCTTCTTGCGCATTTCTGATCAAAACATAAGCCAGAAAATTCAATAGAATTAGGAAGTTAAATAGCTTCTCCCACACCACATCCTTGTGAAGACTGGCCTGTGTTTCTACCAACTGGCCCTGAATACTCTAAGAGCACTCCAGAAAAGGCAAATATAAGTCCAGAAGTACCTGACTCCTTCCTGCTACCTTTTGTTCCTGAAGCATTGATCTATTATCAGCCCATTTAAATAGTTTACAAAGTGCTATTTGGTGCTTCATCCCAAGGGCCTGCCAACACATGGAGAAGTATTTTGTGACTAAAGCTCACCCACCTGCTCCAGGAGATTAAAGGAACAGCTGGAACAAAGCTCCTGTGAACTTGCAGTGGAAAAAGAAGGAAGCTGTTTGGAAAGCAGGTTATCTTGCTTATTCTTACTTGCCCATGTAAGGCCAGGCCCTAGGTTTGATCTCATTTCTAATTTAGGTAACTGAAACCCATTATTTTAATGCCTACCTAATTGCTCTTGATCAATTCAGAACAGCACAACTTTAATCTACAAGCTGGCAGTATAACTACCCTGTGTTTTCAAATAGCTTTTTCTTCACTTAGAACTGTTGCCAGTTCTCATGTTTGTGTATTTTTCCATCAGTGAGACTGCTGGAATTTGTTCCTTTTATTCAGGCAATTTAGTCTTATGATCCCTCACAGCAAATACAATGAAGCTATTGTATGGATTAGTGATTCTAGATGGCTTGGGATGGAATCTTTCCTTATTCTTTACTTGGGGAGAAATCTGTTACAAATCTCTTGCAGTGCTCAAAAGACTGAGACCAAATCCTTAGCATTTTCTGGCCCTTTTGCTTTTTTACATGATTTATCTAGCCTGATTTTCTTTTATGCATACGTTGCTTTTGCTTTAGTCAGTTATAGCCTCCATGATCACAAAACTGGGAGGCTGAACTGTTTTCTTTCCACTTGTTTTTAAAAATCTGTAAACCTGAATGCCAGTGACTTATCTGAGCTCACTCAGGAAGTCTTCAGCTAATCACAGAATTGAATCTGCTGTGTCCCATTTTCAGGCTGGCACGGTGGCACCAAAAGGAAAAGGATTCTTCTCAGTCTGAAAGTGTTTGTCCTTGACAGAAATCTGGCCCTGAAGGCTCACAGGGCTCCATATGTTACTTAAGACCAACTTAAGACTTCACGAGGGAAATCCTTAAATCCTTTCCCTCTGCACGCTACCAAAGTCATATTCCCTTCTCACACAGGAATTCTCTTCCTGCATAATACAGACCATATAGACTAATGCAATTTATTTCCTACTGTGGAAGGAATGATTCCTTCCTGCTATAAACTGACATAATGGTCTGTTTTGTTCCTGCTACCATGTACAGGTGACAGTGGTTCCAAAACCTGCCTGAAAAAAAGATGTAAAAGGGGGCAATATGAAGACTATGTCTCTAAGTGCTCCTCAAATATGTATGCAACCTGCTGGCTCTACTTAACACTGATAGGGGAAGATGAAATTTTGGGATGTTATTGGTCAGTTAATAGCAATGGGAAGAGACATGTGCATCATTAATTTTGATTAAGCTATTAATTTTATTTGCACAATAAGGCTAGGTACTGGCATTCGAAAAGCCCGGGGCAAAATTGATCTAAGTTACACAGTTTTCTGTTAGTGGCATAGTTCAGATGGGTAGTGAACAGAACACACTTTTGCCCTTTGAGGGGGGAAGCAATTCTTAGACTGGGTTCCACCAGTTTTAAACGAGTCTCTATATGCCGAACTTGTGTTATGGGTAAGGATCAGGTTCCAATCACCTATACTGGTAAAAGTGTGACAGCTGTACCTGACTTAAAGGAATCAAAGGGAGCAAATAGGCTGTGAATGACATTAACTCTTCTTTAGAGCTAATTGGTATCTAATTATATGGTGTGCCAATTAATCCATTTTCCAGGGTAAGAATGAACATCAATTAAGACCAAATATTAATGAAGATATAAATTAGATGTAGAGCTTGACATACAGCTTTGTTTTTAAAGGACTTTACTTATAGGAGTGAAGCAACAAAGGACTTCGGTTATAAGAGTGAGGTGATATAGATAGATATAATACAGCAGTGGTTCTCAACCTTTTTAAACTGAAGACATCCATGCATTAATTAACTTTTGTGACTCAAGCAATACCCTGTTTCAAAAACTAAATTATTATATCACTTACCTCCTTACCGGGGGGTCAGGAGAGTGGCCAGGCAGGAAGCTGATCTCACACCTACTGGTACCCTTCAAAGGATCTGGCAGCACCCCATTTAAGAATTACTGAAGTAAACTATCTACATTGCAGGCCAAGAGTTTTGTGAAATGCAGTCCACAAGTACTTTGAACACCACTGTGTGTCCACTAGAGGGGTTCAGCATAATTACAGCATGTAGTACAAGTGGGATTACAGTACATCTTGGAGGGCCAAACTCTGCTGTTCTATGTATTGTACAAATACATAAGAGCCAGTCCCTACCTAAAAGAGTTTACAACTTAAACATCAGAGTAAGTAGGAAGACAGCACACAGAGGTGGGGCTGAAACCCAGGCAACCCAGCTCCCATGTAAATACCCTACCAAAGAATATAGTACCCTATGGCAAGGTACAGACATTTCACCTTTACCAGTATAAATGATCAGAAACTGGTCTATACCCATAAAAGAACAGAAGTTTGGTGCACACAGACCGGTTTAAAAATGTTGGAACTGGATCCAAGATTTGGACCCCCCACCAAAAGATGAACGTGCATCCTGTTTGCTACTGATCTAAACTATGCTGCTGACAGAAAACCATGTAACTTGGATCGATTTTTGCCTTGAGCTTTTTGAATGTTTGTACCTGGCCTATCTTTGTCCATGAGGTAAACAAGGGTGTGATGTGAATGTTGCAAAATAGCTAACACTCTATCCTCTTAGTTGGGGTTGCTCTATTAATGGAAGTGGGGTAATCCATGGAGTAACAAATATGTAGTGGGGCAGTTGCTGCAGGGTTGCTGACATACTGTAAATTCACATATCTATAGTTTGTTGCAGTGACATATTCACAGTCGCATGCTCTAAAGACCACTTTGTTTCCCTCACGGTCTGAGCTGCATTTCGGAAAGAATTGCTTTCCTTGTTGACTGTAATTTAAACGGATGAATTGTTTTTCAATATACAATACCGATGGTATTTCCACTGTCTCATGTTCTAGCAGGTATACAAGGATTCCCCTGTCATTCAACAGTATTAAAAAAGACTATAAACAGAAACAAGATCTCATCCATTCTCCCACTCCGTTTCTTTAGCCTTTATCATCCTCAGTAAAGGATTTGGCTCTGGTGTTTTATTTTACAATACACTTCGGGATTTCTCTACCAGAATGAGAAAGAGATGATGATGATTATTTAATTATTCAGAATATCTACTCATATTCCATAAATCATAATAAGGAAAACCCTACAATTCTAGCTGCTGGCTATGCATGGGGCATATGCACAAGAACCAGCATCCAGAGATAGCAGAAGTGTTTCTATACTGAGTTTTAAGTTTCCTTGGATCCCAAATTGGTCATCCTATCAGGAAAACGGGGGTGCAGGGAGGGTGTTTCCTAGCCTAGCTGGACTGACTTCCCATCCCCAGTGCTATCGTCAAAATGTTTCGACTTTCAAAACATTTTCACTAGCCTCATTTTGTTTTGAGGCTATTTGGACAGCCTTTGTTTCATTTTGATTTTGCTGTTTTGACCTCAAAATGAGTCGAAACAGTGTGGAAACAAAATGGCCGTCAAAATTTTGCACAGCCCTATTTCTTCCAAATCCCTGGTTTTGCTGCAACTTTCCTGAGTGACTTCAGAGAAATCCTTCCAGTGGAATGCAGGACTGAGTTAGGTACTTCAGCATGGGATTCAGAAAAGTTAGCTTACTGAACCAGGAGCCACCTGGAACCAGCTACCAGGAAATGCTGAAGGTAATGGTGTGTATCTTAGATCTCACTCCTCTCCAGGACTGGGACTTTCCTCCAAGCAGGACATAGAAAATGAAGCTGGTGAAAGTCCACACAGACTTCAAAAGGCTGAAGTCCCTTTATACATAGAAAACTAAAGTTGAATTCTGTCTTCTTCCTGATGAAAGTCAAACTTGTAGCTCTGTCCTCCCAGGACCTTCACCACAAGCTATTCTGAGACAGGGGTCATTTTTATGCCTCCCATTATAGCTCTTTCACTATGCAGGAAAAAACTAAACCTGCAAAATGCATTGGATGAGAAGGAATATTCACAAAAGGGCCCGTGGATCTTTGTTCCCATTTAAACCACTCAGGAGAGGTGGATAGCCAGCCAGGCCTCGGTTCCCATCCCTGCTGCAAACACTGTTTATACATTTTACATGGCACATCTGTTAGACCATTATTCTAAGAGACAATCTATATTGAAGCATGTGTTGTTTGAACAAATTCATTCTACTAAAGTTTTATGTGAAGACAGTGTAGCCCAAGGGATGTTCATGAACTGTTCATTCTGAACTTTCCATCAAGTCTTCAGTATTGAATATTTGATGTCTGAGATGTCTTGGTATAGGCAAAAATCAGAAAGCCATGACAGTTTCGTGAGAACATGTCAGTTTTGTCAAAATTTGGGAGCTATTCCAAATTGAAATGGAGTCAGTTGGAGGCTTTGCTTTAGAAAATTCCCAGCTACTTCAAATAACATTATAAGGGTTGAAAGAATGTTTGGGTTTTTTTTATGTAGTAGAAATCAGGTTATTTAAAAAAATATACAAACATCAAAATGTCCAGGGGAACATGCACCTATTTCCTGCCAGTGAACCTGCCTCAAGGTCCAACAGCTTGGACCTTGGAGGCCCTGGCTCCCAAGAGCAGATGAGGGGAGAAGGAGGGTCTGCATGGTGCTAAATTCCATAAGCAGCCATTGGCTTTAAGCACTATAGAAAACATTTAACCACTCAAACTGAAGATTGAAAACAGTGTCAGTTCAGTACTTTACCCAACAGTAGCAGTTTCTGACTCTGGAGAGCTCAATGTAAAGCCTATCTTAGAAGAAAATGAGTTTAAATGGGAGATAGGGGCATAATCAAGATCTCACATAAGTACTCAGAACTGCAGCCTAGGACCCTAAAATGATTTTTGCCCTGCAAGCATTTGTACTTACTCAACTTTGTTTGTATGAACATTCATGACAGCAAATGAAAAAGAAGTGCCAGCACAGCAAAAAAATGAGTTCTGTTCAGAAGTCATTAAAATGACTGAGTTTCTCTGACTGTTCAAAAGAGCTCCTGCTCATACATACAACAGATATTAAAACAATCCTTAAAAATCCTTCTGAGAAGTATATGTAGGTGCTGTATTGATAGCTGTTTTCTTAACAGCTGATCCATTTTTGCTCTTTATCTTCCAGGATAGAATAAGCACAGTTCTTTCAAGATGCTGGCATATCAAGTATAGGCTTGACTATGTGCCATGCACTGCACAGAATTTGATTAATGCCAGAAAATGTCATCTGAAAAGGGATGAGTGCTGTAGCTTTGACTACCTTGTATAAGTTCTTTCAGTCACCCTGATGAATTGAATAGTAGCGTTTTATATTTGCTGCCTCATGCATAATATTTGCAGCAGTTATGAAAAACTTGTTTCACACTCAGTACACAGTCACCTCCTACTTGCTTCTGTAGTAGCCTGCGATCTAATGTTTAGAGACACTGCTGTTTAAGCAAGAGACCTCACTGACGTTGGTACGGTTGCTGACAAAACTGACTGTAAGGTGAGCCAGCAGTGTCCTTATCTTTTCGCTCACTTAGGGAAATCAAGGTCAGTTCAGCATCAATGAAACCTTCCTCTCTCCCTCGGAAAATCTAGTTCTTCTCATTTGGAAATAGAAACCACCACAATAAGCCAACATATTAAGGAATGTAACAAGTGGCCAGTTCATGAGTCTTTACTAAATTTATTTACGTATAATAATTGCCCAGACACCAATTGAGATTACTTTTGTTGCACGGCTATGTAAAACAGTCCCTCACTGCTCTTTAAAAGCTTGCCATTTAAATAAGGAAGATAGGATATAGGGTTATTCCCCCAAGGGGGGCACTCAAGGACTAAGAGCATCTCTGCCACAAATTATTGTGCTAGGCAGCAGAGGTGCTGCTACGCAGCTCAATGTGCGTTTCCAACAGACTTGATGTTGTGCAGCTGCATTTGCATGGTCCAGCAACACAGTTGCAGGGGTGCAGCTGAGCCACTTCAATTCTCAGGAGTGCTAATGAACTTGCCTTCGGTGTAACGTGAAGCAGTTTCAGCACGTTTGAGAATGCTGCTGCCTGGCATTGTAAGTCTGCCATGTAGATGTGCCCTAAAGGCCTGTTCCAAAGATGGAGCATGGATCAGTTCATTTTGGGATGCTCAAAGCCTCTGTTCAGCTGCTGCTGAACACTAGCAATGCCTCTGGTTTCTGTTTAAAAGTTCCCCAGGTACCTAAAAGTTTTGCTTCGACACACACCCAGAATCCATTCAACATTCACAACCTGAGTTGGCTGTCAGACCTAAATCTGACTAGGATCCAGAATAACAACATGCCTCCTGGGGATTTCCAGAGCTGAGTGGGGAGGGGAAGGCAGGAGTCATAGGTTCATAGCAGTCGGGTCAGAAGGGACCTAAGTAGGTCATCAAGTCTGACCCCCTGCCCTGGGCAGGAGAGAATACTGGGCTCATATGACATGAGCTAGGTAATTGTCAAGCCTCCTCTTAAAGACCCCCAGGGTAGGAGCCAGCACCACTTCACTTGGAAGCTGGTTCCAGATTCTAGCTGCCCTGACTGTGAAATAGTGTCTTCTAATGTCCAGCCTGAACCTACTCTTAAACAACTTATGGCCATTATTTCTGAGTCAACCTACACTCAGGACTCAAACACAGTCCCTGGCTGCTGCTGCCGCTGCAGCATGGTCTGCTCAGACTAACTGTTGCTCCTCAGCAGCAGTGCAGTGTCTGTGCATCTATCTGTGAGGCTGCTTTTGCTGCTGGGGTGCAGACTCCTCAAGGAGGGGTGCCCTACTTGCCCACCCCATTACATTACTGGCAGCTGTACACCAGTACAGGTGGCCCCCCTTCTACCTGCCATTCTGTGATTGTTCAAACAGCTTGGCTTTGGGATGAGGGTACTTTACAAATGAAGCTGTGCTACTGAGAAAGATTCACTTGTCCAGAGAGGAAGCCAGGCTCTGTAACCAAGGGGTTAATAGTCTTGGAAGGGAAAAGAAACCTGTACTCCATTTTTGGAAAGAAAAGGCTACGATTTCAGTCTTCAGAGAACTGTTCCTGGTTGTCAATACAAAATAGAAGGAACAGCCTCTTGGAGATAAGGAATGCACCAACCCCCAAGAGAAAAAATAGGATTTAGGACATGCTTTGTTCTCTCCCCTATGCACTGTATTAAGAGTGCCTAACCTGGAGTTCTGGACTCCTTTAGAGCAGTAAAATGCTCATGTGGGACATGGCAGTGCTCAGCCATACCTGCAGTGATTTATTCTTTTTAAAGGATCTGAATCAAAATGACTTGCCCAAGATCATACAGAAGGGCTGTAACAAGAGCCTTGTATTGAATGAACTCAAATCTCCCAAATACCAATCCAATGCCCCCGCCATACCACGCAGTCCTTTCTCTTTCATGGTACTCACTGGGAAGTTGCCCAAATTAAAAATAAATAAAGGACCTTGAGATTTGACCTTTTTGTTTTCATACTTTACAAAGTACTCATCCTCACTTCCTGCAAACAACTGAATCAGAGAGAGTGATGGACTTTTTGGAAGTTTCATGTCTGTAGCTAAAAAGAAAGGAGGATGGGATGACACATTTACATCATTTACAGCTCTGCAGAATCCAGCCCTGCTTACTGTAGTTGGGAAATGAGTATGATGTTCTAAATTTCTCACTCCTCACACTTTTAGGTCAAGCATGTAGGATCCAGTAAGCAGAGGGATCAACAGACCTAAGAAATTTTTACTGCAGCGTATGATCAAAGCACACTTAATCTTTTTCTCAAGATAATTGTGTGCTCTCTTACCACTCTCCCTGTTTGATTAACTAATTCTTAAATCCATAAAGCAAAAGTAGGATAGCCACAGAAGCACTTGTAGCACATATGATCTATGTAGAGATAGGCACAGGAATACAAGCATCTTTCTCCATGAATTCGTGCAAGTGAAGAAGGCCCATAAGAATATTATTTGAAAGATGAATATTGAAGTTAATTGTGAATTCAGGAGATTAATTGACATTTTATCACTCTTGATAACCACCCCTTCAAATCTATGAGAATGAATGTTGCTTAGGAACATACAATTATCGTGACTATAATGTATTTTTAATGAACCCTAGTTCAGTTGGATCTCCGTTGCTGTTAAGTTCATGAGCGAGTCTAAATTCTAATGGATTCCCTGTGTAAATAAAGCTGGGCTACAAAAGAGTTGCTGCTTCTCAGTTTACTCTCCCATAGTATTCTGAAGTCTTCTTCAAGTTAACAATAAACCATTAGTCTCATTAAAAGGCAGGCCAATTTATTATTAGTTTTAAAAAGACACTTTTATTCAAGTGTAAATGACAGGATAATAGAATATATGTTTGACAGCTCACTTAGAAAACTGGAGCTTTCATCATCTTATGATAATTTTTTCCTAAAATAAAAAGAACGCCCATGGAAGAAATTAGAATCAGTTTCTTAGATGGGTAAAGCAATAACCATGACAAGTAATTCACTTAGCTAAAGCAGTGTCTAGGATTATAATAGAGAAACACTTTGGTTCAGATCAGGTTTTATTTGCGTTGCATAAAGCAAAGTCAGAAATACCTGACAAACTAAATTTTTAAAGTGTGCAAAACACTCAGTAAATTGAAAGGAAAAAAAAACACTCACATTTTCCCCACTTTTCCAGCACATCAGGTTTTAAAAAGGATAATAGCTTACATGACCATAGGAAAGCAGAGCTAGAAGGGACCTCCTACAGTCAATTAGTTCAGTCCTGGTTCAAGGCAGAGTCATCCCATCTGAAAACAATCCCAAGTCAAGTATTTGCTTAACCTGGCCTTGAAAATTGCCAGGTATGGAGATTCCACCACCTTCCTAGATAGCCTGTTCCAATGTTTTACTACCTTCATAGCATGAAAGTTGCTCTTAGGGGCACAAACAAAAATGCAGCTCCCCCCTGCAACTCACAATGCTTTGCAAGATGCGTTGATCCCCTGGACCAAACAGAAGATCAATGTTGGGTCCAGAGGGAAGGGGAAGGGATTGGGGAACCCAGCTGCTGACTGGGAGCCTGCAGCCAGTTTCCCCTAAAAAAGGGCCCTCCTCCCTCCCAGCCCAGGCCCTGTTTTCAGAATGGGAGGAGGGAAAGGGAACGGAGGGAGCTTGTTCTAGGGGCTTCCCAGCCAACACTGGAGGGTGGGGCAGATGGATTGGAGCCCCCCCCCACCTGGGGGGGTTGCAATCCACCTGCTCTGCCCCTCTACTGGCAGCTAAAAACCCCTCCACACTGAACTCCTTTTGCCCTTCCCTTTCTGAAATCAGCTCTGAGGCTGGGAGGCAGGCAGACACAAGTTACTAAAGACTCTCATGCAATGAGATTTTCATGGGATTGACCCTTTTTAGAGTGCTTTACAGCTGTGTACTTCTGTTTGGTCACAGCTGTAGCGTGCTTCCAGAGGCTGGATCAGGTGAAAATATTCACTTCTTTCTGCACCTCCAATTTCCACCCTAAATTTCCTCTGTCACAGCTTGAGGCCATTGCTTCTAGTCCTGTCACCTACACCGATAATAGCTGGTCACCACCCTCTTTGTGATCTTATTTCAGGTATTTGAAGGCTGTTATCAACACTACCCCTCCCTTTGCGCCCTCAGTCTTCTCTTCTCCAGTTAGGTCAGGTTTACCAGGAGGCTGGGCATTTTTGTCATTTTCTGATGGGATCTTCCAAAACTGTCCATGTCTTTCTTAAAGTGTAGGGCTCAAAACTTAGCATAGTACTCCAGATGAGGCCTCATTAGTGCCAAATAGAGTGGAAGAAACACTTCCATTGAATATGGAAGAAACACTTCCATTGAATATACAACACAGTATGCTGTTGGCTTTTTTTCTTTTTACACAGCAAAAGCACACTGTTGGCTTATATTCAGCTTATTGTCTATTGTGACCCCCAGGTCCTTCTCTGCAGTACTGCATCCTGGCCAGTCATTCCCTGTATGTATTTGTGCATGCAGTTATTTCATCCATCCCAACTGCAAGACTGTAGTTGTTCTTTTTGAATCATTTGACTGAC
>NW_017728948.1:18008903-18010171 GCF_001723895.1 Crocodylus porosus
GACCCCCAGGTCCTTCTCTGCAGTACTGCATCCTGGCCAGTCATTCCCTGTATGTATTTGTGCATGCAATTATTTCATCCATCCCAACTGCAAGACTGTAGTTGTTCTTTTTGAATCATTTGACTGACTGTAGAGCAGCTCCCCAATTTATCCAAGTCACTATGGTTCCTGAATATCTGGATTTCCATCCAACTTGGTGTAATCCACAAATTTGCAGACCGTGGACTCAATGCCATCATTCAAATCATTGCTAACAATAATCTTGTAACAAACTTATCTACATGTCTGGAATACTTCATGCACAGGTACCTCTTTTGTTTAATTAAAAGAAAAGGCACAAAAACTAATCGCAAGATCCATTACTGTATTTACTCAATTAGAAGATGAGGTTTTACTACTCAGTTAGAAGATGAGGTTTTACCCCCCATTTAACATGGGGGGAAAAAGCCTCTTGCCTTATGATCAAACACAAGGCAGTGGGGGACAAGTTGCTGTCCCTGGGGTAGCAGCCAGAATTGGAGATGCCACCTGCTGCCCACCCCACCTCTGCATGGCCTACCACTCTTCCTCCGCAGCCCCCAGTCTCCCCTACCATGCCACTTCTCCCTCTCTCTCCCCATCTCTCATACTTCTCCTTACCTTTGCTCCATATTGCCAGGCTCTGTCCTTGCTGCAGCCTGAGGCATGAAGCATGGGTCCAGCCTGGTCCCCTAGCAGTGGCAGAACCAACATTGCTACTCCAGCCAGGCCCTGTAGCAGCCATACCAGATTTTAGCCTTTACCAAATGAAAATGCGGGTTTCTTGTTTTACCAGAGAAACCTGTGGATTTTGCTGTGGTGGCAGAGTGCCAGCATAGAATCATAGAAGTCAGGTCGGAAGGGACCTTGTAGATCTTCAAGCCCAACCCCCCGCTTGGGCGGGACAAAAAGACTGGACTCAAATGAGTCCAGCCAGGTAGTCATCAAGCCTCTTCTTAAAGATCCCCAGGGTAGGAGCCAGCACCACTTCCCTAGGAAGTTGGTTCCAGCTCCTAGCCGCCCAAACTGTGAAGTAGTTCTTGCCGATGTCTAATCTAAATCTACTCTTTAATAACGTGTGTCCATTGTTCCTTGTCATGCCAGGGAGCGCTAGGTAAAACAGCGTCTCCCTTAAACCCTTCTGGTCCCCCGTAGTGAATTTATAGACAGTCACCAGGTCCCCCCTCAGCCTTCTCTTGTGAAGGCTGAACAGGTTTAGGTCCCGCAGTCTTTCAATGTAGGGTCTGCCC
>NW_017728948.1:18011416-18033113 GCF_001723895.1 Crocodylus porosus
GGCCTATAGTTGCCCCGGGTCCTCCCTCTTCCCTTTTTTGAAGATGGGGACCACATTAGCTATCTTCCAGTCATCTGGCACCTGGCCCGAGCACCATGAGCGCTCGTAGAGCCGTGCCAAGGGCCCTGCAATAACCCCAGCTAGCTCCCTCAACACCTGGGGTGGAGAGCATCTGGACCCAGTGACTTGAACACGTCCAGCCCCTCCAGAAGCTCTCTAACCCGGTCCTCCCCAACCTGAGGTCTGAAGGCATTCCCCTCAAGTCCATCCACGCAAGAGATTGGGAGGGAGCAGGAGGAAGACCCCAGGCAGCCTGGAGTGCAGCTCCCATAGGGAGGGGTGGGATTGAGATTGAGGGGTATTGAGGCCCCTATAGGGAGGGAAGGAGTTGGGCAGGGCTGGGGCTGCTGCCCAGCTAGACAGTGCATGGGGCTTGGGGCCGAAGTCCACAAGGCATGGCTGCAGAGCCTCAGTGGGGAGCAGGATGTCCAGGAGTCAGGGTGGTAGGGCTGGCTCCCTGCCACTGTGTGCACTTCTGGGGGGCCAGGGGGGACCTGCACCCCCTAGATCTGTGAACTGGGCAGGTACAAGCTGCCCTCTGTGGGCCTAGGCTCCACACCCTGCTGCCCTCCCCCAGGGCCTCCACAGCCGGGTGGGTGCGACCCAGAGCTGCAGGGCACAGCGGGGCTGCACGGGCATCTTCTTCCTGCTGCGAGTTCCATGCTGCTCTGGAGACACATCCCTTGCCTGCGCAGCAGCAGTGAGGGGCACAATCCTGTGCTGCTGCCCCTGCTATTGCCACACATGCAAGGGACATGTCACCAGGGCAGTGCAGAGCTCACAGTGGCAAGGAGAGCCCTGTGCAGCCCTGCTCTTCCCTGTAGCACCAGGTCACATCCACCAGGCTGCAGAGGCCCTGGGGGAGGGCGGCAGGGAGGGAAGCCCACGCCCATGCACAGATCTGGGAGGTGTGGGACCCCACTGCCCCCTGGGACTGTGTGCAGCTGTGGGGAGCTGCTTCTCACCTGCCTGATCCCGCAGCAGGCAGGCAGCGGGGCGGTGGCAGCAGAGGGAAGGCAAGACCAGGGACCAGGGCTCTGCTCCACTGCAGCAGCCACCACTTGCTACTGGGGGCAGGGGGCTGAGGACCTGCATAACAGTTTTTTCCACAGAAAATTAGTAATTATGACCCCTAGTCAGCAGAGTGTTTACGAGTCATGCTGAGTTCTGAGTATTCCCAGTGGCTACTAGAGCTGGATGCTAACCCTCTGCCTCCCCAGTGAGTCTAGAAATGTGGTGGTGGGGAAGCAGTGACAGCATTAATTGCCAGGGCTCTGGCAGCTGCAGCAATTAATTCTGCCAGCATTCCCCACCACCGAGGATCTGAACCGGTGGGGAGCCTGCAAGGCTGGACTGCATGGCCCCTGTGCTGGACTGGGTCAGCACATAGGGTTGGGCTGTGACTGGATCTGGCAGATAACATTGGACTAGAGGACAGGGTCACTCTGTGGCAGGATCTAGTGTACAGGGACGGCTGGTGCATGGGTTCCCTCCAGGACTGGATCCAGCATCCCGACCCCATGCTGGAGCTGGCCATGAAATGAAACTGTGGGCCCAAAAGTTTGTGCACTACCTCTTAGGAGGAAGTGTTGATTTGGACAAGATTCTATTTTGAACATATTTGGAAAGTTTTGACCTTAATGCTTACCACCATCACACCTGCCCTGCTCCCCCAGCCACATTTTAACTTTGTTGGAACAGAACATTTTCCATTATTCACCTTGAAATGGCTTGGTTTGGAAGTTATCCATGTTATAATAAAAATAAAAATGAGAAAAAATGTTTCAATTTTAATCAATACAATCCTTCAATTGACCCCAAGCAAAATTTGATAGGGTGTTGGGTCAGAAAGTCTTATTTTGCTCTGAATAAGAAGAAACGTGAAATAACACAATTACTCCTGGATTGGACAGGTGGTATTTCAGGCAGCTCTTAATTACAGGAGGACTGTTTGCCTGCTTCATGGGCTTCACCAAACTTATGCAGACAGCAGGGCTAGCCATGTGAAGTTCTTGTTCTCCTTCACTCCAGAAGGGCATTTGGCAGGGAACGAATGAGAAGTACATTTTACTTTATTCTGGAAATTTCCTTCATGTTTGATAGTGCTGGGCTGAAGCATGGTTTATCACTTTTTGCCTTAAACCTCCATTAGCTTCATTGACAAAGTCTTGTCTGAATTTCAAGCTGCTGCAATGTCTTTAGCATTTTATTTGTCCTGCCTTACAAATGGCCTCTTGCAGAAGCCAACTTTCAGTATCTGTTTCAAATTTAGTGGTAGAATGGGATTTTCCTGGGCAGACTGAGGAACACAATGAAATATTTATATATAGCAACTCTTGAGGTTCAGCCATTTAATCCATTTTCAGCAGATATCTCATCAGTCAATTAGACCTAAACCAAGTGATCTGAGAGCACTTTGCTTTTCCCCAGACTTGTGAATGGAATGAAAACCAGCCTCAAATTAATGGTATTGCAGTTGTGGGTTCTCACCCCTGCCTCCCGCCCCACAATAAAACACTGAAAGAGCTAAGGTTGGGGCTCTGATCCTCTTCCTTTAGAAATTAAAAGTTTTTTATGTCAGTTGAGGGACTGAAGAATTATCTCAGCTGGTAGCCAGATAGTTACTCTTGCATAGTTACTGATATTACAGAAACATCTCGGGGCTTCAGTCTTGGAAGGCTTTTTGTGGGGGGCACTATATTTTAAAAAAGATAACACGCGAGGCAGTCTAAGAAAGTTTTCAGGCTAAATAGATAATAACAACCAAAAATGGAAGGGGAGACCTAGGCCAAGGATCATTCTGGATATATAGACACTCTCTCCCAGATCATGGAGCACACCATCACTGAAACACTGTACATCCTTGGACTGGGAAGCTATTGGACCACAAGCAAATGAGCTAGAGATACATATATCAAACAAAAGTCAGAATTTCAGGAAAATTTTGGTAATCTTCGGAGACAAACAACAAATTAATTTTTCCTTGGAAGTTGTTTGCAACAAACCAGTACAAAAGATTAGGTTGCTATGAGGAAAAACGGTTAGGGTGGTGTCTCACTAGATGAGGCTATGTCTGCATGTTGTGGACCCCATCACTGGAGACTGTTTCAAACAAGTAAGACAGATATCTGTGGGGCACAGTCTAGCATATTTAATTCTGCCTCAATCCACAGAGGTTAGACACTGAGCATAAGATTATTCACACAGTCCTGCTCACTGTGCACTAGCTCTTTTCAGATACTTCACACACACTTCAGATACAGATGCAGATATGAGTCTGTTCCTAGAGCAAGCAGTAC
Organism: Crocodylus porosus; assembly: GCF_001723895.1. Classification (NCBI taxonomy): domain Eukaryota; kingdom Metazoa; phylum Chordata; order Crocodylia; family Crocodylidae; genus Crocodylus; species Crocodylus porosus. Next base: position 18,014,776 of record NW_017728948.1, read on the forward strand.
AAATATTTTCTTTCCCACACCCTTTATATAGGGTTATGTATGGTTATTCATCTACAAGTTGATCTTTACTTGACCCGTGGGAGCAATCATCCTCAACTGCAAGGGATCACCGCCACTGCTGATGTATGGTTATATCCCATCAAACACCATAGTCTTCTTTAGAATAGCAGAATCATAGAAAGTTAGGGTTGGAAGGCACCTCAGAAGGTCATCTAGTCCAACCCCCTACTCAAAGCAGGACCATCCCCAACTAGATCATCCCACCCAAGGCTTTATCTAACTGGGTCTTAAAACTCCAAGAATGGATATTCCACAACCTCTGTGGGTAACCTGTTCCAGTGCTTTACTACCTTCCTAGTGTGAAAGTTTTTACTAATATCCAACCTAAAACTTCCTTGCTTCAACTTGAGACCATTGCTCCTTGTTCTGTCATCTGCCGTGACTGAGAAGAGTCTAGCTCCATCCTGTTTTGAACCCCCGCCGCTCAGGTAGTTAAAGGCTGCTATCAAATCCCCCTGTCAGTCTTCTCTTCTGCAGACTAAATAAACTCAGCTCCCTCAGCCTGTCCTCAGAAGTCATGTGCCCCAGCCCCTGTACCATTTTTGTTGCTCTCTGTTGGACTTTCTCCAACCTGCCAATATGCTTTCTATAGTGGGGAGCCCAAAACTGGACACAATACTCCAGATGTGGCCTCACCAATGCAGAATAGAGTAAAATAGTTACTTTCCTTGATCTGTTGGCAACACTACTACTAATGCAACCCAGTATGCTGTTAGCCTTCTTAGCAACAAGGGCACACTGTTGACTCATAATTAATTTATTGTCCACTGTAACCCCCAGGTCCTTTTCTGCAGAGCTACTGCTTAGCCAGTCAATCTGTGGGCTGTAGCTGTGCATGAGATTGTTTCATTCTAATTGCAGGACTTGGCACTTGTCCTTGTTGAACCTCATGAAATTTCATTTGGCCCAATCCTCCAATCTGTCGAGGTCACTCTGAATCCTAGTTCTACCCTCCAGTGTACCTACATACACCCCCCAGCTTGGTGTCATCTGTGAACTTGCCAAGGGTGCAATCCATCACATATTCCAAATCATTAATGAAGATATTGAACAAAACTGCCCCCAGGACCAACCCCTGGGGCACCTGATACTGGCTGGCAGCTACACACTGAGCCACTGATTACTACCTGTTGAGTCCAACAATCCAGTCAGTTTTTTATCCGCCATACAGTCCATTCATCCAACCAACCCATACTTCCTCAGCTTGCTTGCAAGAATTCTGTGGGAGATAGTATCAAAAGCCTTGCTAAAGTCAAGGTATATCATGTCCACTGCTTTCCCCGCATCCACAGTGCCAGTTATCTCATAGAGGCAATCAGGTTGATCAAGCATGACCTGCTCTTGGTGAATCCTTGCTGACTTTTCATAATCACCTTTTTCTCCTCCAAGTGCTTAGAAATGGATTCTTTGAGCATTTGCTCCACAATTTTTCTGGGGACTGAGGTGAGGCTGACTGTTCTGTGGTTCCCTGGATCCTCCTTCTTCCCTTTCTTAAAGATGGACACTATATTTGCCTTTTTCCTTGCCCTCTGACCTTTTGCCTTTTCATCTAATTATTCAGTAATTCACTTTCTTGTGATAAAGCTTGTTCAAGACATTTTGTAGTATCAACACTCCTGGATAGTTTGAAATAGCCAAATCAAGGCTGAGTAGTGTGGATATGAGTGGTCCTTCACACAGCACAGTATGAAATGCACCTCTGGTAGCAGAATGTGTAGAATTATGCACAAAGTACAGTAAAAGTTCTGGTAACCGGCATCTTACAAGCCGGCATGCTCTACTAATCGGCATGCCGGCTTGTAAAATAAAGTGAAACCGGAAGTACCCATTGTGGCACTTCTGGTTTCTCTGAAGCTATACAAGAAGTGTTGCTTAACCATAAGGAATCAGAGGTGTGTATTTCCACATCAGTGATAGGTACACACTGGATTTGAAGATACTAATGATTAGACCTATGGCTGATGGCACAAACAGCAGTGCTATTAACACGCTCAACTGGGGCTGAATTTCAATCTGCAACAAGTAAGATCTGAAAGCATCAGATCCTGGTTCCCTGGTCATGAATGCTGACTGCCACCTGCACAGTTTATAGCAGGGAAGGGAACTCCAAATTATGGCAACTAAAGGAAGTCTCCACTGGCTTGATATATGTGGAGCACAATGCAGCCAAACTTTGCTCCCAGCATGGCATTTTTACTTCACCCCTTCTTTGTTATGACTTGTGTCAGTATTTCAGAATTCAGGCTGTTAAGCCAGGGGGCGGGGGGTGAAAAAATCTTAGTCACATGATTAATCCTTGCTCCGACTATTACTTGAATTGCAAGAATGCTGTGGGAGACCATATCAAAAGCTTTGAGTCCAAATCTGGTGCCCATCCTAGTTTGTCTTTTAAAGAAAATATTCTATAGCACCTATTCCAGACTTTTCCCCCTTTTTTGAATTGTAAAGGCATGAACCTGACATACCTACAGCAGAAAGAATATAAGAGCCTTCAAAGGAATAAGTTTCATTGCCATTTTCAATAGAATGCAATAGGCCATTGTGTTAGCTGAAAACCAAAAGCTCTTTTTTAGCAAAGAACCTTTCTATTCAAGCTAACAAGATAGTAGATTTATACCAACTACACATATTCAATGTATATCGCAGTTTCACTCCAAACACTGTGGTCTTACTTTCTGTCTTATCCAGTGGAACTACTGTGTAAGTGCCATGCCCCTAAAATGCAATTCTAGTCAGAAGAATGATATCTGTGAGCTCATCTTTCTTTTAGTGATTGAAATATTAACATTTGCTTTGTTTGTGAATCAAGAGAATCCTTTTTATCCCCCATTTGCCAGTACTGCCGAGTCAACTGAAAAACTGACAATCAAGTTTTCCTGCCTCTGGCAGACGCAGCAGTAAGAAAAGATTCTGAAATCACTTTTAGTTATGTGCCCCTTGTCAAACTGGCAACATGAAAGCTTTCTGCTTCTATGGCAGTTGTACTTAATGATATGTGGGGAAGGATTATTGACAAGTTATACCATTTAAAAATGAAACTGGTTACATGTTCTATACCCTGCATTTCCTTTAAAAAACCAGAACAATAGAAACAAACAGCCATGGAAACAGCCTATAGTAATCCTCTCCCAGACTACCCAAGACTAAAGGATCACAAGAGAAAATCTGAGCTTCTTTTTAACTCCAGGAAAGAGAACTAAAGCACCACCATACTTAAGAACAAACATACAGGTGCACAAAATTATAAATATAAATGATACCAAGCCAGGGGCTTCACTAAAGACAAGCACACTTATATATATGTACAAATGCTCTGGGCCAAATCATCTTCCCACTTACTCTGTGGCAAACTTATTCAAGCTTGTGCACCTGGTAAATGAGAAGAGATTTTACCTCTTCTAAGTAAACTCCTAAAGTGCCCAAGAGATACAGACAGACTTGCATTAGTTTCATTTTGCTCCGTCTCCTTCAGGCAATGAATTCAATGAAACAAGTCTCACTGGTTTCACCATGATACACATTTTAAGATGTAGGTACTAGTATTTTTCCTGCAAACTTGAACAGGATTATATGAAAAAACAGACATTTAAAAGACATTTAAACTTGCAAAGACAAAGCACTCAACAGTTGAAAAGTACTATAATTGATATTGCCTATAGAGTGCATCCACACGTGCATTTAAGTGCGACTAAATTTGCTGTGCGTTAAACTAATGCGCAGTAAGTGATTTTTGGCAGATGTCTACAAGTGCAGTGACTTGGCACTAAATCTAGTGCCAAGTCCCTCCAGCCCTGCCATATGGCCTTCTGGCCACCAGGGGGAGCTCCAGCCTCCAGCCATATGGCTGTCAGCACTTGGCAGCCCTGTTGAAGCCAGAGCCAGCTGCCAGTATTTGGCAGCCCTCTTGGAAACACAGCCCCACCCTGTGCTCCCTGGCCAACCCCTTCCCTGCCCAGGAGCCACATACTCAGCATAGGGGCAGCATACGGCAGTGCCCTCCTTGCCCACACTGACTCCCCATGCCGTGGCTTCTCCAGCCCCTGCCCCTGCCCACCTTGCCCCTGGATGACCAGCACCCTGTGCTCTTGCTGGCCATGGTACTTGCCTTTCTGGCCCCAGCAGCCCCCCTCCCAGGCCCCAGGACAGCCATGCACCCACCAGTGGCCACCAGGGCACAGGATGTGGGAGGCCCTCACCAACCCTCTCCTCCTGCACTCCCCACTCCAGCTCATCTGTCCCACCACCCACACAGCCCCTACCCCCTGCCCACCCCCAGCACCACATAGTTAAAACAAAAAAAGTTATTACCTTCACCATACCGACCCCCATCCCAGCCCTCCCCCTTCAACCAACAGAACCCTTCCACCACCCTCCCTACCCACCAACAATAAGAAAGCCACTTACAACATGAAAACTATTTAAAATAGCTCTAGTTTTCGAGCCCAGAGTGGGGAGGCTATGGTTGGAAGGGTTCTAGGGGGAAGAGCCTGGGAGCAGGTGGCCAGCACCCCAGCCTTGGGCCATTCCCCCACAGGTCTCAGGGCTGTGACAACCCCAGTGGGCATAGCCTCATCCTGTAGCCACTGAGGATGGTTCTCCCTGGGGGCAGGCAGTTTCCCCTTCAGCTGCCCCAGTGCAGTCCCAGCATCCCTGTGAGGCATGACTGGGTCCTTGGGCATGTGGTGTGAGGGAAAGCAGCAGGTCTAGGGTGGGGACCAGGCCAAGGGATCTGGTGGGTAGGAGGCACCAGAGAATCTCCTCCCCGGCCCAGACAGGGGCCTGCTGCGGGGTGGTGGGCAGGACCTAGGGGCCCTGTGGGACATGAATATGGCCACCAGGCCCAGGAGGTTGTCCAGGGCCTGGCAATCAGAATCCTCAGGCCCCATTGCCTGGGCCTGGAGGGCCACCTGCTGATGGAACACTTCAATGTGCCCCCGCTCCAGGGCCTCCATTCACTTCCAGTAGTCCCACTGTGCCTGGTCCTGCACCTCCTCCCAAGTGACGTCCACTCACCAGGCCTGCTTCTATACTTTCTGCTCCTCTGCCACCAGCTGCTGGTCCATTGTGCATCACTGGCACAGCCGACGTATCCAGGTGACTCCAGCAGTGGGTGGCAGAGACCTGGAGCCCACATCCCCACTGGGGCTGGTGGCTGTCCCCCATGTCCAGTTGTTATCCCTACAGAGACATGAGAGAGAAGCCTTCTGTGAGAGTTTACAATATTTCAGAGATAAGATGCTCTACGCCAGGGACCATGTGCTTCCTGGCCTCAGATCGGGGGGTTCATTGTGCACAGGTGTCCAGGGACCAGGGTAAGTTGGCTGGGCAGGACCAGGCCCAGGCAGACGCTGCCTGAGCCCCCTGTCCCTGCTTACTCCCCTGGGGCCAGCAGCCAACTGGGTGCTGGCTGAAGGCAGTCTGCCTCCCCCACCCCCTTCCCAAGGTGGGACAAGCCAGGCTGCTGGTAGTGCCTGCTGACACAGCTACAGACCCTACTTCACCTCTGCCCCTGCAGGCCATCCACTGTGTTGCGCTGCCACTCAGCTCTCAGCACCCAGGCTTGGGGCACACATGGCTCCTGGACAACTGCAGTGAGAGGCTGGCTGCACCCCCACCCTCCTCACTGGGGGCCTTTCCAGGGAAGTGCCTTGGGACCAACTCCTCTGCACTGCTGCTGCACCTTGAGCATGCTCTTGCTGTGTGTGTCCTGGGCTATGCAAAATGAGCTGTTTGTGCAGGCTGAGGGGTGCCCAAGCCACTACACCCAGCTGCTGCTGGCCCTCCTGGTATCCCAGGCACACCTGTACTCCTGGTTTGGGACCCTAAGCTATGATGGCATGGGAGACAAGCCCAGGCTGCCCCACAACCTCCACCACCACATGAAGAGCTACCTGTAGCAGCATTACATGTCCCTGCCCCCTGCTGATGAGAAGAACATCGCTGCCGGCATTGACATGTCCCTTGGCTTGTGAGAGGCCCATGCCCACCCAGCCACTAGCCAGGGTTCCCCAAACTGCCAATGCATGCAGCAGCTGAGAAGGAGGGCAGGGTGGGGCACTGGAGGTCTGAGGGCCCCTCTGCCAGTGATGTGTCACTGGAGGGGTCAGGGCGGTGTGGGGATTCAGGCAGGCCACCCCTGCTGGTGACACTTGCAAGGGTACAGCCTGGGTCCCAGGGCACCAAAATGTTGGTCATCTTCCACATATAGGCCATGGTCTTGTGGCCATGACTGGACTGACGACTGTAGATAGTCAGGATCATCCACTGTGCCTGCAAAGCCTTGACCTTAATGCAGCACTGCTGCACTGAGCAGGAGTGCCCTTGCTCCCACATACTGTTCAACAGGGACTCATAAATGTGGGCATTCAAGTGCCTGTGCTACATGAACTGCCTCAGCACATTGGTATTTCCCCAGATTGCCATGAGGTTGCCAACCTCCTTCCAGGTCCAGTTGCGGGCCCAGGTAGATGGCACAGGCATGTTCACATGGGTGTGGCTGGAGCTTGATGGGGTGGATGGTAAGGACATGATTTGTTCTGCACTAGCTCTCTAGGCCCCCATGCAGCTGTCCCTGTGATGCCACCCTGGACACCTGTTACCAGCACCCAGTGCAAAAGCACAACCAGGAACTGGGAGCCACATGGAAGAGGCACTTCAGCACAGAAGCTGCAAAGACAGGAGGCATTGCTGGGAGAGACAGCAGAAGGGAGCAGGTGCTGGCCCTGTTGCCAGACAGCCAGAAAGGAGCCCTGGGAGGACATCAGGGCTGGGCAGGGGAAGCAGCAAGCTGTAGCCCTTTGCAATGCTCACCTGTGGCCAAGGAGCAGCTCTGGAACAGGCCAGGCAGAGGTGTGGCAGCTAAAAAGTATGTCTGTGTGAAAAAGGTGCTTGCTGAAGTCTCTATGAAGATTAGACCAAGTGTTTTTCTGTATTTGTTTAGCTGTTAAGCCATATGTTGTTGCTAAAACCTAATTAAAGTTTAAGACCTTATATAAAGTAAGGCCTAGTAAATTTAGCAAAGCCTAGAAGTAGTAAGACCCTGTGGTGCAGTTACAATTACCTTATCAAAGGAATGCAAGGCTAATACTGCTATTGGTCAGTCTAAGGACAGTTGAAGTAAAAGGAATCTGAGTGGTCGTACATTATGAGTGTCCTTCAGAAGCTATAAATTACCTGGAATATCTGGAAACCATTCAGAGGGAAGATGCAGTTCTGTAAAAAGGATTAGTTAGCTGTTGCCTGGATCAGTGGGCTTGTGGACCTCGAGGAGCCCAAGAACTGCATTCCAGGGTCCTTCCCGGTACCTCTCAGACAGCGCTGCTCGGGGATGCCTGACTTCACTGAACTTAGTGAAAAGAGGAACTTGCCGTGTATCAGGCATCAGAGGGGACTGCTGATAAGTTGCCAACGTGAATTGCTTTTGTCTGTCATTGTTTGTCTTGTTACTATGCGTAGTTGTGTTTTAGTTAAGTCAAAAAACTTTTCTTACCTTTCTATCCCCAACCACAATCTCAATCCTGAACCCTCCACGGGCAGCTGAGACATAAATTAGTGTCACGAACAGGATTGAGAGGCTCTGGTCCGGAGAGAAAGGGCAGAATGGAGGGATTTGCCTGGGCCCTGTTAGTGGCTTTGCTTAAGGAGGTGACGGGGATGGAGAATCCTGGGTGGGAGAAGGATAGATTGAGACCTGCCTGGAATGACCTGGGAGGTGTACCCGATCATTGGGCTAGGTTTGCTGCTGCTGCCCAGGGTAAGCCCAAGAAGGGATGCCTGTCATGGCTGCTGGCCACATGCCTATGGTTAGGGGCCAAAGAGAATGCCCAGCTCCAGGAAAAGGTCACCCAGCTGAGTAAGGAATTAAAGATGTGAGAGATTCCAACAGCGTGGCGTAAGAGGTGGCATGAGCTATGCAGAGCTGCTTGGAAACATTACAACAGAGGGAAGGAAAAATTATGATTGTATGCGTGGCCGCTTCCCCCCAGAAGAGAGTGCAGTTAGCAAAGGCTGTGGAGCCATTCTCCCACAAGTGTCTGTATAGAGATAAACCAGAAGTTGAGTTCTGGGAAGCTCAAAGGGATAAGATTGATAGAGAGGAGGAGATTGATGATGAGCCTGGTGCTGAAACACCTCCATATGTTCCTGCCCAGAGGGAGGAACCTAGCCAGGCCTCCCCTGCCCCAAAGAAGAAACTCAGCCAAGTTTTTCCCACGCTGATGACTTGTTCAAGGCCACAAGGAGAGAATCCCCAAACAGAGCTGCATCCTCTACCTGTGCAGAGATTTAAAATATTCAAAAGCAGCAGAAGTCCAAGTCAGAAGAGCCAGTAATAGACTGGCTAGTTCAAATGCAGAAGCTAAAGCTTACCAAGCTGATGAAAACTGCCAAGGCCATCAGTGAAAGATCAATGCCCTGAACCCCCTGAATTGTTGAGAAAAGCTGGGAAAGGCTGGCCCAAGACTCCATGAGCAAAAATGTGGAAAGACTTGTTAGCTGCCTGTTTCAGTAAAGTGCAAATCAATAGACTGCCCTCCAATGACTTGTGAAGGCTCTGGGCTAAACACTGCAGTGAAAAAGCAAGTCCAAAAGCAGAGCCTTTTGCCCCACCAACAGTGTCATCGGAGAGATTCTCTGCCCCGAGGTCAGAACTGTCAACATTTTCCCAGGCACAGGAGGGGCCACCAGCCTTTACCCTGCCTGATCACATAGCCTAGGAAGTCAGGCTGGCCCAACCCCCAAAGAAAGGGACCACAATGGGGACAGTAGCAAGCCAGGGACTGGTATCTAAAGTTAATATTGGCCCCTTAATTCAGATACCTGTACAGATTCAATTAGGTAAAAATAAAAAGTCAACTGATATGCTATTAGACACTAGTGCCCAGATTTGCATTTTACATTCCACTGATTGGAAGGGAGAGAAAGGAATCCTGTATCAAGTAATTGGAATCAGAGGCACCAGATGACCAGGACATCTGGTCCAAGCAACCTTCGCATTACCTAATGGCTCTAAGGTAACAGCGGCAGCAGTAATATTTAAAGGGGGACCAAGCTTACTGGGACTTACTGTACTAAGAGGACAGTGGTTTGCCCTTGAACAAGAGAATTAGCAATTTGGGTGCACCAAGAAACAGAAGAAACAGCTATAACAGCTGTAACTCAATGTAGCATGATCCCACTAACCCTGCCTCCCATGAAAGAAATACACAGACCCCAGTACTGAACTCCCCCCAAGGCCACCCAACCTATCCAATGTATCACAAGTCAGCAGTTAGAAGATGGGACTATTATCCAAACCCACTTTCCATACAACAATCCAGTGTGGCCAGTGCGCAAGCCAGATAGGGGGTGGCGGCTGACTATTGTCTTTCGAGCTTTGAATGCTAATACTGACCCCTCAACAGCTGCTGTCCCATCACCAGCCTTGACAGAATGCATCCAGTGTTATAAACCTGCATGGATAGGATCCATTAATATCAAACACGTTGCGACAGTACGTGTTTGTAGCCATAGAAGTTATCACAAGGATAATGTTCACCCACACCTCTGCAGAAGCTATAGCCCAAGACACTTGTGCAGCACTCGAAACTTTGCTAGGTGTGTATCCACCACCTATAAAACTATAGCGTGATAATGGCCCTCACTTCTGCAAACATCTTGCGTATGACTGGACTGCAAAACATAGCATGTTATGGACATATCACATCCCATATCATCTACAGTCTAATGGATTGGTAAAGCAAGCCAATGGCATCCTCAAATGCAATTTGTGGTTAGCCACTAGCCCGGCTCTTAAAGACTGGGACTTGCACCTGGATCGAGCTATCAGTTGGGCCAATAACTGACCCTGTCTGGGAGGTAGCCCCATGCAACAGGCCTTTGGATAGGGTGGTCCCCGTGAGCCAGCAGTAAAGTGACCTAGGGGTGGTGACCCGGGAAAGCTCCAGGCAGGAGATCGGGTAGTAGCGAAGCATCCTCAGAGAGATAAATGGAGGGGACACTATTAGACAAAGGTATGCATAATACATGGTGGGTATTTAAGTCAGATTTACCTAACAGGAGCCAAGCTCCCTGTTGTCTTATTCCTACAGATTGGATCTGTCCACAAGTGCAGCCATAACCATTCCTAATTCAGCCTGAAGATGAGTCCTGCTCTGTCACTGGTCTGAATCAACTGGCACCATGAAGTGGTCCACTGTTTTGAATATACTCTTTTTATTAATGCCTTATTGTGTTTCCTGGGTAGGGCGTGTCTACTATCCTTCTTATTACCCAGATATTAATTAACTTGCTCCTGAAAACCTCAAGGAGTGATCTGACCCTGAAGAGCATCCCCTGGAAACATGTTCAGATGGCCTTCACATGGTCCAGCTGCAGTATCCATATCCCGTCACCTCAGACCAAGTGAAGTCCTCATCTCTGAGTAGAAGAAACAGGATAGTTGACTGGCAAGGTGGTAACTGCCAGTGCACTTGTGGCACCAGGTATTCACTTGGGTTCATTCCCTACCTGAAGGCTGGAACGGCTGACTGTGGGAAGGGAGGTGATTGTTATAGCTCTGCTCATTTGGGAATTTGTTGTTACTTACTTCCTGAGGGGAACCCCACTGAGCTCAGTGCCCCTGAGTTTGTGTCCCCAATAGTGCATTCTGCATCTGTTCAGTCTCTCGAGCCATTACATTTATGAGAGAATATGCCCTCTCCCATCCCTATGGCTGATCACACTCTCCAGCGATGGTATGAGGCCCACCAGGTGCGAGAATGCATTACAGGTTAGAACAAAGTTATTACATGGTTTGTGAATCATACCTGTACAAAGGCGTGGTGGAATAGTACCCACTTTAATACAACTAGAAGGAGGCTGTATCCGCAGGTCTCCACCATTTATCATCATCCTTTTGATACCAGTGGAATTCCTAAAGCAAATCAGTGCTATGATTCTGCCAGGACAATCCCATTTCATTAACCCAATACAGCATCATCCCCATGAGCACCAGTGGGAGCTCTTTCACTCTGTGGGAGGTGAAGCATGGTTACAGGGTCCCAAAGAAGGAAGGATAAATGTGATCTGTGAGAAGACAGGGTGTTCTCTACTATCTCTGGCTGTTCCCCCATGGGAGGCCCCAACACCACCCGTGCGGAGGTCATAAGTTAAAATCCCAACCCTCCTAAATGCTTTGTTGTTCACTGCCCGAGTGTTGTTCAGACCAGAACAATGGTATATCTGAGCTACTTTTCCAAACTGTTCAGCCGGAGCCCGGGTAGCTAAAGGGTTGCTTAGATGGGAATGGCCAGTCATTTTCCATTCCATAAGTGCACTTAAGTCCTACAGACAAAGAGATACTCCAGGTTATTTTTGGGATGGACTTAACTCAGCTATGAATATACAAAACTTGGATAAATCCCAGAAAAACACTGAAGGAGTAGCCAATCTCCAACAGGTGGTAGGGCTGCTCATTAGGGGGGGCATGCTCAAAGGAAAAATGTTAGAGCACACTGATGAATTGCTAATTGATGTAAGACTAGAAACAGTCCGTCTTGCCCAGGTCATGATGGACACTGCTTTTAAAGCAGACAACAATCAAACTTGGAGTACTGCTTGTGTGCAAGTTCAGTTATCATTAAATATGTATTTTTCCCAGGTAATAAACAACATTAAAAATAGAGAATGGCCACCTGGCTTCAAGCATCATGGGATGCCTGCAACATTTAAAGAGAGATACCCCTATCAAAGTACCTGGTTACTACTTAGGAAGGCTGTGATAAAGGAAAATGTTTATTCTTGGTGCAGGGGGTAAAAAATGAAAACTGGACCACTGCTTATTTGCTAAACACGGGGCTAGGAGAAGGATGCCTTTGGGACTGGAACTTGCATCACCCCATATGGGAAATAGTTACCACTGATGGCCCTAGGTATGTGGCACAGTTCCCCTTAGTCCAAATTAGTAGCACCTTGATTGGAGACCCTATGGAGAGGCTGGCCTCTTAGCCCACCTAACATGACCTGTATATAGGAGTTACCTAATCTGTCATATGAAACAATAGGGCAATGTGTTTGTTGGAAAAGACCAGGTCATTTGCTGCATAAAAATGGTACCACCTGGACTTTGTGCAATTCGTGTTGCTTAGGAGCTAAAAGTGGAGCCATTGCTCTACTGCAATTAAGTAACCATACTACTGCCCTAAAATGGCCAGAAATTTCCTCTGAGACTATATCTCTCAACCTTATGATACCCACTTCATGGGTATTAGACGTAGACATGCCATGGTTAGAAAACTGGAATGAAGTAAAAAATAAGCTGCAAAGCCTTGAAGCAAAGGCTCGGCAAGGCGCTCAGTTGGCTGTCCTTGCTCGAGAGGGTGGACGAATCATCAGTCTGGCTGTCAACGTGCCCAAGCCTTGTAAATGGTATGATGTAACCTGTACCATTCGTGTGTCACCAAGTGTCATCTCAACTACGTGGCTAACCATCTTAAGTATAATAGTATTCTGCATTGCCTTAGTGGCAACAGCTAAATGGTGTTTTAATTGTTGTTGTCATAAATCCGTTTGTACTATGCTAGTTAAATTTATAGATCCCTCCCCATTTCCTGATGTATCGCATGTGGCTTTAGCACCCCAATTGTAGCTATAATGGTACTTCAGCAAGCAGGGGGTGGAGTGTGGCAGCTAAAATGTACGTCTGTGTGATAAAGGTGTTTGCTGAAGGCTCTAGGAAAATTAGTCCAACTGTTTTTCTGTATTTGTTTAGATATTAAGCTATAGGTTGTTGCTAAAAGCCTAATTATAGTTTAAGATGTAGTGAGGCCTTATACAAAGTAAGGCCTAGTAAATTTAGCAAAGCCTAGAAGTAGTAAAGCCCTGTGGTGCAGTTAAAATTACCTTATCAAAGGAATGCAAGGCTTGTACTGCTATTGGTCAGTCTAAGGACAGTTGAAGTAAAAGGAACCTGAGTGGTCAGATTCCCCGCAGGTGGCTGGGACACAGAGGTAGCCTGTGTTCTGGAATGGGGGATGCACAGGGCCTGTAGTGGTACCATGGATTCTGTGTGGTGTGCCCCAAGGCACAAAATGGCTGCAGACTTTCATAGCCTGCACCTAGGGGCTGCTGAGAGCAGCCCAGCCTTGGGCCAGGAGAGTGTCCCAGCCAGGAGCCTTGGGACTGGCCTCAGGCTGGCCCCCCTGTAGCAAGGTAGCACCAGCACTAAAGTTAGTGCCGGATCATGTCTACATGTGCATTACTGCACATTAACTAATTGTAACTAAATTTGATACTTGCACTTGCAGGTATCAAATTTAGTCACAATTAGCCATTTTTACTGAGCAGTAAGGGTGCACATGTGTAGATGTGTGTCCATACTGCACAGCAAATTAGGCTAAGGCACATTAATGTGTCTTGTGTAGACACACCCATAGAGACTTCTTTTAGCTCACATACCGAGCTAAATATATACAGCAACCCAAGACTCCCCTCCCTAAGCAAGTGCCCAAAACACTAGGATGCAGAGTCAAGATCCCTCCTGATTGGTCTTTCGGTCCTATGAAGCTTGAATTATTTTATGTAAAGGGAAATCCATTTCAATAAGTAGACTTGAAAAGGCCTGTGAACAGAGAACAAGGAAGATGAGAACCCTCTTACTCTAAAGAAGAAATTGTCCAGGTTTTCAGCTACTTGGCCTGGTCTTCTGAATACCACTGAATAAGAAAGAGGAAGCAGGGGAAGCAATTGTTTCTCTCTCCTGTCTTAAAAATATCTGCTGATGCCATCATTTTGGGTAGAGTTTGATCCTGTAGACATGATCAAGCCTACCAGACTGAGTCCCTCAGGGGGGATAGGTAGAGGAATATTTAGCCTTGGAACCAGAAAGATCTAAAGGCCAGTGTGCATAGGGCTAGAATGGGGTCTTCCTTCATGGCACTTCCTCCTGCTTACAGACTTTACAGGATCCATCCACATGTTTGGTGCCTACAGGCTATGAACACTTCGGAAGTTAGGTTGAACTGCTGAACAGGGGCTTTCAGGATGCATTTAGGCACCTATATTGTACCCCAGTCCAAATTTAGGCACCCAAGTCCTTTTGTAGATCTGCACCTGGCTACCTTGTCAAAATCATGTTCCTCTGTGCCAAAGACTTTTGTGAATTTAATCATTGGACCATTCTTCCTTTCCCATCAAAATGCAATTCAGAACGAGACAAGGAGATTCATTTCATTAAGTGCATGTTCCTCAAGGCACATATGCCCTGGGGTCTGATCAGTGCCAATGGTGACACCCTCACAGCTGCACCCAAGTCTCTGAGAGCTTCAGTTCATCTATTTAAACCATCTTAGCCTCATTTTGTTATTTGCTGCATCAGGGTAATTGATTTACCACACATGAAGGTGAGTCTATTAATGTTTGTGAACCATTAGATATTATAATGTATTCCAAAGTAAAGCCCAGGAAATAAGCAATGTTGTATTTACTGCCCACCAGTACTTTAATGCCATGGGTCACACATTAACCAAAGAAAGGAATAGCCTCTCATTAAGAGAGACATCTATACTGTGCTCTGAATGAGGCAGAGGTCATATTGGCAGTGGGGAAAGCATGGGAAAGTGTTAAGGCTACATGGACAAAGCTTAATTCTGGCATTTACTAGTTTTGAGTGTTTTGAAGTTGTAACCTGAATGTTCCTTTAAAAATATTTGTTAGGTGTTTTTTTGCCAAATGTGATTTCCTAGGTGTTTAATGAAAGTAGAACAGAAACAACCCAAACAAATTTCCTTCATACAGAAAGGGACTGCTCCCTTCAGGTCACTAGTAACACAGGGATCTGAAGACCTATAGCACAGATTTCTATTTTCTGAACTAAGAGGTAGGAGTAGTTTCTCTCATAGTGATTGGCCTGCATAGAAGATAGGTGTTCTGTCATCAGGATTCACAGCTACATACTTACCTAGCAGAGAAGCGTTTTGAAATTCTGGGTTTGTTTCTTCATTTGTTGTATTGCACCATGTACTTGCAGGATCATGGCCCTAGTTTCAAGCATGAGTCAGAGCAGATAACAAGAAACCACAGAAAGGGAAGATGGGAGACACTGAGGATCAGGCATCTGATTGCTTGTGCTTAGTTGCACATTGTGATGGTCCTGATGTGTTGGAAGGCAGAATATTAAAAAAGCTGTTTACAATAGAAAGCTTTATTTAAAAGGAAAAAAAGTTTTGAAGAAGATCTGTTATCTTTCCACGTAATTTTGTACATTCATATTTTTCATCTGAGTCCAGCAACATCATATTTGCATTAGACATGGTTCATTTAGTAAAGGTGACACAATAAATCATAAGCAAAGGGAATTTCTTTGTATAGTATCTTGAATAGTGACATAAAAACATATGAAATATGAAACATATGAAAAATGAACATATTTTGTTCATGTAATACACACAAAGAAGAGCCACATTACTCTTTGGCTTTTTTTTTTCATTGTTTAGTCCAGCAGTTCATCTATAAACCACCTTTCTAACAGCATCTCTTTCAGGTGTTAAACAGGACTCCAAAATAGGTGTATACTTGACACAACCTCACTGCTGTTCCACTATTAAGTATTCCTGCAACAGTACTATGGGTCAATTTATAGTTCAAGTCATGAATTGATTGAACTAATAGAAAACCAACTGGGGAAATTCTCACGTTTAGTGGAGTGTATCTAGTTTCATTTTACTTTTTGGAGGGGTAATAGGTTCTGTGATTTGTGGAAAAGCAACAAACTAGCACTGGATAATAAAAAAATGCCCAAGTAGGTTCCAGTTATAGCCAGTAGAACATGTGGCTTGTCACATGTCAACCCAAACATTTCAATACACAACAGGAGAAAGCACTGGAAAGACAAAGGAAGGCAGCATGCAGTTTACATCCTGCAAGACCTTGAAGCCAGATTTATTTCTACAAATTTAAACTGAAAGGAATTAAGAAACTGGCCTGGCTGTAGGATCATCACCCATGTGACAGCTCAAGGTGATCTGGTAGAATTTTACACTGCAGAAGTAAAACCATGGCTTCAAACAAATATCATCAAGTAAGAATGCCTGCCAATCACTAGATCCTCAATTAAAAAATAGGCTGGAGATTCTTGCCACTGCATCTAGAAGCATCTGCTGTGGAATTGCTTAGAGCTTGGCTTCAGAAATCTATATTCCATTCTTGTAATTAAAGACAGCTGCTGAATCATAATGTAGTAATGTAAGTAGAGATAATAGGTAGAACAAGAAGGTTTCAAGGAAATGAGCTTGCAGCTTTATTTGAGTCCAGAAACTATAGATAGTGCATTAGGACAAAAATAAAAATATCCCATGTTCTACACTCTCTAAGCATAAGATACAAGGGAGAAAGAAGCCTGGGGAACTTATTAGGACTCTGGTTAAAATATAAGGCAAGAAAAGCAAGCAGAACTTGCATCACAGTAACTGCAACAACTGAGTACAGGTGTTGAAGGTAAGATTCTAAGCTGTAAGTACCACCACCTTCCCCCCAACTTCTTCCCTGCAATATGAAGTTCTTTACTGGCAGGGAAACTTGTTTGATTTCTTATTTCTTGCATTATCCACAGTAATCCTTGTGCTAGTAGGGTTGGGCCAAAATATAAATGGAGAAAGTAACAAGCAAAATCAATTCCACAGGAAATGGTATAGATTCCCTAGAGGCATTCTTTGCTTCAAACCATAATTAAGGCAATATGTCAGTATGGTCTTGGGTTGCCACCTTTTGGCTAAGAGTAATACTGAGATCCTGACTACTTTTCCTTATTAAAGGTCCTGGGTGAATCTTGGCCCTATTGAAGTCAGGAGTTTTGCCCTTGACATTACTAGGGTTCAGAGTTTCATTCTCCCACCATCATGTTAGTAAATGCTTCTCTAGAAGAGTGGACATGTTTACAAATGTTTACAGACTTCAAATATAGAATCAGTTTATATATTTATAAAAGACTTCAGATGAAGAGATATCCAATGCAAAATTAAGTAAATGGATCTTTGCACTGATAACTTGTAATTAGCTAAAGATCAGACTTTATACAGATACATGTGGACTAAGGGTTATGGGACACAAGAAACCTTTCCTTCTCAAATCTTCTATGCAAAGGATTAGTGACAGGTGAAACATTGCGTAACCAGTATACAAGCCGTCATTAAGTGATAAATGTTTTTCACCAGTCCCACAGGACGACCCTGCCCACTATGGGTCATGGAGGCCCAGGTGAGGGAGATTCCTTGTCCTCCATCGAAGAGGACCTTGTGAAGGAACACCTCAACAGGCTGGATACCTTCAAGTCAGCCGGCCCTGATGGGTTACACCCAAGGGTACTCAGGGAGCTGGCGAGCATCATAGCTCAGCCCCTAGCACAGATGTTTGAGAGCTCTTGGTGCTCTGGTGAAGTGCCCAATGATTGGAAGAGGGTCAATGTCATGCCTATCTTCAAGAAAGGGAGGAAAGTAGATCCGGCAAACTACAGGCCCATCAGCCTGACCTCTATCCTGGGGAAGGTCTTGGAAAAGCTTATCAGAGAGGCCATCCTATACAGGCTAGCAGATGGCAATATCCTGAGGGATACCCAGCATGCGTTTGTTGCGGGTAGGTCTTGCTTGACAAATCTCATTTCCTTTTATGACCAGGTGACTTATCACTTGGTCAAGGGGGAAGAGATCGACGTCGTATACCTCAACTTTAAAAAAGCCTTCGAGCTGGTATCCCACGATCACTTCTTGGCTAAACTGACCAACTGCGGCTTTGACATCACCACGATCCGCTGGCTGGGGAACTGGCTCCATGGCAGGACCCAGAGGGTAGTGGTTGATAGAAGCCAATCATCTTGGTGCACGGTCACCAGTGGGGTCCCTAAAGGCTCTGTCCTAGGACCTATACTATTTAACATCTTCATCAATGATGTGGACACTGGTGTCAGAAGCGGACTGGCCAAGTTTGCCAATGACACCAAACTCTGGGGTAAAGCATCCACACCTGAGGACAGGAGGGTGATCCAGGTGGATCTTGATGGCTCATGAAATGGGCGGACAAGCACCTGATGGTGTTCAACACCAAGAAATGCAAGGTTCTCCACCTGGGGAGGAAAAACCTACACCATGCTTATAGGCTTGGAAATGCTACGCTCGTTAGCACTACAGATGAAAGGGACTTGGGGGTCATGAATGACCACAAGATGAACGTGAGCCTTCAATGTGATGCTGCGGCTAGTAAAACGAGCAAAATGCTGGCTTGCATCCATAGATGCTTCTCAAGCAAATCCC
>NW_017728948.1:18033418-18038528 GCF_001723895.1 Crocodylus porosus
TCCTATGATCCCTGCTGACTTCCTGCCCCTGGGGCAGAGGGCTGGACTCGATGATCCTCCGGGGTCCCTTCCAGCCCAAATGTCTATGAAATCTATGTTTCCCTGCACTGTCCAAAGCTGGTCCTTTGCATGGGTTGAGAATAACAGGCAAGTATGAAGTATGTGCCCTTTGCTAGAAATCACTGAGGAACAGTTTGGCTTTATAGTGTCCCAAGTCAAGATTAGAACTTAATGACATAACTGAGGCCTTTAAAAAGCTTCTTTTTACAACATATTTATCATGTAGGAGTAGAACAGCAGTATTAAGTGACTTAAAACTCACTGTTCATTTAACACTTAGCAAAATCAATCCCAATAGTACATTTCTCCAACCATTATGGCTAGAAACTTCAGTGGAACCTTGGAATATTCAGTGCTGCTGAAATCAAGAACAACAACAAAAATTGTGTGAAATGGGGTTGTTTCGCTAGAACTTGGATTTTTCAAGAGAACAAAAAAGGTTGTGTCAGAACATCTGCTTGGACATTTTTGGCACAAAGCATTCCAATTTTTCCCTTTATTTGGCATGAAAACAAGTTTAAAATGTTGAAATAAGAACAGAACATTTCAAATAGCCTGAAAAGGGAGAAAGATTTCTGTCTCAATGATTCAGAAAACTGAAGTTTTCTATTTCTGCACCAATTCAAAATAAAACTAAATTCTGAAGTCTCAAAATCTTTTGCAAAAACTGAGATCCCATCCTTTGTGCAGCTCTTGTTTCTAGCATCAAGTGAAGGCAATCCTCCTTATTCTGCAAAATGGCATTTCTTCTTGAGTAATCTACAGCTGTGAAAACACACATGCATACACATCATGGCCTGTGGGTGACCATAGACTCCTGGTCCTCCGCAACCACAAAGGAGGACTAGAAGGCTGCAGTGCAAGGGGGACAGCCCTTGGAGGAGAGCCAGTTTGCAACCTATTCTATGCCTGCCTGTGTTCCTTCTCCCACTCTACAGAAGTGACAGCAAGGTCTAATTTTCTGTGCATGGTTTCTACATACATCTCATGGCTATCAGTACAAGCTGATACAAGGAAAGGACAGGAAAGGTTGTTCCGTTAGGTTTGTAAGCACTGGAAGCTGCACATTTTAGCTAGCTGTTGTTTCAGCCAACACAGACAAATTAGGGCAGAAAGGTGGCACATCTTTAGATTTTCCTTAATCAGGCTGCTTTGGGCCTCCCTCCCTATCCCCCAACACACTGATGCTGGGGAGTGAAAGCCCCAGCGCACCAGACACTGCAGGAAAGGCGGCGGCTGGAACAGCTGACCTGAGCAGGCAAAGACCAAAATGCAGCACCCGCATATCCCTGCCAGTGTCTTGTGTACCACCAGGGGTATGCATACCACAGTTGAGAAACACTGGACTAGAACATCCTGCATGATCAGGCACACCTCCTGGATAGCCTCTCCAGCTGTGGTCCTGCCCATGCCAAACTGGTCGGTGATATAGCAGTAACTGCAGGGAGTCAGAAAATTATTCCTAGAGTGGTTATGGAAGTTTAAGACTAGGATAGGCAGAACTTGAGTGGGATGCTTTAGTCAGAGATAATTTTGCCCTGAGTATGGGGCTGGACTAGATGACCTCATAAAGGTCCCTCACAGCCTTGCTTTCTTATGATCCAGTTATCCAGTTTTGAATTGGAGTTTGGTAGTTAAACAACAGGAACCAGTTATCACTGTTAATTTGTACCTAATTTCTCATTTAATATTTATCCAGCTTCAGCTTCCAGACATTAGTTGTTAGACTTTGGTCTCCTAAACTAAAGACTAATTGTAGTACCAGATATTTTAACTCTTCAAAAGATAAAGCATAATTCACTATCCAAGTTACGTAGCCACCTTCTTGTTTAATAGAATGACTTCCAAGTTCCACTGTAAATAACTCTCCAGTTCTCTGATTATTTTGTGGCTCTTCTCCTACTTCTCTAAACTGAGTTCATTTAGAAGCAGCCTCATTTGCAGGGAAGGTATAAAATGCATATGGTAAGTAGCAGGATTTAAAATCTTAAAAAGTATGCTCTCTCACTTTCCCCAAATTTATAAAATAGGCCAGTCAAATTGGAGGATGAACCAAGATGTTTCAAAGAGCCATTTTTGTTTTAGGAGCTTCATTTTAGTATTCTGGCACCCAGTCTTGTTCAGAAATTCTTGGTACCTATGAATACTAGGCCCATGCTGCTAAAATCTAGTTGTCTTGGAATCCATATGTTCTATGTAATGCCAAATAGGACCACTTGCCTAAGGTTACCCGGGAGAATTGGGAACAGCATTTGATATCTCAACAGGTTCTACATACTTTACCATGCTATCTGGCCTAAATGCAGCCCTACAATTTGTCTCCCCAGTTATTACTTGATAAATATTTCAAAAATGGAAATAATTCAAATACTTAGCCAAGTCACTAAAAACCAGGAAAGACTTAAAAAAAAAGATATGGCTAAAAATGAAAAAGATAAGATAGTACAGAACTAAATTCATAGAACAAAACCCATGGAAACCAAGATGAGGCTGAAGAAAGATTTAATAGTCAAGATAACTAGAGATGACACTTGTATGCACAAGGGGCAGTGAACTAATCAAAAAATCAATTTAAGTTCAAAATTATATTAAAGCTCTTTTGAAGTTGCAGTGTGGTTAGTGTTCCTTAATAGCTACTGTTGCTGGGAATAAAAGACTACTGCTTTACCACAGAATTTACTGCAGAAATAGTATTTTCTTACCTCAAGTGAAGAATATTTAAATGGGCATTTCTTCATTTCATGACAGTGGAGGAGAAGGATGGAGAGAAGACTGCTTGCCTTAAAAGAAGGTATGCTGTTGTGATCATAGGAAAAAAATGCTACTACTTCTTTTACATCATATCATTTTATCTTTCACACTCAAGCTGAAACGGCATGCAGTTAGGTCTAATGCAGTCAAAACATGTATATGCACCAATAGTTGGAATGGCTTGATCTGAAATTCCAATTTCACTTCATTTGTTGTTTCCATTTTGACATAAGTTTTGCCCAGATGTACAAAAAGGAGTGTGTGTGTATGTGTGTGTGGAGGGGGGCAGAAAAAGAAAATCAATAGGTAGCCATTGTGTGAGATGTGTACTGCATCAGAGCTCACAAGTCTCTCTGCAGGAGGGGAGGAGAAAAAAAGTCAGCTGTGGTTGGCAGCTGTGCTCTCGCAGCAGCAACCAGCAGTCACTGCTGTCTCTGTGCCCTGAGTGCCTTGCTGTGTCCCTACTCTGCTAATAACATGCTTTAGATGGAGAAAGAATGATCTGAAAATACTTTAGTGCTGGGTATCTATATATTCCTTTAACATGTAGGCACACAATTTCTTAAAATATATTTTAAAAGGTGCCAGAGTTTGAGGTTTCTTTCACATTAGAAACCTACATTTTAAAAAGTTATAAAAGTTAGTGACAAAGGTTCATAAAGCCAACCCCACCCCTCAAAAATGAAACACATCAAACATTTAACTTTGTTTACCCTTGCAAGTTCTTCCTTTTTGAATCCTTGTTGCAGGGAGAATATACAATAATTTCCACACATCATTTGTATTTGAAACAATTACCTTATTGGTCAACAAGACAGAACATCAATATTAGCTCTAATTGAACAAGACAAATTATATGTCAGACCTGTTGACCTTTTCATATTTATCCCTGTAATCTAATGAGTCCGGTTACATTCTGTCTTCTCCATAAATACCAAAACTAAATGAATAACATCCTACAACCTGCCTCTGAGCCTGTTGTGGCCCAGTTTTGAGACAAAGCAGCATAAACAGTCAAAATAATGCATACAAGAAAAGGAGAGGCTACAGTCTTCTCATATTGCTCACCTTATTGACTCTATTTAAATAAGAAATTGTAAATGTCTACAATATAGAGTGAGGTGAGAGATGCATGTTGCCAAGTTTGGATCTCAAGTGCATAATGCACTTAAGTGGGCACACCTACTCCTCCCGCGTCTGCCTTTTTCTGACCAATCTATCTTGAAGACAGATAGCTTTAAATGTGTAAATTCTCACTGGACCTAGATAACATGAATAAAATTGCTCATGTGCATATATTGTTACAGAATTGGGCTTTGTTGTGAATGATTCATGGCAAATAGTGTCCTGTGTCCACGGAGCACCTGGAGTGAGGGACGAGCCCTCATTAGGTTCCCCCCAAAATTAAACAATGCTAGATTAATCAAGGTAAAGTGCTTTGAAGATTGAAACAGTACTGACTTGGAATTTAAGATGCGCATGTGGCAATAGTTCTGAACCATGCCTTGACTTCTGAGCTAGCAATATAGTCTTTTCATCAGGAAACAACTTCCAAATATTTGTGAAAAGCAGAGATACAGCATTTCAGATACTGAGACAACATATCTGCTAGAGCTACAGCAGAAGTCACCTTGCTTTCATCAGCAACTTAAAGCAGTTTGCACAATTTAATTAAGTTTCTGATCACCTTTGAGGTTAGCAACTAGTATTTAGTACTTGCATTGGATGCAAACTGAGAACACACTACCTATTGCTTTTGTTTTGATCTGGTCCTGACCTAGTCAAATAACCTGGGGCCCCAAACATATCCTTAACAGTACCCCTGACACCAATCCTATAGCACTTTCTCCCTGCTATCGCCCTAGCTCCCAATATCTGGGAAACTCCTGCATTTCTCTCCAAAGAGCAAGGAGAATGGCATGGGTCTCCCACTATCCTCTGTAAGCATAAGTAGCAGCATTGTATTTTACTCAGTTTTTGGGTCATATCTGCTAGGCAAAACCCATGGCATATATTTCTCTTGCCACTGTTGATGTTGGCAGACAGCCCTGAATGGCTCATGAAAGAAACTCTACAGAGACAGAAACAATATGCACCTCTCAGAAGTGGTTGCAGAATCAGGTTTGATCAGACGGTTTGGGGGGGACAACACCCCAAATTCTTGAAAGCAAAACTCATGTCACATCTAGGTGTTACAGCATAGTGGGGTGAAAACTGCAGGGGTGGTAGCTCTTACTGAGGCCACAAAGCCTGCCAGGTTTCAGGATCAGTGCTGGAGTTGGTGGGGAACTGCCCCTTA
>NW_017728948.1:18038871-18071774 GCF_001723895.1 Crocodylus porosus
GTGCTCCCTGCTTCGCTGATCCCAGAATTCACTGCAGTCTCTGCTTCAGGCTTTCTGTTCTCCATCTTTCATGTAAATGAATGGTCATCTGGTCCCATCTCCGATGCAAATGAGACCTAGGGCAGTTGTTTCACTTTTGTCACCCTTATCTGGAGGTTTTAGGTGTGTCTCTCATTGCATCTTAATCAGTTTCTGTTTGGGGGGGGCGATTCTTTGTGAGTCAGACAGTCTGGGTCCTGTGTCAGGGTTCCCCAAGAACATGGAGCTGACAGGTAACAGTTCCCCCCAAATCCCTGCACTGATATTCTTGAAACTTGGTAGGTTTCATGCTCTCAGCAGAGGCTACCATCCTGGAAAACTTTGTCCAAATCAGACAAGAAACAACAAAGTTATAGATTTCATTGATTCCCCCATTATACCCTATGGCCAGATCTCCAAGGCAGCTCCAAAGCCTCAGAGCCACTTTGGCTGGATCGAGG
The DNA here is from genome assembly GCF_001723895.1 of Crocodylus porosus. NCBI lineage: Eukaryota > Metazoa > Chordata > Crocodylia > Crocodylidae > Crocodylus > Crocodylus porosus. The sequence goes on from NW_017728948.1 coordinate 18,039,351, forward strand.
CGGAAACCCAGTCCAGAGCTCCGAATCAGATCGTGGCCATCTGAAGCAGCCCGATCCGAAGCCGAATCAGATCACTGCCGACTCACACAAACCTAAACGTCAACAGCCAAGCGAACAGAAAATTATCTAAATAGGTTTTGTTCTCTAGCCAAGTACCAGTTTATACCTTTGCTTAATGTGAATGGAAGAAAGTTTAAACTCATGTAAGTTTAAGTTCTTTAGGTATTTAGCTGAGCTCAGCATCACATTTTCAGTTGGCATGCATCAGCATAAACACAAAGCCCCAGGTGTCACATTTGCTTGATTTACAAAATGACATCTTTGAATAGTTGCCTAAAGCAGGCTCAACCAAATCCTTAATCGTATCCATTATTGATTTAGCCTGTTTTGTAGTTTATGAATTTGCAAACCAATCCCAATTTTTGTTAATACACTTGCTATAGCTACTCATTTGTCCAAACAGGTTATCCAAAATGTACTAACTAACGCTGTTTGCTTGGCTGCTCATGTTAATGTCATGTTGTTTTGGCTTTCTTATAAAAGTATATTATAGCAGGACTACCAACATTTCTATACCAAAAGTAAAACTTCCAGTATAACTTTTGAACAAATTATAGTGTGTTAAAATTAACGGAACTCTGGGAACTTGTGAACATTTTCATTAATACAAAACACTTGTCCACATCCTCATAAATAATTAATGACCCCATGAATGACTATGCACTAGACAGTGTCTGATATACTGAAACATTCATGAATAATGGTTTTTAAAAAAAACCACCCAGCTCTATTCAGAGTCCTGAAAACTCAATCTGGATTTGGAAGTCAAGCAGGTTTGTTGTGGCTCATTCATCAACACCAACTAAATTCTATTTGCAAAATCCCAGTTAACAATTCTGTTGATTATGCATGAGCTTATGCACCCATAAGTATATGAGCTCAATAAGGCTGAGAACTATGTAAAACTGAAAGGACAATTTGGCATTTAATGCAGTATAACTGTGGATGTATACAGAAGAACAGTACATATTTCATTTCTATTCAAGAAGCTCATTACAAATCTAGATTTTGTAAATGCAAATCTGGAAAACAAGAACAAATGCAAGTTAGCTCAGGCTTAGAGAGCTGAGCAAGTAATCCAAGATGCATACAGAAGTTCGTGAAACTTTCCAAATAATTAAAAGAACTGCAAATATTTTTTTCTTATTTTCTCATCTCTAGATTTACCCATCTTTCCTATTTCAAGAAGCAATAGATTTTCTCACTTTAATTGTAAAGTCACAGGTAAAGATGAGTGAAACTTTAGTGAATGATGTATTCACAAAAAACAGAGCTAGTTTTAACTTTCTTGAAAATCATGCAAGTTTGGATCCAGTTGTCTAGTTTCAGCTGAAACATGAATATTTTTTGAGAGTGTCAAAACTTTGGCATTTCTGAAGGCAAGTCTTGGACTGGCTTCAAAACAGTGGGGTAAAAGTGGATAACACCAAAACAGATCTATTTTAGAGCACATATTTGGACTATGAACTGTGAGGGTTAAAATTCCTCCAATGGTAGTGAGTCCTGGAGCTGCAGCCACACATGGAGCAATGCCACAGGGTGGTGGTGGATGGCGGCAACAGCCACTGTGTGCAAGCTTCCCCCACCGCTGCTCTGGGACCAGCCACTGCTACTCCCCAATGTAGTATATTTTTTAAAAATGCCATATTTTCAAGAATTCCGGATTTTTGATATCCGGATTTATGAGCTTATACTGTAATATCAATAATCACTCAGTCACAAAATGCTAGTCCTCATATTGTCCAGCACTGTTGTATCTCATGTGCATTTTCTCTTCCTTCATTGCACCACATTCACTATGACTGCAGCCTTTGAGTCAGGCAAAACAACATTCAAGTCAAAAGTGAATAACAGCTACAGGATTTGTTCCTAGAGCTCTCATTTTTAAGAAGGTTGCTTTTATGAAGAGAAGTCCTGAGATCTTGCCTCAGCTTTTTATTCACCTGTTACTCAAGCAAAATTCCCCTGAAGCAAATGAATCTGCTCACGTTTACTCAAAGGATATGGGGTGTAAAATTTAAGAGCAGCTAATTGACTCAGTCCTATTGACTTTTCAAGGAGACTTGAGACTAGGTCTTGAAAGCAAGAGGTATGACAATTTACCTAGTTTGAGATCGGTCCCCTTAAGCTTCTAAGGTGACAGACTTGAAACTCCCCCCCCCAGCCCTCCCCCCCAAATGCTTTATCAGAAGAGGAAGTGCATCAGTTCGACCCAGCATCTGTATAAGAGATGCGCTTCAGTGGGAATTTTGGTGTTTTTATCTAAAGCTGATTCAATCAGCTATTAGCTAAAAGTGCCAAAAAGACCCACTGAACCATGCAATCTAGATGTGGGGCAAGCTGGCTCAAACTAATGTGATGCCTCTTCTGGGCACGTGCTGTGCTTGCATGGTAAAACCATCCTTTAGCAAAAGAAAACGTGGTTCACGTAGTTTCAAATCAGATTTGTCTCAATCTGATTCTGACATGGAATGAATAAGTAGAGCAAGTGATTCTACAGGCAGTGACAGTGACACTGGAGGTGCCACCATGACCTCAGTGGAAGAGAGTTAAACTCTGTTGCAGCAGGTAAGTGGAAAACCAACAGCATAGCACTCAGAGCTCTTTGGGTATGCTAAAATTAGTGTGTCAACAGTTTTCAGTGCCTTTGTCTTTTTTCTTTAAATGTAAACAAACGATGTAAGGGAAGTACATGCTATTGTGTATTGTCTTTACATTTTTACAAGTCTTCCAATAAAAATAATTTTTTTCTACATAAAGCTTTTAATTTGTTCGAATATAACATTTAAACCACATGAAGTGTGATGTATTTATTTATTTTTTCTAATCAAATATTTCAGTTTAAAAAGTTGTGGCTGTTGGGATAGAAAATTAACATGGGGGTACGTTTTCAGTTTTGTCTACTAAATAGAAGTCAAATAAACATGCTAAATCAGATCACGGTCTATTTAAAGCAGTGGAAAAATTTCCAGAAAACCCACATCTCTGGGAACTGCAGTGTAAATTTTCAAGAGGTCAAGAGTGGCCCTGTAGACATGGGACAGCTGGCATACAGCAAATCTGTACCTTTTTGAAAGGATGCCTGGTTTATAAATCCTGAATAGAGTTTACACTTGAGCTAATTGCAACATTGCTTAGTATTGAAAAGGTGGAGTCTTATCACAGGATGTGTGTGAAGGCGTGAGACAAAACTCACTGCATGGAGGGCCAGCAGGGCTGCAGCTGGAGACTGGCAGGGAAGGAAAATACCCACCCCACTTCTGAAGCAGCCTCTCACTCAGGATTGGAGGAGGGAGGCTGCCCAAAGGTACTTCCAGCCCCAGAGAGGGGCAGAGAGGGGTCAGTCCCCTATAGGCTGCAGGGAGAGGGGAGTGGCTGAGACTTCCAGGGCTGCCACAGTGACCCTGAACAGGAGACAGGTGGGAGCCTGCACACATGTGGCTGGTGGTAATCTCCAGAGTGGAGCATCAGCTGAGGATTTGGAGAGAGGGAGTCCACAAGGCCCGTGATAATCTCCAGAGTGGAGTTTTCAACCGAGGATCCAGAGGAGGGCCTGAGGGAAAACTATAGTCCCAGGAAGAGCCGTCCTGCACATGGGGGAGACTCCAATGAGACTGTGAGTGTTCACAGGGGTGCAGGGCAGGCCAGTGCATAATAAAGACTGAACTAAGGGATTTTGTCTTGATCATTGCGATTGTGATCTTGAGAACCTGATCCCGGGTAAAGGGGACATAGACAGAACCTGACAAGAAAGCTGAGAGCAGCCGGGGTTTTCTTTGGGGTTTTTTTTGCAGTTTCTTTTGATTTTGAGCACAGGCCAAGACCAGCCCTGGAAAGGTGTACGTAATAGAGACCAAAGGTCACCGTGGGGTAGAGGGCCAAATAAGACCACAACAGGCAGCATTGCGACCTGGATGCAGAAGAATTTGGTGAGCACCATCTGGAGAGGCTAGGCTGGGGTAAAGGGGAGGTTTGGAGCCCCACAGAAGAAACAGGGATCGAGACCAGGCAGGATCACTGTGGGCAGTGCCTTCTGGGAATACATGTCATCAAAGTCATGGCAAGAGAGAAAACATAAGACCAACTTCCTGACAGACCAGGTGATCCAAAGCCAAGGTCCTCCCTGTCACCACCTGTAGGCAGACGAGTTCAGGGAAGTGGTAGCAAGTCCTACAATACCCACCGCCATCACAATGTTCAGAGACCAAACTTCAGGCTTTGCAAAACTCCGCTGCTACAAATTGACATTGGCCTGTAAGCATTTTCAGGGTTTAAAATCACGCACCAAAAAATGGTCTGCCCAAACTAACTTTAGATTACATCCAGAGGTGATCTAACTTTACACAGAGAAAGGATTAACCCACCAATGCTCAACCAGAATGCTATGGGAAAACTAGGAGTTGGCATTTTCTGAGGGGTGCTCTGAATCTAAAAAATGGTGAGAACCACTGAGTTAACCCAATTCTGAAAATGCCCGTACCCATTCATGGCACAACTCTGGGGCTGGAAATGCCCAGCCACTCACCACAGGCCTGAAGCTGTTCTGTTTCTACAACCCCTGACCAGGTTATTTTTACTTCTTCAAGCCCTCCCCCACCAACTATTCCCCCTGGACCAGGGAGAAGCAACCAGTATTTTGGGTGTGGTTGCACCCCTGCCCCCCTCCCAGCCCCCTTCCTCCCTCCTGGTGGGCAGACCATGTCTCAAACACAGCAGCTGGAGATTTTAAACCTCAGAAGGAAATCACTTCCTGCCCTCCTTCCCTTCCCCTGCATGCTCTGAGACATGTCCCTCTCCTCTACCTTCTGGTGAGCTCTACTCTGAGCAGTATATGGGTGTACACCTTGTCAAAACAACAAGGCCCGCCCCCTGCCAGGTGCCATGCCCTTTGCCCCGCCCCCTGGCCACCATATTGGACACCATTTTGGGACCAGAAGTCCCATCCCTAACCCCTGACCTTTGCCACCAGAAACCCTGCCCCTTCCCCCAGAAGTACACCATTTGGGGTGTTTCTGGCACTGAAACAGGAAATCCCACCCCATCACATGCCCCTATGGCCTCATGAGACCCAACCCCTGGCTGCCATCTTGGCCACCATGTTACATTCCAGAACACCCCGCTCCCGTCACATTCCCCTGTGACATCAGAAAGTTCACTCCCTGACTGGGAAACGCCGCCCTTCAAGCTGCACGGCCCACCTTGGGCCCCCCCTAGGCTGTGAGGCACAGGCGGGGGGTATAGGAAGCAAGGGGTTATGACTCTTTAACAACTTCCCCTGCCCCCCTCAACCAATCTGTGGGGTGGGGGAATTTCAGGGGCATTGGACCTCACCTGAAAACAGCAACAAACCAGTCAGGGCAAGTATAGGAAGTGGGACCAAAGCTGGAAGTCCCTGGTCAGCCTCTTTTCTAAATCCTGTTGGGAAACCCTCCAAACCAGGCTGCATGTTTTCTGAGACCACACTAATGCAGACAGAAGCAAATATGGATTCTTACACTTTGGAAGCCTCAGACACTGTTCAGACATCTCTTGGCAGCACTATAGATGAGATCTTGATGGCTGAGCCAGATTCCCAGACTCACAAAACAAACCCAGGGACCGTGGCAGACCCCCAACAGACCACACCAGAGTCACTAGCAGAGAGCATGGAAGTGGCAGACAAGCTAAACCCGAAGGGCTCTGCTGAGGTAACTAATCTAGATTTTATTTTGGAGGGAGCAGCTTTCTGTGGTAACAGGGTGGGTCTGTGTTAACTATATAATCTCTTTGCAGGTAGATGATACCTTTATAAAGAGCTTTCAAAACTTATGCATTGGTAGACTTGTGAGAATAAAGGTCCCTTACATGAACTGGTTTTGTTCATGTCTAAAAGAGAGGAGTTCGAGACAAGGCTGACAATGAATGTATCAGTTTTGTCTGAGTCTTCAAAGCCCCTGGAGCAGGCATATGAACTTATGTAGGTTACAGAGTTAAGGTATGAACCTGTGGAGGTCATGGAGTAGCTCTGTTCAGGGAAGGATTTTCTGTGCATCTAAAAGAGAGGAGTTCAAGACATGGCTGTTTAATTCTGTATGTGCTGCTTTTCTTTACCTGATTAGTAAATCCTGTTTTATCACTGTTTAAATTTGTTGTCTGGCCATACACATGTTGACAAGGAGAGTGCCATGGTTATCAACCATGTCTACATGGGAGGCTTTGTTAAAGGAAGTTATTATACACTCCTGGGGCAGTGGGGAGTTTTCCTGGGGTGAACTCACTTTTTCAAGCAGCCAAAGGCTGGAATAAGAATCTGAACAGATGCCAAGTGACTGCCTGGCTTTCAGATCAAGATGCTTACACGCTACATAACTCGGCAAGAAGATATTTTAAAAGAAACAAGACTGTTGTTTCAGATGTTGATGCACAATGGCAGGAAGATTTGGTGGATATGTAACAGTTCTCCAAACACAACAGTGGTTTTAAGTACATCTTAAGAGTGATAAACATATTATCCAAGCATGCCTGGGCCTTGGGACTAAAAGGCAAGTTGGTAGGTCAAATATCCAAGGCCTTTAAAAGCATTTTTTAAGCGGGCCATGTGCCTCAAAACTACAGACTGACGGGGGAAGGAATTTTTAAATAAGTCTTTAAGCAAACTGCTTATGCAATATAATATCCACCATTTTGTTACAAATTATTATAAACAAATATGTGGAGGTCTTTTACAGCCCACACCTTTCACTACATGGATGCATTACCAGAGTTTCTAAAGAGTTATAACCACAGCTTTCACAGAACTATTCATGCCAGGCCAGTTGATGTGAACGCCTCAACCTCTCCCTGAGTGTAGAAAGCAGTGTGAGGAGACTACTTTAAAACAAGGATTCAATTCATTGCATCTGTACATGGACATTGTTGAACATCAGCTTGTCGACAATCCGCATTATGTCCCCATAAATCAACATCACATTGACACAATCAGCACTGAAATAAAGATGGATCAGAACAGAGATGTCTCATTGTGCTTTGGCAAGGTGATAGTTAAACTTCACCTGCACCCCAGGAGGACTTTGGGGTTTTAAAATAAGAAAAAGCACAATGGTGATGGTAAAAAATTTTGGGGACCCTACCTTGTACAGAAATTATTACGAAACCCAGGCAAGGTATGGTCTCCCCAGTTATCAGGGGATGCCCGTGATGTACAGGGCTGGTGTAGAGGCATATTTTGCAGCCTCTTTAAAAAAGCCATCCTGCTTTTCTAAAAGGGTTTGGAGATTATTAAACCCCACATTAAAAATGCAGCTGAAAACAGCCCAAGATGTTTTTGACCACGTCTCCCAAGCTGTTCAGAATAAGATGGGCAGGTCAGCAAAGTACGATGGGTCTAGTCTCATGTATATTAAAAGAAGGAACCTTAAAACAAAGATAGCTGCATCATGCCCCCAACCCCTTAAAAGAAAGAAGCTAAGATACCAGGTCAGGCATATGCAAAAGACCAAGAAACAGCCATCTAGGAGAAAGGAGGGCACACTCCTGGAAGAAAAAGAAATATATTTTAACTGACATGACTTTTGTTCATGGTAGGTCTGAAGAGTGCACCAAATCTGAACTGGATTTGTTTCAAGTATCCTCCACGCAGACCAGCATTGAGAAAATCTGTACATTGAGATCCTCTCACTATTGGCTATTATGGAATCTGTCCCCCTTGACGTTTTCATTGCCAGGAATGGTGAAGATTATATGGATTTGAACAACAAGTTATTGTACCTTTGTTGCAAGACTGTAAAAGGCAATGAAACTGTTCTTGATGATGGGGCTGCAGTGGGGATGGTGAATTACCCACTGGCCTCTATTTTCATCCAGTTGGATATCACTCTGGAAGATTGTCTCATAAGCTAAAACAACAACTGTTACCCTTACTGAGCCTTTATTGAATTGGTGCTCAACTGCAGTGATGACACCCTCGCCATTGAATTTTTAGCTGGTTTGTTTTACAAAGACACCCCAGGAGAACATAAAATGGTTGTGTTGGATGGCGATAATCAAGGGTAGGAGACAGGCAAACTGGAGTGCCAGAGCAAAAAGTTAGAGCCACCTCCACAGTGATTTGTTTTTTCAAGAAATTCTTTTGTTGAATGGCATGGACATGAATATTAAACTGACTTGCACTAAAGACTCCTTCCGTTTGCTGGGTGCCCTAGCAGTTGGACACTAAGCTACTAATTACATTTTCCTTTCTTTTTGTGAAGAAAGTGGAGGTGACCCTGGGCATCCAACTAAATACCCCATAGACTGTGTGGGTTTGAAAGTATTTAGCATCCCTGCTGGCAGCTGGGTCAGTAATCAGGAGAATCTGTTTTTGGGACAGTTGCCCAAGCAAGTTATCATCGGGTTCATGGATAACACTGCCTTTAGTAGGAACCGTGCCAAGAACCCCTTCAATGTTAAACATTACAGTATTAATTTTGTTGCCCTGTATGTTGATGGAGAACAAATTCCAGCGACACCACTACAACCAGATTTTGAGAATGGTAACTGAGTCAAAGAATATATGCATCTGGTGCAGACTGCTGGTAAGCATATGAAAGACCGTTCCCTATTGATCGACAGTAAGGAGTTTGCCCAGGAATATACCTTGTTTGTTTTTGACCCATCTCACTAGGAATGTGCTGACCATTATTCCTTGATTAATACCAGGAACCTAAGAGCAGAAATAAGCTTTGCTAGTGCTTTGCCTACCTTTATCAACATGATCATGTATGGGGTCTTTGATAATGTTATGGAGATAAATCAGCAGAGAAACATCCTGTTCAATTATATGTGACAATGGACAGCAAACAGCTCTCTTGGGTTTCATCCATGGACCCTCACACCAAAGAGGGTTTCTTAGATGTGTTCCCCTGTGACTGGCTCCCTAAGGCTCAGTGGTCTTAAAGACCCCCAAGCCCAGTAGTCAAAGTGCACATGCATGATCAGCCAGGAGAACACTGGCTGGCAATTTACCTAGCAGATCAGAACCCTGGAGAGTTTTTTTTGATTCATACGGTCACCCCCCCAAAACAGCAGTCTGTGTCCTCAAAGTATTATGTTCTTTTTTAAATAAGAATGCTACCTGTATTGGGCATGTCTTGACCTATGGTAAAGGTTGTCCAGTGTTCCAGATGTTCCTGGTTCTCAGCATTATCCAGAACAGAAGACTGTACATTCAGCTCGGCCATGAATGTACATTCAGCTCAGGTATTTTCATAAAGATACCCCAACTTTTAGGCGGATGTTTGCTAGAAGAGGTGTGGTCTGAAGGGCTCCCCAAACTAAGTCGAGCATGTTAGAACTCATGATGAGCATTTCTTTGTATACAAAACTCCCTTGGTCATCCCAAAAAGAAATATGCTTGTGCTGACTCAATTTGCTGGGCAACACTTTACAATTTTTCCTGTACTGGGAGGACACAGTATCCAGCACTTCCTGAACAGTGGGGTCAGGATTCATTGGCATTTCTAGGGGATTCTGTTCTGGCATGAACAGGGTTAATTGGTCACCCTGTTTCACATGCATCAGGTATTTTTGAAGCACAGCAGCATACAGTTTAGCTTTATCATATTTGTCTAAACCCTGCCTTTGGAAAATGTCCCTCACTTCAGCATCCAATAAGTGGGTCACCTCAGGTCTTGTATTTTCCTGAGGTGGTGGGGAAGCCTTTAATCACTCCAGCTGGTGCCTGGGCACCAGGTACATTTTTTCTGCATATTCCATCACTGCTTAGTCAAATGCCCCATGGATCAGAGGGATGGCAAAACTTAACAGGGATCTAATACACCCACCCAACTGTTTCACCAGCTGTTCCTTTTTTTAAGATTCTGCATCTCTTTTTCAGTACATAGATTTGGTGGGGTGTCAAAGGGCTGTTTCCTTTTAAGGTGTTCAGAGCAATTTCTGAAATGGCCACTACTATATCCTCAGAGGCCGAGCAGAGTATAGCTTCTAGGACTGCGCAAAGCTTTGGTCCGTGATTTGATTTGGCAGAGATTCAGCCCAATTAGGTGGCCAAATCTCCAAATCCAAATCGAATCAGAGGACCCTTTAATCTCTCCAAATCCAACTGGAACCTTCCAAATCGATTTGGAGAGATTTGGCGATTCAGACACAGAGGCAGCTTTAAATGGTTTTTCTACATACCTCTAGGTAGCAGGTGGCTTGTGAACACTGCAATGCTGGGTGCATGGAGCATCCCAAAGAAGTGCAGGGGGCTGCACAGCGTGCTCAGCAGCAGACTCAGAAGTGGACCAGAGGCACTTCCAGTCCACTTCTGGGTCCACAGGGCAGCGCGGGGGGGGGCCCTCACATGCCCTCCCAACTCAGCAACTGGTGCCTCTTGGGTCTGGAGGGGCACCCAGGGTCCCCCTGCAGTTGATCGCTGAGCCAGGGGTGCAAGGGGGCCCCCAGCATGCTTGGCAGTGGACCCAGAAGTGGACCAGAAATACTTCTGAATTTGCTGCCTAGCATGTGGAGGCCCCTCCACCCCCTGCACTCCCGTGGGACGCTCCATCCACTCCACCATCACAGTGTTCACAAGCCATGCTGATAGCTCGAAGTATGTAGAAAAAACATTTAAAGCTGCGTCTGTGTCCAAATCAGCATCGAATCTTCAGATTTGGATTCAGCTGAATCAAATCAGGGACAGTGATTCAAATAAATGAATCGAATCCCTGTCCCTGATTTTGGGATGAATCCGAATCGAATGGGCCTGCTTCGCACACCCCTAATAGCTTCCTTCTGCTGGGAGGAGGATTGAATAAGCAGTTTTAATAGCACCAAATTTCTTTTCACATAGTCAGACATGTTCCTCTTCTGCAGGCTCAGGAGCTAAAAAAGACCCCGCTGCTACATCATCTCATTTTATGCCCACCTACTGCTTTTTTCAAAGTGTAAACTACTGGCTGGTTAGGAGCAAAAAACCCAGTTCTTAATCTAAAAGTGTCTGGGGTAGAAGCATTTAAGTCTATCACCAGATATCCATAAGGTTTTTTAGTGGCGCCCTTAAAAGCTTCTAGAAAAAACTGGGCCTTGCCCGAGTACATATGGCTTGCCAGGGATAGCACCTGTAGCTTATCCCTGAGAGTTTTAAACAGAACTATGTATTTTGTGTTGAGGGTAATGGTGTGACACTTCTCCGCCCCCGCCCCCCCGACAGAAAACATCCTGAACTTTATACATGATGCCAAGGTTCCTGCGATCTACATACTTGGTAAAGGCTCTCTCTATTTTACCACTCTCACAAGCAGAGTCCATCAAATCATCCACCACAACCATATCTACCTTATTCGGAGGAAACAACCAGTCACTATTAAGACCGTCCAGCAGTCCCTCCACAAATTTGATAAAAGGATATTTACAAAAAAGTCCTTTACACAAAGGTTGCCAACAGCTATGGCACCACATGATATTCCCAGGCATAATAGACAACAGGCTGTCAGCATTATCCAGAACAGTTTTTGTTGTTTTGGTTTTTTTTAAATAAAGTAGCTTTTGCCCCAGTTGCTAGGCCCTGCAAGAATCACAGAAAAGGGGGTGCTTCCAGTACATATCCAAATTCAAAAACTGTGCGTGGAGGGACTTAAAGTTTTCTGTGAGGGCCCTTTTGTCATAAATGACTTTCTACGTTTTCTTAATAGTCTTGGTTTTGATTGTCCACTGCCGTTTGTTCCTGACAACAAAGCTATGCAGTACTGCAGTGATTTTAGGGGTGTCCCCGACAGGGTTTGCTCTGTAATCAAGAATGAGATCTCTCAAGCTCTCAAGTTGACTTGAACAGTTGTCCACATTCAAGATAAATCACTTTGACCTTTAAGCAAGCCTTTCCTCCCAACAGTTTATACCCATAGGTTTTTCAGGCCTGCTGACAAACTCCATGATGTATTCATCTGGTGGGATCTCACTTGTGAGCTTACTTAAATAACTGCCTAGTGGAGGCTTCCAGTCTCCTTTGTAGCTCACAAATATTACAGAGTCTGCATCGGCTTGCAAGCCAACAGCTCATATAGGTCTAAGCATGCACACATGGTGGTGAAACAGGCTATAAAGATATTTGTGTTGCCTGAGAGTGTGTAACACTCTTCAGCATGCTTCCAAGACATGCAGGCCTTCTCATCATCGATAAAAGTCACAGGAGTAAATGTCATAGGCAGGAGAAAAGAGATAGCCAAAGTAGTCTTCAGGGTCTCTCATGATGCTGGTGTGCGGAGGTTTATCCTCTGGGCAAATTTACCCCTCATAGAATTTAGAAACAATTTTGCAATTTAACGCTTTGCAGGTTGGGTTTAATATGCATTAGGTATAAAGATATACCTTCTTTTGGGAAGCAATTGGCCACATATTGGTCTTATTTGTTTTTGTCAGTACACCAGGTGGGATAGCCCAAGGCTTCCTCTTTGTTGGAGGTGGAGTGTCTATGTACTTTTCAAGAACTGTGTTAGGCATCTCAGGAAAATGCATTCATGGTTTTTGTCCACATAAGATTTACACTTCTAACAAGACTGTTTTAGACAGACAGTCAATATATTTTTTCAGAGGCCAGAGCTGCGAGTCTAAGCACTGTTTGGACCGACAGACCAGTTTACACTTAGGACATCCCTGTGCTTCATCCATGTTATCTGCACAGTCTGGCCTCAGACAGAGGTGGCACCAGAACCTGGGTGCATGGCTATGGCTGTACAGCATCTAACAAAAGGTGACAATTTCTCACCCCAAAAGCCTTTTACACCCAGAACATCATAATAATGGTCATCATGCAACACAAGGAAATAAGCATTTGGGTACCAGGGCATGTTGTGCATGTTAAAAGAACCACCACCCCATTTCCCCCGTTATGCATTACTATATGAACGTTAACCTTTACAAGGTCTTCAGTCAATGCTACATCCTTCAGCATAACCTGTTTTTGAGCTGACTACCCCAACTTCTCATGCACCATGTAGCAGTTCTGCATCTGTGGCTCCTCCAAGTGTCAGAGCAAGCCGACTACCAGCAAAACAAAAATTATCAAAAGGTGTTCAGATAGATTAAATACCCGCTCTTTTTGACAATGATTTTGGAATAGGGGATAGAACTTATTACTCTATGGGCACCACCATGCATACCTCTTACCATGACCACAGCTAGCCCAAATGTTGAGTCAAACAGTATTTATCTCTGACTTTGTAACAGCTTACTGATGCACTCTACAGACAGGTTGGTGGATATGTCATTTAAAATTGGTGGGGTGTTTTCCTCTGAGGAACCACATAGTCTTTTCTTTTTTTTACTGTGTCTTTCTGCTCTGGCTTTTGGGCATTCTGATCCTCAGGGTGAGCATTTCAGCGAGTGCTGTTAGAAGCCTTCGAACTAGATCCCATCTCTCTGGTGCTTCTGGAACATCAATCCCCTTCTTTGGAGGTATTGCATGAGATCACTTAGGAACCAAAATTGACATCTCAGCATCAACAATTCACTTTCAAGATGAATATCTGCACACACGCAGATGCACGAACACACACTTACCATAGAAAGCCACTCCCTCATAAATAAATATATACATACACATATTTAATGAAAACAGTAATCTAGATTATTGTTACCTCAGCAGAGCCCTTGAGATTTAGCTTGTCTGCCACTTCCATGCCGTCTGCCAGTGGCTCTGGTGCTGTCTGTTGGGGGGTCTGCCACGGCCCCCGGATCCGCAATGGGGAGCCAGGAATCCATCTCAACCACCAAGATCTCCTCCTGCTGCCGAGAGATGTCTGAACAGTGTCTGAGGCTTCCAAAGTGTAAGAATCCATATTTGCTTCTGTCTGCATTAGCGTGGTCTCAGAAAACATGTGGCCTGGTTTGGAGGGTTTCCCAACAGGATTTAGAAAAAAAGAGGCAGATCAGGGACTTCCAGCCTTGGTCCTACCCCCTATACTTGCCCTGATTATTTCAGCGCCATTCTTGGGGGAGGTCTGATGCCTCTGAAATCCCCCTACCCCACAGATTGGTTGGGGGGATGGGAAAATTTGGTAGGAGGCATCACAACCCCTTGCTACATGATACCCTGTGCCTGTGCCTTACTGCCTAGGGGGGCTGAGCTTCCGGGGTCCCAGGGTGGGCCGTGCAGCTTGACAAGCAGTATTTTTTAGTCGAAGAGCAGACCCTCTGATAACATGGGATGAGAACACAGTGTTCTGGAATGTGACATGGTGGTGAGGGGTTAGGCCTTATGAGGTCATAGGGGCATGTGATGGGGCAGGAATTTTTGTTCCAGGGCCAGAAACACCCCAAATGGAGTACTTCTGGGGGAAAGGGCAGGACTTCTGGTCCCAAGATGGCAGCCAGGGGCAGGGCTTGTCATTTTAACAAGATGTACACTGATATACTACTCTGCATTACTGAGAGGGCAAGAGGGACTTCCTGTCCCACTCCAGCTGGGCTGCGTAGGGGCTGGACTCAGCCTGAGACAGCAGCAGGCAGGTTCCCATCCTTGTGCCTGCTCCTGGGCCGGCACAGAGCACCCGAGGGGCAGCAGACAGAGAGGGGGAGCCTGCCTACCCGCCACTGCCACCAGTGTCACAGGATGAACCCAGCCACCACCCTGCCTGGTTGGAGTAGGGACAGACCTTCCTTCACCCCTAGGCAAGGGGACAGACAGCAGACAGAGGCAGCGGCAGACTAATAAGGAACAGAGGGAGCAAGTCTAAGCAAAGGGGAAGGGAGAGAGAAATGATTACCTGCTTCAGGACTGCTGCTGCTTCTGCCATGTGGTCAGGAAAGCAGGGTACATACACCACTGTACCCCACCCCCATCCAGCTCGATCCCTGTTCAGTAGTGAAGGGGAGAAGTGGGGGTGCAAATATACATCCCTTTAAAAAAATGGCTCGAGTTGGCAGAGACTTTAAAAGCACAAAAGCCAACCAAAAAAAGGAACTCCACACAACCCCCCAAACATATCAACCCCCCATTCCCAGCCTCCACCCACTCAACATGGAAGGCAAGAGTATATATACCAAAACCAAACCCTCTATAAATAATTATGAACAGGTAATTTTTGCATGGGATTTAAATTACAGAAGCAGCAGTCCAAAGTCTAGCCCATCTACTTACTTATTCAAGATTCTCCATTTCATGTGTGATTTGATATAAAACACCTAGATAAAGCTAGCTCCGTTTCATTCTGTCACCAACTCATAATGAGAGCAGATACACTGCATGAATTTTGCTTGAAGAATAATCTTGTGTCCCACACAATTACATTGCTGAATATAATTTGATTAATCTAAAAGCTTCCTTGACATAACCATATCTTAGGTTGATGGAGTGTTAACAACATTAATGGTTCTTACCAAGAAGAAATACTCAAGATAATGAGATATTATCAAGATGGGGCACTAAAGCTAATATTCTTACAACAGCGAGATAAAACTTAATTGTGCCAATAACCTTTTACTACAATATAGCACACATCCTTTTTTTGTTAAAATCAGAAAGGATATTCAGCCATTTTAGGATTGTAATCTTCACAAAAAGTTGCTTTTCTTTCAAGATAGCTTTAGCAAATATGGCAGCAAATATTTTGCATTTATATAGCAACCTCTAAAAATACCAAAGCTCTTAACCAGAACAAAATGAACTCAGTTTTCTTAGATCTCCTGTAAGAGGGCACTCCCATCTCCTAAAATAGATGAACACCCAATTTTTCAACAAACCTACGCTGCCAAAAGAAGTTAATAGTTCATGCTTTGCAACTCCAGAGAAAAGTTTGCTCTAGGGAAAGCCTGACTATTTAAATGGCCTATTTCTGAGGAAGGTGGAAGTTCAAATACATTAAATACGAAGTCAAACTATTTTCAAAAAGAGCCTACACACTCTCCCCATGAAAGTCTCAGTTCACAGTAGTAAGCTTACTAGCCTTGAATGCCAAAACCTCACTCAAAACTAGTGAAATTATGACAATTTCTGAGTAGAATGAATTTTGATTTCAGCCAGAGTGCAAAAGATTAAACTGGCCCTCTTTGCATGCTGTTCAGATTTACTCCTTTCAGCAGGGGTAGGGGCTACTGCTGATTTATATCCACATACAAATTTGCCTCAAAATTAAGTGTCAGTTTGCATTAATACACTTTGGAAAGGAGTTTACCAACATTATTTACACTCATTCTTCATTTGAAGCAGCCGTTCTGCCTCTGGCAAGACTCCTACCTTACATTGCTTTCCCCTCCATCTTTGGGGGATCTGTACTTAACTTATGTATACTCTACTATTCTGAGGTCAACTTGCCACTTAAAGCCTAGTGCATATTAGGTGCTCCCCTGCAAGTCTAAATTTTGACAAGTTAAGAGATCCAAAGCCATATAGAGCATCCATGACCTGTGCACTCTTGTGTTGCAAACAACATTTAGTAGGATCTGCAGCAACATATTACAGAAAGGTGTAAGACCTTGCACAAATCATTTGTGGTCAATACCTTTGGCTTCATAGCAAAGGTGTCAATCCACTAGTGTGGAGGAGCTGCATGAAATGCATGACATTTCAAGGCAGGCAGGGCTTTATTTTGGTAGGTGCACTATGATACCGGGCTGTCCAGGAAACCTGCAGTTCCCTTACAATTCTGTACCATTTCTAGGAGTATCTTCTTAACAAATAGCAGCATTTCTCATCTGTCCCATTGCCTTTCTAAACAGATTCCTTTTTTTTCTTCTTGGGAACACACTTTAAGGTAACACCCTCCAATGTAAATCCAATTTGCAGATGTGCACAGTAACTAGCATCCTTTTCACTACTCATCCAGAACTTTAGACCTGCATACAGAATTCCCAACATGCCCATGCTACCCTATTCAGCCTTCACCACAATCAGCTGTTATGTGCTGCCCCTATAACTAAAGCTGTAAATAGATATGGCATTTCCCCCAGGAGAAAGTCTTCTGTTCCAAGACAAGTCCATTGTCCCACTTCAAGTACCTGTGAAGGATGCAAAGATGTGCCAACGCTTTCTCCAGCACATTGATGTGTGCATCTTACCATTCCAGGGACAAGCATTTAAGGGAGGGGTGGACAAAATAGGGCCCACGGTTGTCACAGGCCAGCTGGGCACTGTGAGTATAATCAATTCAGTTACAGACTGACTGAGCACTACAACTTTATTAGCCACTGAGCTTTTTGGTTCGGGATCGAGGAGGTGATGTTGGGAGGAAAGCAATGACAAGTTTCTCTTATAAAAAGAATAAATTTTACTTATAAAAAAAGATATAGTTTACACATATGACAGTTAGTAAAAAGGTTAGGCTAATAAACAGACAACACAACAATGCAAGTTAAAATTGACAGTGATAATAAAACAGACAAAGAGAAAGAAATTAAACCAAGAGTTCCCACTTGGTTAGCAACTTATCGATAGTCCCTTAGTTAGAAGATACACATCAAGTTGATTCAGCGAAGTCAGACATCTCTGAACTGGGCTGTCAGAGGGAGAACCAGAGGAAGGTACCTCAGTCAGGATCTGGTCTTCATTCAAAGATCCAGGGAAATGGGACAGCAATGACCTATCTGTTCCATCCTTCCCTGAGCGTTACTTAACATGCATGTTCTTTTATATCCTGCCTATGAATGGCTATATAACTAAAAAAATAGCATAGTGTTAATTTATAGCTGTTATCCTATGGAGTTAAAAGGTGTTAGAAATCATTACAATAAGTTACTGCCCAAGCTTGTGTTTACCCAATAAGGAAATCACACCACATCACTTTGGGGGTCTGAGATTAACATATCCCCACCTAAGTTCAACCCACTATGTTAATTATACCCTGTGATTATGTTTGTTAATTTTTAATGACTCTAAGCAAAATTTCATAATTCAGCTATGTCTGCAGTATATTCTTTAGTTCTGCTTTTTAAAAATCATGCTGTCTGAAAATCAGTATAAAAAGTTATATAAAAATAAATTAAAAAATAATTTCTCCAGACATACAGGAAACTACTCCATAAGTTCAGATACCTTCAAAAAGCAGATTTCTCTTTTATAAGTTGCTTGCTTAACCCTTCTGGTTGTGGCCATCACACAGGGCCCAGATCTGGCCCATGGGCAGGTGCCAACTAATTCATTGCATCTACCCAGTCCATCGCTGTCCCTGCTGCACTCAGCATGAGGCTGAACCCCACACACTCCCACTTGGGGCAGTGTATGCTGCACTCCCACCCTTGCCTAATGGAGGGCCCTGGCTCCAGCCATTGTGCACAGTTTCTGGGTGGGGCTACTGCTGCAGCCACCAAGGGAACTGTTCAGCTCTCCCCACCTCCATGCAGTAGGTAGGGAGGGGAAGCAGCAGCTGGGTTGCTCCTGCTTAGGGCCAGGGGTGTGTCGTGTCCAATGACCAGGGTACCCTTGACCTGCAAGCCTGGGTCGGCATGACCAGCTGGACGCGGATGGGGTAAGGTAGTCGGACAGGTGGGAAAATGAGCGGAGTCAGGAGGTTTTAAGGCTTATGGTTATACAAAAAGTTTATTTTTACTTACACTACAGGAGATTGCAGCATAGGAAGGAGGTTGTGGTTGCACGGTGTAGAAAGAGAAGTTGAGCTATTCAGTTCAGCATGCAGATATTTTCGTTGCACAGATTACAAACTGCGTGGTGCAGATTTTAAGCAAAGCATACAGGTAACTTTGATCTGAAGATTTTCATGAGCTCTTGATGAGAACGAACAAGCCGGCAGAATGAATACACCTGAAAACTTTTACCGTAGGTGGGGAGAGGTCAGCGACTGGCCAAATCACTGACTATGTCTCCTGGGCGTGCATGGAGGTCTCCACCGAAGGCGGAAATCTTTCCAAAGTTATAGTTTACAGGGTAGCCTATTACAACACGCCAGGCCTGAATAATTATAGGACTGCCAATCATGACTGTGAACAGACTCTGAGTGTTCTTAGGTTTCATGTGAGATTGACTGCACATGTGTTTTACATTTAAGCTGGGGGAGGGTTTGGATATGGAACTATAATGACAAAATATGTTATGTTAGCCTTTTGATCTTTTTGCTATCGGCATCTGAAACCAAAGATTTTTCTTTGAGAGGGCCCTGGGTCATATTTGGTCACAGATGGAACCCCTCTCCCTACCCACCCAGCTCCCAAGGTCAAGCACTCAGGCAGCCTCCACACAGGCACATACCCCACCATACCCCTCAGCTCCCCTTAACCCCCGCCCCCCGCACACACACACCATATTCAAGAGTAAGATTATTTTGAGTTATTATGCAATTGCCTCCATATACATTATGGAAACACAAAATCAAGCCAAAAATATTTTTAAATAAAGTTGTTATATTAGAAGTTGGATTTTTAGTATGCTTTTTATTTATACTTTATTAATGTGACTTATTCTGAAAGAGCAAGTGACTGAGCCTTGACTATTGGTTTGACACCATTCTCAGGGAGGTCAATGCCCCTAAACCCCTACTGACTGATTCAGGGCAATAGGGCAGGTTATTATAACCCCTCACCACCTGATAGGCTGTGCCTGTGCCTTGTGGCCTAGAGCTTCTGGGGCCCCATTGGCAGGCCATGCACCATGAAGGCAAGACCTGTAGAAGGGCAATGTTTCCCAGTCTAGGGGTAGACTTTGAGGTCAGGGACCATGTGATGAGGCAGGGGATTCAGAGACCAATATGGCAGCCAGCAGGGCAAGGTTTGATGTCATGGACCATGGGACAGAGCAGGACTTCTGGTTCCAAGATGGCAATTCCCAGCCCCCCACCAAAAGCGACATTTCCTGGGCAAGGGAAGGGACTTCCAGTCCCAAGGTAGCAGCCAGGGAGTGAGGCACCTGTCAAGGGGTAGGGATTAGCAGTTTGACAAGGGGTATACACTTGCAGCACTCAACAACTCACCAAAACTCATTAAGCAGCCTGCCTGTCAAAGTAATCCCCCACCCTGTGCTCTTGCTGGCCACCTCCTGACAGAGGTGCAGCAATGCAGCTTGGAAGGGCTACCCATGTAAATGATTGCGCTGGTCCTGGTTTGATAGGGATGGAAACTGGAACAATCAAGACCAGCTCAACTGAGATGTACACTTACAATCTAAGGGCTTGTCTGGTACATGCCATTACTATGGTGTAGTCAGAACAGGCCCAAACATATCCTGATCCCTTATAGGCTTCCTCCAGCCCTGAAGCATACCAGGTCACTCTAGGTTTATCTCTATTGGCTGTTTTCAAACAGTGAGGGCTCAAGAAAGGCAGCACCCTGAAATCGAGAGTCCCCCTCACTCATCTATTTCCAGGTCAGAAGTGTGCCTGCAGGTGTGGGTGGAAGGGGTGCATGCTGAGAGCTAAGCCAGGTCACTGTGCTATTGTAGACAAGTCTTAAGAATCATCCACCTCCAGCACTGCAAGAATTCCAATGGGATGAGGAGGCTGGAAGAGGTCTGACTATCTGCAAAATTCTCCCTGGACTGGAAAATGGCCACAGGTACAGAAAGTCCAAAACAGAAGAAACCCACCCCACCCCACCACCAAAAATCACATTTTGTTATTGCTAGCCATGAATAAAGACAACAGCCAATTATTCCTTTGCCCTCTACCTCTCAAACCAACACTGCACAACCCAGAAGACTGCCTCATTACCCCTGTAATGTACTGAAGACAAGGTGGCAAAGGATAACATGCTTACCAAGTTTATGGCCAAAATGCTACAGAGGGAGAAGCAAAAGGTAACAAAGATGTTTCCTTCTGCATAATGATGCATAAAGAGAGAAAAAAAAGAGAGAGGACTGTAATGATGTCAAAGAACACTTGACAAAAGAAAGAATGAAGAGGTCAAGCACTGCTCTGGAGAATAGTTCTCTTATTTTGCAGATAGGACCTCTACCTTGCAGTATTCTCACACTGCTGCAGGAGACTGCTTCCTGGAAACCACCCATCATGTCTCCACCACATGGAGACACTTTCCTTAATACTCCACACAAGACAGCAACATTTAGTAACTCAATTTCAAAGCCATATAAAGCCTTTTTAACCTTTGAGCCTATCTTCTGTACAGATTTATAGCCTCACCAACACGTAAGGTCAGCACTTTAAGATGCAATGTTTAAAGCCACTGGTTTGCAATAAAGGTCTCATTTAAAGACATACCTTGATCATTTATTAAAAAGGTAAGAAAATTGACATAACATGCCCTCCCCCAAAGCATGATACAAAAGTTGAATATATCCTTGCCACAAAGCAGGGGGAAAAAAAAAAAAAACCATGATCCTGTGGCCTTGATTAATCACGGCATGTAGTAAAACCACATTGAGAAGACGTCTGTTTTTTCCTCCCATCTACCTTGCAACATTTCTTCCTTGCTCTCATGGGGACTGTGCAAAACCAATATTACTCAGAAATTTTGGGGCTTGACATCAGGTGTTTTTACCTGCCCCCACACAAATTGCATATTCCTCTATAGGCAGGTTCTCACTGTAGCATTTTACTAGATGCTCAGCAGAAAGGACTCATCTAACTATGCAAGTCAAAAAAGTATATGATAAAATGGGTCTCCCAGAATGGCAAGAGGAATCATACCACCATTTCTGTCCATTGTGGTCCTGGGAGAAAAAGGAATCTATTACCCACTGAAGACAGGACTGGTTCTAAAGATCATGTCCCCATGATCTTTTCCAGACTATGTTTTAACGTCAGTTAACTTGAGATGGTAGTTTGTCAGGCCTCTTTTGTTGCTAAAATCTGTGACCTGGTGTGGGGATAAAGAGGAAGCATGTCTGATCAAGGTTCTGGATATCATTTGGGAATTCCACCTATAAGTCAGCCCATTTATAACTTCCAATTACGTGATTTAGCACAGCAGAACCCTTTGACTCCATACAACAACAGACCTAACAGTTGATTTATGAACACCAAGCTGGTCACCTTCAGATTAGCAGCCACGTGAAGTAACAAGATTTCAAAAAGGGATAGCCACACACTTCCAAACAGCTGATTTTAAGCGGTTCAGAAGAGAACTAGCAGGAAAGCAGCTGGTGAGGATTAAAGCAGAAGGTCAGTGTGACTTGGTTAAAAGGAGTGTAATTCTTGCAGGCAGCGAGAATGCTGCTCCAGTCTTGACTATACTACCCCCTACAATCCTCCCAGGGTGGGATGCCTGGCAGGTTTACAATTCATAGGAATTCCCCAAACAGGACTAATACTTAGAGATAGCATTAACCACCAACACAAACTGATAAGCTATTCAGAAACATGTGAACAATTAAAATATGTAGACAGTGCTTATTAATCCTGCTCTTAAGTTTTAATGGAGTTATTGTACTTTGTTTTTCTTCTTGGTGCTTTGTGCCTCTTCCTCCCTGCCCGAGTGGTTAAACACTACAGGTTATTTTACTTGCAGCACAAGGCTCTGGAGTTTAATTGGTTCAAATGGATATAATGCAGCAGGGTTACCATGGCAAAGGAGCATGTAGTTGTTTTCCAGGTAGACTGTGCAGAAATTCAGTGTTGTTTAGGTTTTGTTTAACAGGTTTCCTCATTACTGTGCCATCTCATACTCCCTCAAAGTGTTGTTGCCTTCAGTCTTTATAAAATATCTGCTCCCCTCAAAAGCAGAGCAAAGTAAAATATTGAACTTAGTCTTTCAACAGATAGGTCAGCATTTAATACAATTAATAACTGGACAGCAATAACCAAGGACTTATTTTTGCTACTTTTAGATTTTAAAATATACCTACCTAGGCAAACAAGTGGGCCATTCATAGATTTCATAGAGATATGGGCTGGAAGGGACCCCAGAGGATCATCGAGTTCAGCCCCCTGCCCCAGGGGCAGGAAGTCAGCAGGGGTCATAGGATCCCAGCAAGATAAGCATTCAAGTGTGTTCTGAAGGTGTTCAAAGTGGGTGCTTGAACCGCCTCCAGTGGCAGTCTATTCCAAACCTTGGGGGCCCAAACAGTGAAGAAGTTCTTTCTTATGTCCAGCCTGAACTCATCACAGTGGAGTTTGTGACGGCTCGATCTTGTCATCCCTTGGGGGGCTCTGGCGAACAGTCGCTCCCCCAGATCCTGATAAGCACCCCTGGTAAACTTATAGGTGGCCATCAGATCACCCCTGAGCCTGCGCTTTTCCAGGCTGAATAGCTCCATTGCTCTCAGCCTCTCATCATAAGGTCTGTTTTCCTGACCTCTGGTTATGCATGTGGCTCTCCTCTGCACCCTCTCAAGCTTCTCTACATCCTTTTTGAATTGCAGAGCCCAAAACTGGACGCAGTACTCCAGCTGCAGCCTCACCAAGGCCGAGTACAGCAGGAGAATGACATCTCGGGATCTGCTTGAGAAGCATCTATGGATGCAAGCCAGAGTTTTGCTCACTTTATTAGCCACAGCATAACACTAAAGGCTCATGTTCATATTGTGGTCAGCGATAACCCCCAAGTCCCTTTCATCTGTAGTGCTAACCAGCGTAGCACTACCAAGCCTATAAGCATGGTGTAGGTTTTTCCTCCCAGGGTGGAGAACCTTGCATTTCTCAGTGTTGAACACCATCAGGTTCTCGTCTACCCATTTCATGAGTCTATCCAGATCCACCTGAATCACCCTTCTGTCCTCAGGTGTGGATGCTTTACCCCAGAGTTTGGTGTCATCAGCAAACTTAGCCAGTCCACTTCTGACACCAGTGTCCACATCATTGGTGTAGATGTTAAACAGTATAGGCCCTAGGACAGAGCCTTGTGGGACCCCACTGGTCACAGTGCACCAAGACGATTGACTCCCATCGACCACCACCCTCTGGGTCCTGCCATGGAGCCACTTCCCCAGCCAGCAGATCATGGTGACATCAAGGCCGTAGCTGGCCAGTTTAGTCAAGAGGTGATCGTGGGATACCAGATTGAAGGCTTTTTTAAAGTTGAGGTATACAACGTCGATCTCTTCCCCCTTGTCCAAGTGATAAGTCACCTGGTCATAGAAAGAAATGAGATTTGTCAAGCACGACCTACCCGCAAGAAACCCATGCTGGGTATCCCTCAGTATATTGCCTTCAGCTAGTCTGAAGGATGGTCTCCTTGATAATCTTTTCCAAGACCTTCCCCAGGATAGAGGTCAGACTGATGGGCCTATAGTTTGCCGGATCTACTTTCCGTCCTTTCTTGAAGATAGGCACAACATTGGCCCTCTTCCAGTCTTTGGGCACTTCACCAGAGAACCAAGAGCTCTCAAAGAGCCGTGCCAGGGGCTGAGCTATGGTGCTCGTCAGCTCCCTGAGTACCCTTGGGTGTAACCCATCAGGGCCGGCTGACTTGAATGTATCCGTTCCTTCACGAGGGCAGCTTCGATGAAGGGCAAAGAATCTCCCTCGTCCAGGCCTCCCTGACCCATAGTGGACAGAGCCGTCTTGGGAGACCTTTTTCTTCCTCAGCCTCTAATAATCTTTGACAGCTGACTTCACCTATGCTCTGGTTCCATTCTTTTCCTACCCAGTCTTCTCTTCAGTTTATAGATTTCCTGGTAGGTTTTGTATTTCTTTGTACTTCTACACCTCAACTGATATTAAGGTATTTAAACGCTATGCTAAACAGAGGGGAAAACAAAAGGGCACCCAATAGATTTAAGTAAGTAAATCAGCAGCCTTACATGAATTCAGATAACTTTAGGCAGCTTAATAAATCAGAGGGAAAAAGCCTTTAGCTCACATTCTTTCTTAAACCATGCCTTCAGTCTGCCATTAATACTGTTAGGCAGGCAATTCTGGTGTTTCTAGACATGCTGCTAGCAGGGCCAAAAGCAGATATGGGCCTCATGGATCTTAATGTAAGCTGTACCGACAGAACCATTATCACTACAGGCATTTGGCCAGGTGGCTTTTACAACCTCCAACTTGTCCTGAAACTCTTTCACCATTACAGAGACCAAAGGTGTTGTTGCACATTACCCTTGTAGCATACACTGTACTAGACTATATTAGTCCTGCTGATGGTTGAGTGGTGTTAAAGTTAGAATGAGCATGGCATGATCACATAATAAGACATAATGCCATCTGACCTGCGCAACCGAACCAACAAGGGTGTTACTAGGAACAGCATTTCCCTTCTCTTGTGGGGTAGTAGGCAAGCCCTGCAAGACTACTTTATCACTGTCAGTCTTCATCATTATTGTTACATTGTACTGGGTCTGTGAACATGCAGTGCATGGTAGAGCAAGGAATGACAGCATGGTTCTTCTCTAGGATCTTTGCCACCTTTTTGCCATATGGGATGATAGTCCTCACTGCGCCTAACATTTTGGGGTCATCCCTGCCCCTTACATACTTGACTTTAGGGATTTAATTTTGGTCTGAATTTGCAGCCAGTCCCAATGATGCCCTTGAGCTACTACCTGAGCTTCAACCCACTAAGATTGCCTGCTTCTGCCTGTTACCCTTGGTGATGGTGGCCATGGTCCTCCTTTCACTCTAGATTGCAATGAGGTCTGGCATCTCACTGTGACTTGTTTCATGCCTCTCTCAGGTAGCCCAAGGGAACATACTTGGGCTTGTTCTCTGCCTCTAATTGAGACAAGAAGGTAGATAGAACTGGCTTGCATTGATTGTACACCCCTAGGGGCAGGACAGTTGCATCCTCTCCTCCCACAAGGACAGGAAGGAGAAGTTGATTTGGTGCCAGTACCGCTTCCCTTGGGCAGTAGTTTGTGGGGGCAGGGGGGGAGGATCAGAAAGTTTGTCCACAAAGCAGGAGGTAGAAAAGGGGGTGGTGCATCCTGGGATATTGGAGGACTGGAATGTGGGTGTTTCATCTCAATGGAGTGGTCACACATCACTTTAACATACAAGCTGGGTAACAGCTTAGAAGATAAACCTTACCCAAAGTGGTGCAACTACAACACCTAGAGGGTGCTTACCACTAGTTTTTGTGCTTTAATATGTGGACAATCCAGTATCAAGAGCTCTTACTATAGAGTAAGTGTAACATGTAATACCACCTTAAAGTGAGCCTGTATGACTAAAAGGACGAATGCAGTGCTCATCTTTAAGAAACAGGAGAAGGAGGATCCAGGGAACCATAGAGCATCACCTTGGTTCCTAGAAGAGTCATGGAGCATGTTCTCAGGAAATGTATTTCTGAGCACTTGGGGAAGCTGTTAGGAATGGATTCATCAAGGGCAAGTCATGCCCTACCAAACTGATAGCCTTCTATGAGGAGATGACTGGCTCTGTGGATGTGGGGAGAGTAGTGAATACAATATGTGCGTGCACAAGTGCTTAGCCCCCCCAAATAATATTTTCTCTCTCCACCTATGAGTATAGCACATACAACAGCAATGTACAGTGCCAGAAATGGTGTCTGGCTGTCCAGAGTCATACACTGTGTGGCTGGATTGCAACTGCTGCTGCCCTGGGAGGCCCCCAGGAACCTAGGTAAGTCTGCTGGGGCCAACCTCCCCTACTGCACCCAGGACAAATTTGCTGCACACCAGTGTGTGTGTAGGTGCATGCCCTGGGGCAAAAAGCAGCAGCACACAAGCATCCTGCTGCTATTTGTGCAGGGGTGTGTGTTTCCCTACAGCACACACGTGCTTGTCTGGATGTGCCCAGTGGCAGCACACGACAGAACAAGGAGCAATGGTCTCAAGTTGCAGCAAGGGAAATTGAGGCTAGATATTAGGAAGAACTCTGGCTACCTCCACATGAGCAAAGGCATATGTTTGCAGCAGCAGAAATAGTAGTGGCACAAATTTGTGCTGCTACTTTGTGCTACAATGCATGCTCAAGCTCATGCTGTTTGCAACAGGACAAATTATCCTGCTACTTCATGTACTGCAGAGGGCCTGGTTTGGGCACAGGGTGTCTCAGTGCAGGGCTCACTAGTAGGCAGCCCACCATGCTGAGGCACCCTGTGCCCCCGCCAGACAGGGAGCAGCATGTAGAGACAGGGGAGCATGCTTGCTTCCGTCCCCACATGCTGCAGAGTCCTCACATTGAGATGACTTGCACCGCAGCAGAAGTCCCAGTAACAAATTTTGCCCCAGCACTGCAAATCTGCAATAAGGGGAACAGTTTAATGTGCAAGATATGTGGTTTGTGGCACAGCAGTGAGGTTTGTGGCACCACAAATGTCTGCATGTCTGGATCTGGCCTCTCACTAGGAGGGCAGTAAAACACAGGAAAAGGTTACCCAGAGAAGCTGTGGAGTTTCCATCATTGGAAGATAAGACCTGGCTAGACAAAGCCTTGGCTGGGATAAGCTAATTAGGGATGGTCCTGCTCCAAAGCAGGGGGTTGGATTAGATGACCTCCGGAGGTCCCTTCCAACCCTAACTTTCTACAATTTTATGATGTTAAACTGAAGCATGGATCGATTGACCCACTGATCTGCAAGATGAAGGTGCTTGTAATTCTGAGCCTGATCTTACAGGTGCTCCTCTCCACAAGAATGACTATCAGTCTGAAGATGTCAAGCGTCCTCCAGTTTTAAAATTAAATCAAGTAACCCTACATGGACCTGCATGTAATAGAACAAGTGATTAATGCAGTATCATTAGAGATGATAATATAATCACTGAAAGCAGACTTCCAAGATTTCAGATTTGAACAGCAAGGTATGGTTTTTTCCTCTCTAAATTTGAAACCAACTGTTCAGGCTTGTTCTCCATTTCCAATTCTAATTTGGCAGTAAAATGGAAACACTCAGTGCCAGACACAGTACAATACTAATAGCACTGCCATGAGCAATAGGTAGGAAACAACCTTACTTTTATTGTGATGTTTCTCTAAAAATTGATCCAATGGAGTGAGAAATTACTTTTTGGGAAGCAAGCAGTAATTAGTCTTGGAAAATACCATTTTCTTTAAACTGGTCAAGTGCCTTTTCATATCGACTACCAAGTGCTAATCAGATACCCCAGAAGCAGATAACTCGGAACAGACAAGCAACAGTTTTGTGATAAAAATCAAGTTTTATTTGAGATCAGAGCCATACATTATCCAGGTTTTTCATGCCTATTTCCCCCACCATGATGCAGGGACTTAAAGAATAGGAAAGAATAGAGTGCTAGTATGGTACAAGTATGAGTGGGTCTGATCATGCAGTCATCTGTATGTGGACGTTATGCCTAGATTCACCAGGGGATGGAGACAAAGCCCAGAGATAAGTAAATTGCTGGGAGACCCAGATAAAAAACCTCAGTAAGGAGGACCAGTAACAGATGCTTTAGCAGTGTTTTTGCATAGAAGTTAGGATAATCAGATAGGTACCCAAAACATTTATATACTAGTGTGCAAAGCATGGGGGACAAAGAGGAAGAATTGGCAGTCCAAGTACAATCACAGAATAATGATGATGACTGGAATTAAGGAGACACGGTGGGAAGTTCATATGACTAGAGTACAGTCATGGATGGGTGTTTGATGCAGAGAACACAGGTCTACTAGAGATAGGTATAACTTGTTCAGGAAGTATAGGTTGGGTGGAGGAGATACACACCTTGAGATGAGAAGACTGAGGGAGGGTTTTAATAACAGTTTCTAAATACCTGAAGGGCAGTTATAAGTGAAAATGAAGATGGGCTTTTCTCTTTGGCCAGAGAAGACAGAACTAGGAGCCATGGACAAGCTGCAGCATGGGAAATTTAGGTTTTAGACTAAGGTGAACTTTTTGAATGATTATGAGGGTGTTCAAACATTGGGGGAAAAAGCTACTTGAAGAAACTTTGGAATCTACTTCCCTGGAAGTTTAAGAGCAGGTTATACAGACACTTGGCCGAGATGATTTAATCGGGGATGATTCTGCCTTGACTAGGCGGACTAGGTGTTTGAGCAGGGAATGGGAACTGGGAATGGGACTAGAGGCATTCGTCTCATCCCACCACTGCACAGAGCTTAGTGTGGGGTAGGACTATATTACTTTTCCATGGTCCTCCAACTCCGAAATGCTCTTCTTGGGACCTACCAAAAGTATCTGCCATGGAGTGGATGCAAAGAACACGGGGCTACTAGAGATGAAGAAAGTTGTCAAAAGCACAGGGCTACACACATCCCTGCTACCAGCCTACAAGGAAACTGTCCTGAAAGGAAGCAGTTTAGGAGGATCCCAAGGAAGGTTTCCTCTTCTTCAGGTCTTTCCCAAAAGACAGAAGTGAAAGCAAGGTCAGGCTCAGAGTTAGGATTGAAGCTGTTCTATTAAAAATACAAACAAACAAAACAATGCTGAGATATCAAGCACAGAGAAATTAAGCCTTTTGAAGCAATTTCTGAGTATTATGGAAAAGATTAAACCCCAAAACAGAAAGACATTACAGTTCCCATTGAACCTGGCTGCCCATTTGTGGGTTTCCCCTCCTCTGGTTTCATTTACTCAGTGATACCAAAAACATCCTGAAGACCATGAGCATAGGATCTCAGGTATAAAACTGAGTTTGTTCTAATCATTGTATGAAAATATCATTGTAAGTTTTAAAAAGAGAAGGTAAACACACAGCAAAATACTCCTGCACCCTTCATAGGGTCAGATTGTGAGCTTCTTAACCCACTTAGAGTAGATACCATGTAATTTATGCACAAGGGCTCAGGGCACCCAAACATGGTTTATCTGTTCAGGCCAAGATTTGCACTGGCCACAGTGGCAGCCACTAGGCAAGACAGCAGCTATCAAACTAGGGTGGAAGCACACTGGCTTCACTGTAGACCTGAATATTTTCCCTGGAAAATGTTATCCAGCCCTAGGTGAAAGGAATGGTATTGACACAGTACTGAAGGTGTAGAGAGGACTGACAAGAAGCAACAAGCATGAGAACCTAATCTCCAATTTGGATTAGGTTTGATGGTAGATATCCCCCACAGTTAGACTTCTTATCGTCTCCCTCAAAACACTCTTTTCCTGGCATTTCCTGCTAGAGGAGCAAATGGTTGAGCTTCAGACGCTTAACTGATGTCACCAAGGAAAATACTTGAAAATTTGTAATAGGTGCACAGCAAAGGTACCATCATCCTGAACTTGCCCTCATCCAGCCTGAAATTTTTTTTCTTCCTTGATGAGCACTATAAAATAAGCAAGGTCTGAAGTTTCTTACAGTATCTGTTAAGAAAACAGAAACTTCACTAGAGAACAAATAAACAAAAAACCCACAACAAAACTTAATGTTTTTTGCCCTTCATGGTCTTGATGCAAATTAATTTTCTGACAATGCAATTTTGCTGGGGGGTTGGGGGGGAGGGAGGAAGCCATCTTTGATCTATCACCACACAAGCAAAAATTAAACTGAAAAGGGAAGAATTTACTTATGAGCATCTGAAGACAGGCTGTCATAAGGAAGTCACAACAATCACCTTAGCAATCTGTTAAATCATGTAGATAGATTAGATTAAGTGCTTTCAGCATTAGCACTGAGATTCACTTCTAAAATGCAGATTTATAAAGCAACCATGGGAGAAGTTTTAATTATCCTAAAACTCGTGCCACAGCCTGGCATGATGCAGAAGTCCCATGCTAGAGTTGCTATAGGCAGAAATGAAGCAGTCCTCTACTATCACTACTGCAGAATCTCTGGGAGACACCATCTTATCTACACATAGCACTACCCAATGAATTATACAGAAAAGGAGTCTTTCCATTGACTTCTAAGTTTAATCACACACAGCATTTCAGAACCAAAGCACACCACACTCTGCACCAAGAATCAGAATACTGCTATCGCTTAAGAACTGGTATTAGTCTCTGCAGCACCCAAACAAACTCGAGTCAGATATGTACAGGCTCAGATGCACATTAGTCATTTTTCAGGAAGAAGAGAAATAAACTTCATTGTTTTATTCCAGATACATTCCCAATAATAGAAGTTCTACAGTATTTATTGTGGGGCTTCACTCGTTAGAAACTACACAGTCATTTCAAACTCTGTACAGACCCTTAACATCTTTCCAAAGCAACATCTAAGCCCCAGTCCTCTAAGGGTTGATTCAAGTGAATGAATCAGTCATTCCCTAGCAATTACCCAACTTAAGCAAATACCCAATTTTACATGAACACAATCTAAAGTAAGACAAAGTAGTTTTGCACCAGCTGTAGGGGGCCCAGTTAAAAATTCAATAGTGTGACTAATTGTGTGTTCTGCATAATACCCTAGACAAAGAGGATAATTCAGCTACAACCTTTTGTCTTGATCTTAAGTTCTCACTGTTTATTCTTGAGATTCTTAGCAAAAGGGCAATGAACTGTAGACATAATAAGAGAAATTACTCAAAGTCCTGTGTGTCTATAGACATTCATGCTTACAGAAAGAATGATAAAACTACTGGCATTTATGCAAAGACTGTTTAGAAATACAAGTCCAAAAAAAAAAGTCAGTGCCCACAGAGTTGAATCTTTGACTAAATTATGTACTAGACCATTCAGAGATATGCTTCCATGTACTAATGATCCAAAAAGGGGGAGAAATTCCAAGTGATGCATTCATAAATGTCAGTGATTCAGAAGGGAAAAAACCAAAGATGATAACTTTTCCTTGTAAATGGCAGCACATAGAGGTTTGCTCTTAAGAATATTTCATAATTAAATGCACATTAGGTACAAAGGCAACACTTGCACATCTACTGAAACAACAGTAATTTAGAATACATGTCAGTTACTGACCAAGTCATGCCCTTTGCTTACACAGCTCAAAGTAGTCACAGATCTTGGTACTAATGTAGAGTGCAGCAGCCTTCCTCTACCTGAAGAGAAGTAGAAGAGGGCAAGAGGAATGAAGAAAAGCTTTGGTTCCGTCACCAAGGAGGGTGTTGCAGCTCCCTTTCAAAGAAGGGAATAATAGACCCATAAGTATCAGTAAAATGTTTTCATAGTTTCATGAGCAGATCATCGAGTCCAACCCACTGCCATGGCAGGAAAGAGTACTGGGGTCAAACGAGCAAGGTGTTCATTTGCCTCCTTTTGAAGACCCCCAGGGTAGGAACCAGCACTACTTCTCTTGGAAATTGGTTCCAGATCCTAGCCGCCCTCACAGTGAAGCAGCACCTCCTAATGTCTAGTCTGAACCTACCCTCTGCCAGCTTGTGACCATTATTTATCTAGTCACTCCTGGTAGTGCTCAAGGGAACAGAGACTCCCCCAGTGCCTGCTGGTCCCCTCTGACTAGTTTGTAACAGGCCACTAGATCCCCCCTCAGCCTTCTCTTGTGGAGGCTGAACAGTTTCAGGTCTCTAAGCCTCTCCTCATAAGGACTGCCCTGCGGCCCCATGATCATGTGAGTGGCCCTCCTCTGGACCCTCTCCATGTTGTCCACATCCCTCCTGAAGTGTGGCGCCCAGAACTAGACACAGTACTCCAACTGTGGCCTGACCAGTGCTGCATAGAGGGGGAGGATCACCTCTTTGGACCTGCTCAAGATGCATCTGTGGATGCATGACAAGGTGC
>NW_017728948.1:18072345-18081355 GCF_001723895.1 Crocodylus porosus
CCCTAAGCATAACCTCCCCTGCTGGCCCCTCATGGACATGTGCCAGGATAATTCTCTCAAAAAGCTTCCCCAGGATCGAGGTAAGACTGACTGGCCTATACCTCCCCAGGTCCTCCTTCCTTCCCTTTTTGAAGATGGGAACCACATTGGCCCTCTTCCAGTTCTCTGGCACCACACTAGAGCACCACGAGTGCTCGTAAAGCCATGTCAAGGGTCCCGCAATGACCTCAGCTAATTCCCTCAGCACTCTGGGGTAGAAATCATCCAGGCCAGCTGATTTAAGTACACCCAGTCCCTCCAGAAGTTCCCTGACTAGATCCTCCCTGATCCTTGGCCTGGGTGCGCCTCCCCTGGGGCCTGAGGGGGGGCCCAGTGCGGGGGCTGATCCAGTCCCTGCTCAGAAGGCAAAGAAGTTGTTAAATAGGTTAGCTTTGTCATCTGGTGTGATGACCAGATTTCCTAGCGGGTCTTGCAGGGGCCCCACATTACCCGGAACCTTCTTTTTGCCCCGTATGTATTTAAAAAAGGACTTCTTGTTGTCCTTGATCTGGGTCACTAGTCCCAGTTCCATCTCCGCCTTGGCCTTCCTGACTGCCTCCCTGCATCCCTGAGCAACCGCAGTATAATCCTCCCTGGTGATGGCCCCTCCCTTCCATTGGGTTTGCGCCTCCCTTTTAGCTAGAAGACATTCCCGGATGCTTTTGGTGAGCCATGGGGGCTTTTGTGCCCTCCTGCTCCCTTTGATCCATGTTGTTATTACCTCCCTTTGGGCTTGGAGGATTGTCTCCTTAAGGATCAAACACTCCTCTTGGACACCTGGCTCCCCTCCCCTCCGGGACCTCAGTGCTTCCCTGACTATTCTCCTTAGCTCATTGAAGTCCGCCCTCCTGAAATCTAGGGCTGCTGCCTTGCTGTAGGCCTCTGCCACTTTGAGCTGGATGGTGAGTTCCAGCAGGTGATGATCACTGTTCCCCAGGTGGTTGAGCACCCGCAGACCCCTCACCAAGTCATCGCCAGTGGCCAGCACCAGGTCCAACAAGGAGTCTCCCCTGATGGGGCTGTGCACCTCCTGGGTTAGATGAAGGTCCTGCATTTGGGCTAGGAACCTATGTAAGCAGTCAGACCTGGCTGACTGCTCTTCCCAGCAGATGTCTGGGAAGTTCAGGTCACCATCCTTTGACCTAACTACCTCCATGAGCCGACTTAAGAATTCCTGGTCTAGCTCTTCCCCTTGGTTGGGTGGTCTGTAGTAGACCCCCACCATTAAGTCTTTCCCTTCGACTGCCTTGTATTCTAACCCAGAGCACTTCAGTGTGCCCCTCCTCTGACTCTGTGCTACTTGATGAGGATATGAATTCCTCCTTAATGTAGAGCACCACATCCCCACCTTTCCTCCCTGTCCTGTCCCTCCTGTACAGCATATAACCCTTGATATTAACCACCCAGTCATGCACTGGGTCCCACCACGTGTCTGTGAGCCCCACTATGTCTGGGTGGGGGTCAGCAAGCAGGAGGGTAAGTACCTTCTGCTTGTTTCCCATACTATGGAGTGTTTGTGTAGAGGCATTTAAAGCCTCCTGAGGATATGTGCACTGGCCCCCCTAATCTCAGCATTGCTCTGGCCCCTGTTACTTACCTGGGTATATGATCTGTTCATTGGTCTAGGCTGAGCTGTACTTTTGGGTGCTGCTTGGTTTAGCAGTCCAAGACTTCCTCCACCCTTGTCTTCCCCTTCCCCTGACAAGCCTAGTTTAAAGCCTGTCGGAGAAGATCCGCCAACCCAGAAGAGAACACACGCTTACCTTTAGGGGAAAGGTGGAGCCCATCCCTCCCCAGCATGTCTCTCATCGTGATGTGCGGGTCATTGTCTAGGAAGCTGAAGCCCGCCTGAAGACACCATTCCCGAAGCCACCAGTTGGTCTCTGTGATGCAGGCCTCATGTCATCTTCTACTTCTGCTCACTGGTAGGACAGAAGAGAATGCCACCTATCTCCTTCAGCACATCCCCCAAAGCGTGGTAGTCCACCATCAGGTGATCAGGGCTTCTCCTGGCTGCGTCATTAGTACTCACATGGATTAGGACCATGGGGTAGTAATCGGTGGGCTGGATCACCTCCATCACATCCTGAATCTTTGCTTCGGGCAGGCAGTAAACCTCGTGTGTTAAAGGGTCCTGGTGACAGATGGGGCTCTCTGTACCTCTCAGGATGAAGTCGCCTATGACGATCACTCGACGCTTTCTCCTCTGGTACTGCTTAGCTCCTTTGGCCTGTTTGGAGCGTGGAGAGTGTGGAATTGCCTTCTCTCTGGTTGCCTCCTCTCCTTCCTTCTTCTCCAGTGTTGCCAGGGCCTCGTACCTGTTCTCCAGCCAGACTGGAGGAACTGGTACTGTTATGTTGTGAGCAGCCCTGGTTCTGGAGGTGACTGTCTGCCACTCTGCAATGGAGGGCACCTCCCAGGGTGCTTCTTCCTTGGGTGCATGGCCCTGCAGGGAAAGGAAATAACCACCAATTTCATCCTCCACCTCCCTGATTCCCCTCAGCCTTCTAACCTCGTCCTGGAGCTCCCTCACCTGCACCTCCAGGGCCCTAAGGCGCCTCCCTCACCTGCGCTTCCAGGGCCCTTTTCTTCTTGAAGAGAACAGCATATTTCACTGATACTTTAGTGCAAACATTCCTACCATCTGCAGTTGCAGCTCTGGCTTACGGTTGGGCTCAGTCCAGTTCTCCATCACCATTATGTAACATTCCTCCACAGTTGGACAACACAAGTAAACTCTTTAGTCCACATTTTGTATCATCTGTAATCTGGAAGTCAGAGAAGCAGTCCTTTGACTATAAAAAAGAAAATCCTCAAACCTTTTACACAACAATTTTCTATATTGAAGGCAAGTTCATATCATAATCTTTTGAAGCAAGTTTCCACCAACATCAGCAGCCAGATGGACTGATATCACTACCATATATCAGCAAATCTGTAACCCTTTCCTCTACAGACACTCACTTATTCTTTAATTCCTTACTTTTCTTCCCAGTGTAGGCAGGCAGGCTGGCCAATCAACCTTTTCCCCCTGCATTGCCCACTCTTTCACTGGTTCTTTTCCTTTGTATCTTCTCTAGCAGCTTTGACCATCTACATATTGCTATAGGATGACAATGCAAGTGCACTGGATTTCTTTGGCTGGGAATATTGTGCAGAATGTGGACACCTTACAACAGATACTTCTGCATTTTAATTATCCCAGGTGACCCAATCAGCTTGAAACATCATACTGCCTGGAAAAGGATGTGCCTATTAACAATTACAACTAACACTATACAACTATAGTTTCTACAACTTAAAGTAGAACAAGAAATTCTAATTTTGCATTCAGGTTATTTACATCATGAGTTCGACAGTGCTCGGTTCCATTTTCACTGTTCTCTATATGACAACCAGGACCCAAAGTTGCAGGCAGTCACTTTAGTCAATTGAAACTCACTTCATTAAAGTCAATGGGACTAATCAGTTTGAAAGTTTGTGATGCATGCATCTGCAGAATTGGGCTCTAATAGATACAATCAGAAGATTCCTTTAAAAAATGGCTCCCTAGAGAATGCTAATTTAAATAATTCAAAGGTTTGATTAAGTATATCAAGTACTTGACATGGTAATGCAACTAGAAAGCTGACAACCAGGTAAGAAAGAAAATATTTTCAAGTGTTTTCAAAGCTCCCCAGCAAGTCATGTGGATAATGTCTTTGTTTTACTTAAGCTTTGTTAGAAAGAAATATTACATTGTTCAGAGACAATGGGGAGTGATTCATTAAGACTACCCATGAATGGTCAAATACCATTTTCACAGGGCCCTGTATGCTTATCAAGGGCTCTGTGCGAGTTTAAGGATGGCCTTCGTCCTGCAGACTTTTGTAGAAAAGGATCAAGTGATGGAAGCAAGCAGGAGATTAAAGCAATCTGATACCTCTAAACTAAAGCCTTCACACCTTATTGCAGTAAGACAGCCCCTAGTCATTTAAGGCAAGTAGGTTATTTTAATATGAATGAGAATATAAGCCCAGAGTCCAAAATATCAGCTACAAGATGATAAACACTGTCAGTCAGAATAAGAGGGGGGAGGGAAGTTTGGTGCCTAAGGAATAACTGCAGGTGTGCCGCGCCAGCCAGCAGAAGCAGTATTCATCTAAACAAACACCCTTTTGTTTAGGCATAAAGCTTCCCACCAGGCACCTGCAGCTCATTATAGCAAAATAACAACTCAGAATAATAAACATGTGAACACCTTCAGCACTCACACAAGGAAACAGAAGAGGAAAGCACAATTAAAAATGAAAATGGTAAGATTCCTGGCCACTTCAAAGGGGGCAATTTCTAGGGTGTATTTATCCCACTTGACTTCATTTCAGCCCATTCTAGTTTCACATCATTCAACTACACTAAGAGTCCCTGGTGGGATAGCCCACATACAGTTTAACAAGCAAGAGACTCCAAGTGCTTTAAACGTGGTAACTTCTCACCAAAGCATCCACTGAACTGCTTTCTGATCAACAACTTGCTATATTTCTCTCTCAGAAAGGGGCCTTTGCTTGTACCTTTATTTCTAAGGGCCTGACCTTGATAAGAATCAGCAGCATTTAACTGCTTAAGCACAGTCAGGCTGGCCCATCTGGGACTCTGGAAATCCCTTTTGGGATTCAGACCCCAACTCCTTACTCTAGGGTGTGGTTTCTTATTTAGGAGTATATAGTTGGGGTGGATTATGGCGAAGTTGTAGGAATTCTTCCCGTCTAAGCCACAAAATTGCCTGGTCACAGAATTTCAGTGTATTTATAGAGCTCATCATACCAGCTCAGCAATGGGGAAGTAAATATCTTCTTTTAGCAACTCTCCAGCTCCTGACTCCACTTCACTTGGAAATGTGTCAACAGCACAGATAATTAACCTTACATAATTGTTAACAGTCTGGGTGAAATGTAGATTAGAACATGTCTTTGCAGAGGTCCCCAGTACTGCTAGGAGTCTTTCCATCAGAATGCTGCCTCCTGCCTCCCCTCCCCTTCAACTGAAATAATTAAATATAGCAAATATTTGCTTGATTGCTGCCCTTTCAGTGCATATTTAATTATCTTCTATTCTCCCTTCCCTTCATCTCAATTCAAATTTCACTTAATTTGCCTTTTTTGTAGCTATTCGTTTGGTCTTGGGTCCATTTTCTAATGTCTTAACTTCATTTTCCATGTGTTCTCTCTATAATTAGCCTAAAATTCCTCACTCCCTTAATGGGTGTTGGTTGTGCTAGGAAAGGATTAACAAGATTCTGCCAATACAATGAGGAAAGTAGTGCTGCCTTCTCCAGATACCAAGAGAATGAGAACAGAGCAGAACTAAGGTAGGGCCAGAAAGCTTAGAGAAGCAAAGTTTGGGGAAAAAAAGATGCGAGTTGAGCTCAGGTCATTATATTAACATTAATGTCTTAGTTGATATTGCAGAGCCCAAGAAAGAAACCGAGCAAACCCAGTTTTGGAGCAAATTGGGAAAGAAACTTGTACTACTCTTCTGTATGTTGAAGAAAACGTAATGTAGCCAGCTCCAGAGCACTACTCCTTAGGGCCTTCCTGTCAGAATATCTTCAGCCTTTCCAAAAAAATCACCTACTTTTGCTGCCACTAAGCTGCTGTTAAACTACCAGCAGCTGTAACCTGTGATATACTAGCAATATCAATAGGAGCGAGTTCAAACCAGAAAACTGATTTCATTTTTGTCCTGGAGATGGAAGAAGGACAGAGTGCAAAAAGTGGGGTGGTTTGGACTCCTTCTCTGTGCAAAGGAATAAGAGGGGTGGTCTCTGTCCAGGGGAAGGATGTAACTGTGCACAGTGGACACAGACCATCTCATTTAAAATGAACTCTTTCCCAGTTAGATAGCTAAATAGCCTGATACAGTATTTTACAATATGGCCAAAATTGTGATAAAAGGATAAATACTTAATACTTGTGTCACAATGAGAATTAAACATGTGCTTCCAAGGAACATATTTTAATGGTGTTTAGACACCTATAAAAATCTGCCTATAAGTAAATCTTACTGATGTACACCTGTTCTTCTCATCTCTAAAAATGTCAGACATGTCAATAGAGAACTACGTCTTTCATATATTTTCTCTGAAGAATAAATTTGCTACTGCCATTGTTTCTGTATTTTTGTATATCATTAATTAAATAAGTCTTCTTCATAGAAATGCTATTTCTATCTTAATGCATTTTTCCCTTTTTGATGGGCATATACAGATCCTTTATACAACTAGATAATACTTTGCAAGCAAAGTTAAAATTGAATTTCATTTTCATCTGTATGCAAAGGGAAAAAGCCCCAAAAATGATTTTGAAGTATTAATTGGATGAGCACCCAAATTCCACTTTCTTTCAGTAAAGGAAAAATGCATCTGGGGACTCTTACTTAATGTAGGATAGAAACAGAAAAATATATGCATAACTTCCAAAGACAGCTAAATGTTTCCTGAGGCAAAACACCACAATCCTGAAGCCTATTAGAAGCTCCAACCAGCTTTAAAATAAACAAAAAATCCCAACATGGGATGTTTGTCTTTCAACCAGTCGAAGTTATTTTTTCAGGCCACAATGCCAGTAGAAGAGAAGTCAATAATGTGAAGTCTAAGTAAGTTGCATATGTGTAAATAGATACCCATTATCCCTGGAACAAAGGTGGTCAAACAGCATGTGTCTTTGTAGCAGGCTCACCTTTCAGAGCTTGGGCTGAGTCCCAGGCTTGAGATCCTGCTGTTTTGATTGGTGGAGCCCATCCACCAATCAGGAGGCAGCAGGAGAAATAAAGCCATGCCCCTTTCCTGAGGGGAGGGGGAGAAGAGCTCCCTCTGACCTGCTTGAAGACTGTAAACTGTCAGGTCCAGAAGGCTTCAGGGGTGGAGCCTGGAGCATATAAAAGGAGCTGCACAAGGGGCAGATGCAGTGAGGGACTCAAGAAGAGTGGAGCCAAGAAAAGTGGGGGAGCTCCACACAGTGGGCACTAGGCCCGAGGCTCCTGAAGCTGCCACTGGAGGAGCAGCCTTGGGAGCAGTGCGAGACCACTTGGACTGTTGACGACACACAGGGACGGTGCATGGAAAGCCACCCCTGGGAGCAGTGTGAGACTGCTTGGACCCATCATGGTGCATGGTTCAGTGTACAGAGCCCAGGCTTTGGAAGCAGCAAGCGGCAGCTCGAGCCAGCAACCCTGGCAGGGTCAGTGAGCCACACGATGTGCAGGGCAGCACAGAGGGCCTGAGCCACCTCATTGCAGCCCCCCAAGGCCCTTGCCCCATCTCCTAGCAAGCAGACAGGTTCCACAGTGCACAGGGTGGCACACAGACCCAAGCCTTGGGAGCCAGGGAGCAATGGAGGCTGCTTGGGTTAGCCACCCAGCATGAGGATGGATGGATGGAGCCTGAAGGGCCCGGCCTGTGCTAAAAGAGCCCTTGGTGCTGAAGCCAGGGCACAGGGAAATGGTAGTGCTGCAGTGTGAGGCCCGGCACCCAGAAGCCAGCAGCGGTGGTGCAGCAGCTGAGCCCTCGGTGCCCAGAGCGAGGCACAGGGTAGGGAGGAATCCAGTGGTGTGGGCAAAGCCTGGAGAAGCACTGCAGCAGAGGAAACCCCATCGAGTTGCACCCTGACCTCCACCACCTGAGGGAACATGAGTCATTGGGCCCTTGGGTCCCACAGGGAAAAGACATTTAGGGCACAGAAACCCAGAGAAGGGGCCGGGTGAGCAGCCTCCTGCCTAGTTAAGGCCCTAAGGGGAGGGCCCCTGGTGCTTCCTGGACACCTCCCTCCCGCCCCAAGGGACTGCATTGGAAGAAGGACCATCTCTTGCCATGGGTCAGAGACTATATTAAGGAATAGATGTTATTAAGGTTGTTCATGTTTGTGCCTTATTTTATAATTGAAATGTTGTAAATAGTGTTATTTAGGGTTTGACCTTGGTTATTGGTTAATGTTCGCTGTGTAGATATATGTACATGATATTTAGTTTTATGTTTATGCATATTCTTAACTATATACAATTTATTGAGTTATAACTTTGGGCTTGGGCTAACTCTATAGAGGAAAGAGGGATCCGCTCAAAATGCTGGCATCCCTCTCACAGCACCCTCTCCTGCCTACCCATTCCATCCTACTGAGGATAGGGCACACCCTTGGCTGTACCTGGGTTACATCTTTATGAACCTCAGCGCAATACCAATCAATGCTTGGTTAACAGAGACTTGTCAGACAGCAAACTCTCTGGCTGCTCTACCTAAATGAAAATGTGTGCAATGGAACAAACAATATCACTCCAGATCTTCTAGAAACCAAACATTGTATTATACACAAGGAAAAGAATACACGCATTCATTGCTGACACCCACAAAAAAAGCCTTATTTTACTGCACAGTAAACTTAAAAACACATTAAGAGCATGTATAGATATGCCCACTGTAGTTTTACTCCAGGTTGAATTTTATGACTTCAGTGAGATCTAATTTATAGTAAGGTACTGCTCAATAGAAAGCCTATGGGAATGTCAGACCATCTTGAGCTACTATTTTGCACTTAGGAGATCAGCATTTTACTCTGTCATTATACAAGGAAATTTTTCATTAGTTTAATTGGCATTTGCCTGTATAAAAACTGATCAAGGTCATTAGTGCTTGACTCTGGCTATTTTCCATGTTCAGATGATAATGAAAGCTGCTTACAGACATAAAAAAAAAAAAAAAAACCCAAAAGCAGCAGAATATTAGTTTGAGCTGGTTCTGCAGCATCTATATAGATAGGCATTTCAGTGGGGCTTTTTGGTGCTTTTATCCGATAGCCGATTCAATCAGCTATTAGATAAAAGTGCCAAAAAAGCCCCACTAAAAGCACCTAATCTATACAGACGTTGGTTAAGCCAGGTCCAAGTAATGCTATTCCTTTTCTGGCCATGTGCTGGGCTCAGCATAGTGTGTCGAGTTTAA
>NW_017728948.1:18081455-18082693 GCF_001723895.1 Crocodylus porosus
CGAGCCTCTCTGGGGTCCAATGGACTCTATGGGGCTCATGCCCCTTAGTTGTCTCCACCAAGGGATTAGCCAGCTCAGCGAACCGAGGAATAAACCGCTGATAGTAACTGGCTAACCCCAGGAACGCCCGCATTTGTTTCTTCATTAACAGTGCCTCATAATCTCGGAGGGCCTCCACTTTGTCCCTTAGGGGCCTTACTTGCCCCTTCCCTACCAGGAACCCCAGGTACTTGGTCTCCATTTTTCCCAGGGTGCACTTCTTTGGGTTGGCCGTTAGGCCTTTTCGTCGCAGCTCCTGTAGAATCTCCCTTAAGGCCTGGACATGTTGTTCCCACGTCTGGGTGTACACCACGATGTCGTCTATGTAGGCGGCCGCGTATTCTTGGTGGGGAGTGAGTACCCAGTCTATCAGTCTTTGAAATGTTGCCGCCACACCATTCAGCCCGAAAGGCATTCTCTTAAACTCGTACAGACCCCACGGCATCCCAAACTCGGTCTTGGGCTGATATTCTGGCCACAAGGGAATCTGCCAGTATCCCTTTAACAGGTCCAGGGTGGAGATAAAGTTGGCCTGTCCAATCCGCTCCACAAGTTCATTCACCTGGGGCATAGGGAAGGCATCAAACTGTGTTATGGCATTTAATTTCCTGAAATCCACGCACAGCCGCAGGCTGCCATCCGACTTGGTTACTGCCACTAAACGGCTTCGCCAGGGGCTGCGGGAGGGGGTAATAATTCCCTGCGCCAGCATTCGGTCCAGTTCTTCCTTAATCGGTTGATACCGATAAAAGGGAATCCTCCGCCACCTCTCTCTCAGTGTCACGATTGCGTGCTCCACCCCCTTTGCTTTCCCTGGGCTCTCAGTGAAGACATCTCGGAATTCCGAGGTCAGCTCCTGTAATTGTTTTTCTTGCTCAGCCGTCAGAGACTGCCCTTCCCCAGCAGGCCTGTCCCCGGAGGGTGCTGGCCTCCTGTCCTGTCCTTGAATGTCCAGTTCCTCCGCTTCCCAATCCATTTCCAGCAGGAGCCCTTGGGGTTCCTGCCATTCCTTCAAAAGGTTAATATGAAAAATCTGAGTCTTCTTGCGCTGGCCTTCCCTCCGAACTTCATAATCTACCGGGCTGTTTCACCTTACTACTCTTGCCAGTCCCTGCCACCGCGACTCGAACTTACTATTGGTGCTAGGCAACATGACGAGCACCTTCTGACCGGGCTGTAGCTCCTGCACCTTTGTTCCC
>NW_017728948.1:18082704-18084439 GCF_001723895.1 Crocodylus porosus
TATCACTGACAGCGGCTGGAGAGGGGCTCGTGGGGGCTTATGGGTGCTCACTTTCTGGCAATTTCGGCATGCTTTGCAGAAATTCTCAACATCCTCATACAAATGAGGCCAAAAGCACCAGCCTGTTAACCGAGCTTCTGTCTTGTGTTTCCCCAAGTGCCCCCCCATAGGGTTTCCGTGAGCTAGCCATAATAATATGGGGCCCGATAGGATTGGGGAACCAGGAGTTGTTCTATCTCCTCTCCCGCTTGGGGACCTGGCTTAATACGATATAGTAAACCCCGTCTCATTTCGACTCGAGGGCCCTGTGCCCGTTCCGCGGTGGGGCTTACCTGTAGTCGAGATTGAGCGATCGCCTCCTCGTGGAAGACTTGCAACTCTTCATCCTTCCCCTGGGCCTCACGGAACTGGTGGCCACTGGTCAGGTCTTCTAGCCTTTCTTCACTCCCTCTCTCCATTTCTCCTCCGGCTAAACCCCCCATTAGCTCATTTCGGGATCGAAGCGTCGCCAGGACTTCATAAATCTCCGGCCAGTCCCTCCCCAAGATCATGGGGTAGAGTATCTCATCGCTCAGCCCCACTGGCAAGCGACGAGAGACACCCTGTACTTGGACCTCGAGGAGCTTTCTTTCAAAGTACGATCTTTTGTTGTGGAGGCAGGCCAGGTGAATTCCCGCGCACCGGGGGGCTTGTCTCCATTCAACCATAGACGGCCGGACCAGTGTCTGAGCACACCCCGTATCTACTACGGCCATCAGGGGCCGCTGTCCTACCCAAGTTCTAATTTGGGGCAAAGGCTGAGGTGTGGTCCCCACCCTATCACCGACCCCACATTCCATAGCTTCCTCCTTTGTGGGCTCCCGTTCTCTCCCTGACCTGCCGGGGACCGGCCCACCTTTGCCGAAGTGGTAGTCAGGGCTGACGGGACAAACCCTGGCCATATGTCCTCTTCCGCCACAGCGAAAGCAGATGAAATCCCTACTGTCTGGGGCCCTCTCACTCTTACCTCCCTTCCCCTTTCGGGGTGAGCCTTCGCGTTTTGGCTTCCCCCTGTCCAAGCGCCGTCCCATCTGGGCTGCCTCATATTGCTCTGCCAAACGCAGAGCCTACCGGGAGGTTGTGGGCCCGTGGCACCTGACCCAGTGCTGTTTGTCCCCCTCCAGGTCAGCCAGGAACTGTTCCAGCAGCACCAGGTCACAAATCTCCTCTTTTGTAGTCTCCGCCGGTCTCAGCCACTTGGTCATCTCGTCTACGAGGAATTGCCACAGCATCTTAGGGGTCCTCTCACTTTTTGCCTTGACCCCTCGGAAAACCTGGCGGTGTTTTTCCGGAGTAATCTCCAGCTGCTGTAAGATCTCCGCCTTCACCTGTTGTAATCCCCGGCCTCGCTGCGTGACAAGGCTCGATACGCGGCCTGCGCCGGGCCAATCAACAGGATCCCTACCCGAACGGCCCACTTCACCCGGTCTAGTCCTGCGGCCAGGGCCGCACGCTCGAAGGCTTCCAAGAATGCCTCCATATCATCCTCCTTGGTCATCCGGGGCATATTAAACTCCCCTGAATATAAACCTCCCCGTGCCTGTTGTTGAAGCAAATGCTCCTGCACGTTCATCTGCCTCAAGGCAGTCTGTTGGTGCTGCTGCACCAGCTGGGCAACCAAATGTAACGTCAGCTGCGCAGTATTGATGCCCGTTGGGAGCTCCATCTGAATGGGTGTTGCTGGCCTCGGATCCTC
>NW_017728948.1:18084952-18086761 GCF_001723895.1 Crocodylus porosus
GGCTCTGGCCGGGTGCCGCTGC
This sequence comes from Crocodylus porosus, assembly GCF_001723895.1. Lineage (NCBI taxonomy): Eukaryota > Metazoa > Chordata > Crocodylia > Crocodylidae > Crocodylus > Crocodylus porosus. The sequence continues at coordinate 18,084,975 of NW_017728948.1, forward strand.
CTTCTGCGGTGTCCGGGTCTTCGTTCCCCCACCGCCTGTCGCTCGTGTCCCGTGGTCGCGTTGGGGCTTACCTCTGCCCCAAAAGGTCCTGCCACATGGCCAGACGGCTTGCAGCCGCTTCAGGAGGGACTGTCCGCCGCCGACTCCTTTACCGCTCACCTCTGACTCCACTGCTGCCGGCTCCTCTGCCTCCGGCCCACCGCCGCTGGCTCTGTCGCCGCTGGTTCTGCAGCCGCCGGCTTCGCTGCCTCCCATCCGGCTGCTGCCGGATCCTCTCTCCCCACCGGACTGGAGCTGGGGTGCTTCTTTTATTGCTCCAGGTAGGTCCCGACCCGGATCTGTCCGGGTTCCTGGAAGGGGAAGACCTCAGGGGCAACTTCCGGGTCCAGACCTGGAAGCCGGGCCGGGTTCCGCCGCCCTTCACGTCGCTCTGGCCCCCCAAGTCCTTGACCCCTTCACACTGGTCAAAAGGATTATGATGCATGAGCAGACGGTTTACCTAGTTCTAACAAACATCTGCAAAACTGGATATTTTCCCAGTTTTATTCTAATCCTTTCTTAGGTTTATGAACTTTGTCACCACTGCATTCTGGCCCCGATTCATCAGGTCAGATAAAATCCCAATTCATTTTAAATACAAGTTTAAGTCTTATGCTGTGGAAATTAATGCAAGTGCTTTGCCAAAATTGGGGCTTTTATTTCCAACCCTCCTATGTCTTTTGGATTCCTGCAGTTCTTAAGAACAAATTAGTGACTTCCTACAACAGATTTTCTTCTTGACTTCCAATTTGTATGTTAAACACTTTTTAAATATAATTCTTACATCTAATAATTCTAAAAGTATTCCATGTGTTTATAAGGAATTTGCTGCCCTCTATTGATCAACTGTATTAAGCATGACACATTTTACATACAAAATTAAATATCTATATTGATGTTGAAGAACTGGTAAATAGAAAGAGGAGCCATTTCACAAAATAATCTTGAGCAATAAACCTCAAGATTAATTTTAACATACAGTTTAGTTTCCTACAATTTGGGTTAAAGCTAGTGGAGAGTTGTCATCATGATCATTACAGTGGGTGGCGAGAATTATATTTACTCCAACTGCCTCCTTATTTCTCCTCCTACAAAATACCCTTTTATTTTTAAACTCTTTGACAAAAGTTCATTAACTACATAATCTGCAAATACCTGGCACAATAGAGATCTGCTTAGCTGGGGACTACTAAACACTAAAAACTAATGCTGTAAAGGAATTATAAGCTCTTAATTCTGACAAAATGGCATACACTGATGTATTATTTGTTTTTATGGGTTAGAAAGCCAAAAACAATACAACTAAGTATTGTGTGTGTGTATGCATGTGCACGCATATATATTTATCTCCATGTTGACCGGTGTTTCAGAAACTAGTGGCAATTAAAAACAAAACCATTTTGTGTTCAGTGATCTTTTACTGAACCTCATAGCTTCTTTATATAGTTGTAAGCAACAGGGGCATTCAACAACATCACCATCAGCATTCCCCACTGCTGGAGCATCCCACTTTGTCACAGCATTGGCAGCCATTTTGCTGTTAGTATATCATCTATATCTATATCTAGCTTTACTGCTATGTTCATAGAATCAATGAGTCAGAAGGGACCTAGACAGATCATCTAGTCCGACCCCCTGCCATGGGCAGGAAGGAGCACTGGGGGTGGCAGGGGTCATAAGACCCCAGCCAGGTGCCTATCCACTCTCCTCTTGAAGATTTCCAGGGAAGGTGAGAGCACCACCTCTCT
>NW_017728948.1:18087557-18095747 GCF_001723895.1 Crocodylus porosus
CTGAGGCCTGGGGGACTCTGCTGCCCACACCCTCCCAGGTCGACATTGATCCATCCACCCTATTAAACATTTAAACATTTAAACCCAACTAAACATTTGTAAAGTGAGTAATTGTTAATCTTTTCAGGGCCCATCTGTCATTGGCCCACCCACCTGTTTCTGGGCCAGCCACCTGCCTTCTCACCTGCCACACCTTGATGATACATAATTATGTTGTTAATTAGGCGGGAGGCTGCCCATTCTTGCCTTGATACCAGGGGGTGATATCCGCAGCTCCATTCCTCCCCTGTACCACAGCCCAACCTCACAGATGACATCCACAGTTCTTAACATCAGTGGCCCCACACTGAGCCCCAGAATCCTTCAATCCAGACCCCAACCAGATCCCTCCAATCAGGCAGCCTACTTCACCCTCATTCTGGGATGCCTAGTTCCTTGCACTCTTCCCCTTCTCAGGTATGCCCCACCCCCAGGACCTTTGGCCACACAGGCTGTGGCCTCATCTCCATGGCCAGTCAGATACCCCAGGCCTTCAGGTCTGGGCATCCCTCTCAGTGGGCCCTTGGCCCTTTTGACCCTTGTGGTCCTGGCCCCAGCATTGACCAGACAAGGGTGTTTCAAATCAGGCTTCTGAGCCTCTAGCCCACTCTCTAACCTGGGTCCGCCTTCTTGTCCCTACTATGGGGTAACCCACCCAGTTGTGGGAGGCGGGGTTATTAAGGTACCACAATTCACCTTTCACCAGGGTGGTAACTGGCCTGGTATTTCCTAGGGGCTCCCACACCACTAGGAACCCCACCAGGCCACCCATCCCTAAAAGGGTGCAGTTTTAGGTCATGCCTAGGATTCTCCAAACCATCCCCTTAAGCTCCTGCCCTTACCTCCAAGATGTTGTATTCAGCCTTAGAGCCAGGCAGTAACACTGCCTAGCCTGCCAGTAGCAAACTGCTCTGTTTATATAGGCAGCTAGAGATCTAAAATGGCCACTGCAATCAAACACCTGCTGGCTGCTTGTCTCAGCCCTCAAAGTGGCAGGCACCATCACTGCCCTGCCATATTTACTAATCCAAACAAAGGCTTCCATTGCCTGTGGCTGTCAATCAATGTGAAATGGAGGGTGGAATAACAGAGAGGTTCTCCTCCATGTAGATAATCAGTGCAAAAGGAGATTTTAAAGGAGCTTCCCCTCTAGTGCACTCCATATTAGGACCAAAGACAAATGCACCGCTGATTCAGTTAATCTATAAGATGCATCTCTACCCTACTTTCTGCCTGATTTCAGGCTAACAGAGCTAACTACCTCTCTTAGGGCCAAAGAGAATTCAGAGGAGTCTCAAACAGAGCCCTCCTAGCTGCCTTCAAGGTATAAATTACTCTAAAATGGACAGGATACAAGAAAAGGATTCATAACTTTATTCCCTCCAGCGTATGCAACCACCCAGATTGCTGGCCATTGCACAGGGCAGCAATGCAAACTACATTCCCTGATAGAGCAGAGGATCGCTGATCTCTCAGAATACCTTCTGGCTCTGCCCATATTGCAGAGAGAATCTTTTGTAACATTGTAACAATTATAACATTGTAAATATTATAAATATAATAAAGTCTTTCTTTTAAATCTAATATGTTCTGGTATGGCCAAAAGATGTTATAGTTACAGCTTCTACATATTTTGACAGATGGACTCAATATTTAAATAGCTGCTCACCAAAAGTGCAAAAAAAATATTACAGATCACTATGTGAGACAGCTGGAGATGCTTGGAGATGAAAATAGCCACTGATTTTCAGGACCAACCAAACAGTTGACTGAAGTAAGGATCTTTGGAGTGATATCTTTTGTTGAACCAACTGCATGTTTGGGATAAACTACAAAAAATTTCAAATGCGAGACATTCTTCATCCAGTCGGAAAGAAAAAGCAGACAAACAATTAACAAAAAACAAGAAACTTGATTAATTGGAATTCAAGACCTATCAAAAGGTGAGAGCATCACCACCATGTGAACTGTGAAGGAAGAACATCATGAATCAGGTATTACAGGTATAAAGCCAATATCAGTGTCCAGTCCTTGGCTCTAGGGCTGCCTATACTTGTGCTTGGGGGGGTGTTAATTAGAGCGGTTCCCAGAGAGCCACTCTAATTAAAATGCCACAGCATCATGTGTATTATAACACCACAGGTTTAAAAATAGCTGTGGGACACTTTGACTAAAGCTCATTCAATGAGCTTTGAAGTGCCTCAATGGCCATTTTGAAATGCAGGGAGGGCTTAATACACGTGGCACTGTAGTGATGCTACCATGTTCTATTAGAATGTAGAGCAGACTCAATTTATCTCATTTGAATGCATCAAAGCATGTCTATAGGCAGCCTTGGTGTCAAGCTAGTTTATGACCTTTCATTCCCAAGTTTTCCTTTTAAAGGTGTTTTGTAATTTCCCTTGAGCACAAGGATATGGAGGTCAGAAAAGGAGTGGTTGTTCTATGAAACATGTGTTCCTACTGGTTTTTGTGTGGCTGTTGGAAACTTTTATATGTTCCTAAAGATTTACAATCAGACCTAACATATCCAACTGTGGTACCATCACTGAAGAGTCTGTTTACCTGTATCCCAACCATTCAGTTGGTCCATTAAAAGATACTACCTGCAGAGTTCCTTGCCTCTTCCATAATTCCTGGATCATCTTGGTTACAACATTCTCCATCATTAACAAATAGTTGATTCTCATCCATTGCTTTATCTGCTAAAAGAATTATCTTTGCTGAATTTACTGTGACCTGGGTATTGATATAAAAAATCTATACTAAGTGGGGAAATAGATCTGTTAAGGAGGAATAATGGTACATTTTAATGTGGCATCAATAAAACACATATTTTAATGTGTTTCCAGAAGGCTCTAACATGGTTATAATGCTGTGGTGAATCTTAAGATTGGATTCAGTTGTAAGGTAAAGACTTGAGCATTATGGGGGTTATTTGGTAGGTTCTACACAGGCAGCCTCTAGGGAACTTGTGCTTAACAGTGCGAGTGTGGTCATGCTTTGCAGTTCTAATGCATCTCTCTTCTGAGGATTTCAATAAGCTTTCCAAGTATTAAGACAAAATGGCTTATGTGTTAACATATACTTTTAATTCAGCAAGTGCCCTTATCTGTAGATTAAATTTTCCTTGTAGGCGTTGTGTGTGCACGCATGAGACTGCATGCTGTTAGCTGCCAGCAACTGGGTGCTTGGTAATATTGTTTTTATAATGTGTGAGAATATCCTGTGTTTGAAGGGTGCTTACATCAATTCCCTTCATGTATTTGAATCTGAGCCTAGGAATAGATCCTTCTATCATATTTATTGAAACACTAAGTTACTAAACATTGTGCCAATCATCTGTGAGCATTTTGTGTTCATTAAAAACCCTCACTTCCTAAGGGACAGGCAATATTTGAGTTCTACCTGCTTTGATTTATCAGCATCTTCTGATTCATCATATCAAACCTGTGTGTCAATGTAGCTTTTCTGGAATTAAGTACAACAATTGAGGGATTAACAATGGTCTTCTTTTGAATGCACTTGCTGCTTACCTTCTGGGCTTTAACTCCTTGTTAACCCTTCATAATCCTTCACATTTGACCTGTGACCTAAATTTATATGATCAAATTCAGGTTCTGATTTGATCAACTCTCTTTGTAGCTTATCTAGGGGCCTAAAATGTATTGTGAGTACAGACAAATTGGATGGCATAGTTACTGAGTAGGTCTCTGGACATGGCCTCAAGTGTTTGTTTCTGAAATGCAGCTGAGCTCTCGGGCAGCTGAGAATCAGTGGGATTTCAAAAAGCATTTGACCCTGGCCTTTCAAATTTCAGTTAAAGACTTCCAGGCCGTTGCTCATTCAATATAGTGCAGCTATTGTACCAGACACTGGTTAGGTTCTGACTTTGATTTATTACTGTGCTTCCAACATACTCTTTTTAATTATAAGAACATTAAAAAAAACGTATATCACCTTCTGCTAGTAAAGATTCCTGTGCTCCGAGTCCCAGTGAGTCTCCGCACAGCCCTGGGGGCCTGACTCAAGGGTCCTTGGACAGTTTAGGGGTTTCTAACTGATAGCTAATTTTATTGACAAATAAAATTATGGCTTTCAGGATATGTGGCTTTCAGGATAATGCAGTCAGATTTATAAACTAGCTATTAACTACAAGTACTTCAGTTTTTAGGGACTTAACCTGAGACATATGGGATATCTAGAGGATACATGGGCCATGTCTACATGAGACACTGACTGCACAGTCATTACTGCTCAGGTATGTAGTACTTGTATAAACAAGTATTAAATGCCTGCACAGTTACCAGAGTTACTGCGCAGTAGCGCCAAGAAAAGGTTTTTCCATGATGCTGACTGGGCAGTAACCTAAGACTACTGCACAATAGGTGTCATGTCACGGTTTCTGCTGCATAACACTATTGCTCAGTAGTCTTGGTCTCCTGTGTAGTCAGCATCTCGTGTAGGCGCGGCCATGAGTGCCTGGAGTAAAGCTAGAAATGTCATTGTTATTCTGCATGCCTTTTTTCCTCTTGCTTTTAAACACTTCAAGGAGGATATTTCAGCTTATTCTCAAGAAAAAAAATTAATAGGAGCAGGTCCCTGAGTGAATGTGGCAGGTATAGGTAATAGAGACTGAAGAAAATGCTGAGTCCTTACACTGGGCTCCCTCATCCAAATACTGAAGCATAAATTAGCATGACGTTACTGGGGACTCTGGGATATGCATAAATTAGAAGGATCATGTCCCCTGCCTTCTCCGTGAGGGTGACAACCTATTCCACATGGAAATTAGTCTATCAGAGGAAGATTTGAAAACTGAAATTGCCTGAGTTTCCTGATGTGCCTACAAGTTTACCTACTGCATGGTGTGAATTGGCCTCAAATAATTCCAGTCCTTTAACATTTCTTCTAAGTCATTAGCCACTAAAAAGTAGAACTTCCAAAATCAATATAACTAATCTGGAATAAAGTAGAAATGTGCTTGTCTGGACAGATCAAGCATATTGCTCAAAAGGTATTAACGTCACTTACAAAATTACCTGTCACATCCTTAATTACTTTTCATTGAATTCATTAAATGTGTGTTCTTAAAACATCCTCCATGCCCAGAGTTACATTTCTGAAGAAATATAACTAAGATTTGTTTTTGTCATTTTATGAATTGACTTTCAAGCCTGAGTGGGGGTGACGGATTGAGCCTAAAGATATAAAATAAATTCACTGACTGCAAAAGGTTCAAGCCACACTCTTCCATGTAAATCTATGCAAGGCAATGGCATCAGGCTCTGATGAAGTACACCTTGTCTTGTTGATTGATTATGGTCGTTATAGCCCTAATCAATAAACTAACTGAGCTTAGCCACTTTGGTCCCTTGAGCATTTCTTAAAGACTAACTCTCTAATTGTTTGTACCTGACTTGTGACTTTTGACTTTCATTAAAGTTTTTCTAAGTCTGGGTCCAGCTAAGTAGAGAAAACAACAGATGCCTTTTGTGCCTATACAGTTGTACTGCAGAGCAGCATGACTGAGGAAATACAGTTCTGGAACTGATGTTTTGTGCTATAGCTTTTATGTGATAGCAAGAGAGGAGAATGGGCTGTTTATAAGTTTTGGGTACAACTGTCTCACTGTCTTATTTCCTTAGCACTTGTGCATCAGTGTATTGTACAACAAAGTTCATTTAATACTGAATAAAATAGCATTAAAGTAACAGTTTCAGGATCCATTTCAGGCAACTAAAATGGCTGTAAATATAAAATTAAAGAGTGGGAGAAAAAGTATATGGTTCAAAGCTGTGTAAAGCTCTGCAGTTTTAAAGCGCAAGAACCACAGTATCAGAGGACTGGATATTTAGATCTTGCTCTCAGAACTGTACATTGTGCCCATTCTCCTTCTTCCAGACTGAGCAGGGTAAGTCCGTGTGTTGCCGTTACTTCCATTTTCCATAGTTGCCTTCCGGATGTGGTGTGAAAGTAAATGCAGAGGTGTTTGTGCAATGGCTGGAAGCTGAGCTTGGTTCTGTTCTTTCATCCTCTAGTCATGGTAAGGATTTGCACAATCATCTGTTTGTCCTTCCTTACATCCTACCCATCCTTCCTTTCTCTCATAGCTCTGCTGTTCTTCTGACCTGCACCCAATATCATACAAGAGGTCATTCTCTAACACTTCCTATTTTCAGCACTGGTGCCAAGTATTTTATTTCATCTTTATTTTCTAAATTATTGTAGACACACTATAGTAAGAATTTCAAAGTTCTTTCATTTGGTGGAAAAATGTAAATCCCGAGGCATTTTTTTTTTTTGGATGAGACTGTAAAAGCAATCAGATCAGTTATCTGTTAGTAGTAGTGACTTTGATATTTTCAAGTGAGAGGATTTTTTTAGGATAATTCATCTGTTAAAAGCACCAGAGCAGACAACGGAGCAACTCTTCCATGCTGATTTTAGAATTCTATCTATGTAAAAGAGGTTTCTGTTAGGGCTATGTAAAATTTTGCCTGGTGTTTTATTTTCAAGCTGTTTTGATGCGTTTCAAGCTTGAAACAGCAAAATCCAGATGAAACAAAAACCTTCAAAACAGCTTCGAAACGAAACCAAACTTTTCAAGTTTTGAAGCCGGGCTTACTTGGCTTCAGTGCCAATCCCAGCTAGCAGCCACCTCCTGTCATCCGGCAGGCAGATCAGGCGCCTCGGGTTGCCTCTGGTCCAGGGCCCGGGGAATATCAGCTCGTGCAGGGACCTGCCAACTCCTCCCAGGACCCCCGATCACAGGAGGCTGATGCTGCTGGTTGGGACCGGCACTGGGCACAGCCTATGCCAGGAAGACCAGTGCTGCCCCTGGCCCCTGGCCCCTGGCACCAGCCTCCTGTCATCTGGCAGGCACAGCAGGGGCTCGCCTGCACCCCTGGGAGGGCTGCAGGGCTGTATTGGACTCCTCCTGGGGGTGCAGGGTCCCAATCTGCCTGCCAGATAACAGAAGACTGTTTCTGCCAGCTGGGACCAGCACCCAGCCCACAGCGCCAGGAAGATTGGTGCTGCCACTGGCCCCAGGCAAATAAATGTTTTTACCATTGCTTCCTAACTATAATCACGAAGAAGTAAAAGTTTATATTTTGAACCAAGCCAGATCAAGTAGCTATCGAGGCAGTTAAGCACAAACATTAAGAAGGTGTACACAATTTTAAATTCATTGAAATAATATAATAAGAATGTTACTGGCAAAGGTGAATTAGGGAAATATGCTGTCAAAAATATTAAAATCATCTATTGATCAAAAATTAGTTTTGAAGTTAAACTTAACTTCCATAAATACTAGAACAGATATGAGGTGAGAATCTTTTTTCCTCCCCATCAAAAATTTTCCCTGTAAACACCACCAAAATCTATTGATTTCCTGACCAATGGAGGAGACATGCCCGTATCTTCACATACAAGGCTCAGATTCATAATGCTGCTTTTTCACGCTTTACTTATATTGACTCCATTGAGTGCCTTCTCATCAATATCAGTTAGGAGGTTAAAAATCTGGCTTGTAGGCCAGAGTACCCCTGCACAGCCATTGGACCTGGCTCACAGATCTGGGAGGCTTCTGGGGCATGTCAGTAGTGAGGGTTTTCACTCATGCTGCAGCGAGTTGGCAGGGAGATGGGGCAACAGCAGAGGTCCCAGCACGAGCCTGCCTTGGACCCGAGCTAAGCCTTTATGTCTCACTGCTTAAAAAGTTTCCAACAGCTACTGTAGATTGTAAATACCAGAAAAAAACATTATCAGGATTTAGTTTGACTTATCACCCATCATTACTTTCCTTTTGCCCAATAATCCATGCTGAATTAGAACAATGTTTTCCAAATATGGGCCCACCTTCCTAAAAACTATTGAGAAATGAGCTCATACCACATCAAGTTCACATGTTATTAGGGGCACACTTATTACTGTGTGGGCATTGCACTAGACCATCTCTCCGCCAGAATGTTTAGTTTATTTTAAATGTTCAAAGAAGGTTTCTCCTGTTTCATATGTCATGGGTAAGAATGTTAAACTAAAAGGTAGTGCCACTTCCAAACAACCAACAGCACAATATTATCATAGACCTTGACAGCTATAAATATTGTGACAATATAGCAGTAGTTATATTTAACGAATCCCTAA
>NW_017728948.1:18096432-18102235 GCF_001723895.1 Crocodylus porosus
TGAATGGCATCTCTTAGAGATCATCCAGTCATGCAGTACTTATTCAGGCCAAAAATCCATTTGAAGCAGTGAGGATTTTAGTCTGAATGACTGGAACTATATGTTATGTTATTGCAAGTCTTCAGTGCCATGTCTACATGTGAGGCAGACTGCACAGTTGGTACCACACAGTCATTTAGTAGTTGCATAAGCATAAGTACATAAGCACGTTTTAAATGACTGTGTGGTAACCAGTATGCATAACGATGATGCTTTCCCATAGCCTGGAGCTCTTTCTTGAAGCACAGGTTAGAATATTGTCTCTTCAGAAGCATTACAAAGTTAAACCTCAGGGCTATTGTATGTAAAACCTAGATAGTTCCCAATTCACTTAAAAAAACCAAAACATGATACCACGAGAATAGATCTACATTGCAGCATAAGCCACAGAACGGGGTGGGCCACCTGAGCCATGGCCCAACCAACTTTCAGCACGTTAATTTAGTTAAAAAGTAGCTATACAGTTTTAACTGGAATAACAATTACTCATTTGTGGGTTATATACATTAATGTGCTAAAAGTTGGTCAGGCCATGGCCTGGGTGGCCCACCCTGTTCCGTGGCCTATGCATTGCAGGCTTATCCCAAAGCACCATACTGCATGCAAACTCAATCCTTATGTCTGGGCATGTATGTACTTTGAGACTGTGCTTATTTTTGTGGCTCCAGGTATGAGTTTAGGCAGGCTCCATCATTTCCACTTTATAATTGGGATGTGGCTAAAGTGTAACAGGTTGTGCTTGTCTTTTGCTAGTTCTGCAACTCCAACCCACAATTTCTAGGGTCTATATATTCTGGCATATCTACAGATTCACTACCTCCATTCACTTCACGCGCAGCAGAGCTACCTGCTTGCTTGTATACACTGGGGTCACATTTAACTCCTTCATTACACATAGGTTATTCTACTTTTGTTCTTAGGTCAGCCAAACAGCCTTAAAGGATTCCATCTCACCCTGCTAGCTGGCCAGAGGAACGCACGATTTTAATGGTCTTGATGTTCTACTATGCAAATTATGCTTTCTTCTGCAATTTTGCTGTCTGTTAGCCACTCCTGGCAATGTCTCTCTTCTATTTCAGAAGCCTCCAGACTGTTTTTAGCTCTAGCTAAAATCATAACTTAAGTGTGGTAATGTTAATTCAGGTGTAGCAATGACTGACAATCTCACATGAAACCTAAGAACACACAGAGTCTGTTCACAGTCATGATTGGCAGTCCTGTAATTATTCAGGCCTGGCATGTTGTAATAGGCTACCCTGTAAACTATAACTTTGGAAAGATTTCCACCTTCGGTGGAGACTTCCACACATGCCCAGGAGACATAGTCAGTGATTTGGCCAGTCGCTGACCTCTCCCCACCTACGATAAAAGTTTTCAGGTGTATTCATTCTGCCGGCTCGTTCCTTCTCGACAAGAGCTCACGAAAATCTTCAGATCAAAGTTACCCGTATGCTTTGCTTAAAATCTGTACCACGCAGTTTGTAATCTGTGCAACGAAAATATCTGCATGCTGAACTGAATAGCTCAACTTCTCTTTCTACACCGCGCAACCACAACTTCCTTCCTACGCTGCAATCTCTTGTAATGTAAGTAAAAATAAACTTTCTGTATAACCAAGATGCGTTAAACTTCCTGACTCCTCTCGCTTACCCACCTGCCCGACTACCTACCCCACCCACGTTCAGCCAGTCGTGCCAACCCAGGCTCGCAGGTCAAGGGTACACCGGTCCTCGGACACGACACCTAGGATGGCGCTGGGCGCAGCCCACACCCAGCAACAGGAAGATTGATGCTGCCACTGGCCCCAGACAGCAGCGCCAGCCTCCTGTCAACCGGCAGGCAGATCATGGCCCCGCACCTCCAGAAGGAGTCTGGCACTGCCCCCACAGCCCTCCCGGGGTGCAGGCAGGCCCCTGATCTGTCTGCCAGATGACAGAAGGCTGGTTGAATGATTTCAATATTTTTGACAGCATATTTCCCTAATTCACCTTTGTCAGTAACATTTGTTCTTCAGCAAAACAAGCTCATTTACCTTATTATATTATTTCAATGAATTTAAACTTGTGTATGCTTTACTAATGTTTGTGCTTAACTGCCTTGATAGTTACTTGATCTGGCATGGTTCAAAATATATATTTTTACATCTTTGTGATTATAGTTAGGAAGCAATTGTAAAAAAACATTTATTTGCCTGGGAGAAAATAACTTATTCCAGGTTAAGGAAAACTTGATGCAGAGCATAAATTTGCAGGATTATCTGAAATGGCCACTAGATGTCACCATTGTTCCAATGAAAGAGCAACTCCCATTAGGATGTTGGTGCTGGGACATTTTACCCTGTGAAAATGATTGTTTTGCTTTTTCTACCTAGAGCCAGCAATGGAGGCATGTTAATAAATATGTCACAGAATTTATTGAAGACTACATAAAAGCCATGAGTAGAAGAATTTCTAGTACTGAATATGAGGCATGGATATAAATTGTATAGGTTATTTCAACCGGCATATTCATTAGGTGAATGTGAGGACAGGATTAAGAAGTTGTCACAGGATGGGGTCCCTAGGGATGGCCAAAATGATCCTAGTAGGGCTTTGTGACCATGCCAGCTCTGCCCTGCAGGTGCCTTCTACTCTCACCTGCTGTGTATTGTTGGTAAAAATCATAAGTAGGGAGGCTGCCCATGAGTTTCTGTGCAGCCACAGTCCTGTTGAACCTCACTAAACCTTATGGGTTCTTGGACCCCTTGCTGGGTCCTGCTCCAAGTCAGTGCCTCACAGGACACCTTAAGCCTTATGTGCTACATGCATGGCTTTGAAACCTACCCTTTACTATGCCCCATGCCTTGCGGCTGGTATATGAATATTGTTCCTTCTGTTGGGGTCTCAGACTACTTTGCCTCTGCCCTCATTATGTGGGCCTTGTAGCCTAGACCCACTGCAGTAGGCACTGCTTTGAGGCACTAGCTTTAATCAATCTTCTCTTATCACTGGGCCCCTGGCTCTTCTCTGCTGTGCTCCTCTGCCACTGGGCTCTCTGGCCCCTGTAGCTGCAACCCTCTGGTGCTGGGCTCTAGCCAGTTGTGCCCCCCCTCTGGCCTCTAATGAGGCCCCCACCACCCCTTATAGCCTCATCCCAAAACCACTAGTACAAATGAGATGATAAGCATAAGCCCCTGGGCTATATCATAACAGCAATGACAGAGACCACACTCTGCCCCTCTAAGAAGGCAAACTTCTCCCCTAGTATTGTGTGCCTCTGAGCCCTGAGTACCTTAGTTACTCCTGGCATCCTATTAGTCTTGCAGGCAGAAGATCAGGTAACCAAACATCTCTGAGTAGCTTTTTAGCACAGGAGATCCTTCTCCAGGCAGCTGCAAGAGAACTAACCCCTGCCAGCCCCAGCCCTGGGGCTTATATGTGACCAGGGCCTTGCCTCCTCCCGGTCAGCTGTGTGCAGGTACCAGCTAATTCCCTCATTAGCCATCTGCCCAGGCAACCTGCAGCTGTGGACCTTCACCTAGCTCACAGGCTGCTTCTGCCCTTAAAGGAGCAAGCGGGCCTTAGTGCCCAGCGACAGAAGTCAATGTAAATTAAAATGCAACTAACAAAATTGTTTAGGTAATTTGCTAATTACCTAACTCAGGGCTGTCTGATCAGGGTGTGCAAAGCTTTGGTCGCTGATTCGATTCAGCAGAGATCAGACCAATTTGGTGGCTGAATCTCCGAATCTGAATCAAATCAGGAGACCCTTTAATCTTTTTTAATCAAATTGGAGAGATTCGGAAAGATTCAATGATTCAGACATAGACAACTTTATATGTTTTTTCTACATACCTTAAGGTACCAGGCAGCTCATGAATTCTGAGATGCTGGGGCAGATGGAGCATCCCATGGGAGTGCAGGGGGCTCCCCAGTGTGCTCAGCAGCAGACCTGGAAGTGGAACAGAAGCACTTCAAGTCCACTTCTGCGCTCCCCGCAAACTTGGCGACTGATGCCTCCTGGGCCTGTGTAACAGAGGCCTTCTCGGGGCCAATCTGTCATTGGCCCGTCCACCTGTTTCTGAGCCAACCACCCACCTCCTCACCTGCCACTCCTGCCATGCCTTGATGATCTATAATTAATGAACTTAATTAGGCAGGAGGCTGCCCATTTCTTGCCCCAGTGCCAGGGGGGCACTATCTGCGACTCTGTTCCTTTCCTACACCACAGCCCAAGCCTCACAGATGGCATCCAGATGACACATTGCTCCCGGCCTACAGTCAGACCAAGCTTAGGTCTCGTTGTCAGGTCTCAGATGCACACACATTCATACCACCGCCCTTCTCTCATTAGGGCCTCTCACACTCCACCCCCTCTTACAGGGTCTCTTTCATGCCTCAACAACTTGTACTGCCTTGCTCCCTCTTGGAGGGGGCCCCTTAGGCCATAGGCTTTAGCTAGTTCATACCTTGAGTGGCAGATGTACCGTCTTTTGTGCCTCTCCCATGACCCTCACTGGGGTAGTGGCCAGCCAATTACCTGACCAGGTCTAAACTTGCCCTAGCCCCTTCCTGGGGCAATTCTGTACACTCAGACAATACTGGATTCCAAGCCTTTTGGTTTTCCCCGCTCACTGAGGCTCCACACCACGCCCTCACTGGCTTCCCTCCCCAGTGGGCCATAGCTGTGCCTGACCCCAAGTACCTCTCCTCAGGGTTTTGCACCCCGCAGGGCTCAGGCAGCTGCAGTCGTTCCTGGCCCCAACTACCTCCAATGTTAGATGACTGTAATGGCCAGAACCAAAAATATTAATAAGCAATAAATATGTGTGTAACCACCCGGCCTCGAACAGTTGCTCACGGGCAGCTTTCGCTCAAATGATATGTGTCCAGCGCCTCTCGGGTTCATGTTCTTGCCTGAGCCAATGTCCTCCACCCAAGTCTTCAACCCCATGCTCTCATGCCACGACTTGTTGGACCTCAGAGTGCAGGGCTGTTCTTTGGGTGCACTCGATGGGCCTGGGGCTTCCCAGTGGTTACTCACGGGGTTCCACCACCCCTACACCCTGGCCTCACGCTTCCCCTGGAGCGATGTCTATCCTGCATCCTCCTCCTTGTGGGGAGAGGGCACCACAATGAGGACCTTGTCTTCCTGAGCCACTTCTCCATTACCCCTCCCTCGGGGGGGGGACCAAAAAAAAAAAGAAAAGGGGGAAAAAAAAAGGAAGAGAACCTACGGGCAAGACCTGTTCTCCAGGGCTCAGGCTCAGCCCCACTATTTGGGGACCCCTTCCAGCTGGTTCCTTGCCGTCCCGTGCAGACCGACGTTACGGAGTTCCTCCTCAGCCCTCCCACACTCCATTCAGCTGGCTCCAATCCCTGTGTCCCATGGAGAGTGGCCTCTCGGCCATCAGTGTTGGCGGCAACTCTCCTCCCTGTCTCTCCACCCGATCCGCAGCCTGCGCCGCCATTTTTATTCTCACTGGCCGGCGTTTAGCACTGACATCACTGGCCAGCCATAGCTGAATAAACAGGTGGCTAATGAGCCATGTGGGCTCCTCCTTCTGCCTCTCGTGTATACTGTGCTCCAATCTGCTGGTAAGTACCCTTTGCCACAGCATTTCCCAGGACAATGTGCTTCTTGGAAGCATTTGGAATTTTTGCCTAATATAAAGCTTGTAAGTTTGTAACCCGCAAATGTAACTTGTAGTTTCATAGTTGGTAGGGTCAGAAGGGACCTGAGCAGATCATCAAGTCCGACCCCCTGCCATGGCAGGAAAAAGTAC
>NW_017728948.1:18102570-18103613 GCF_001723895.1 Crocodylus porosus
TTCCTGACCGCATCCCCACAGTGCCGGCCCATGTTCATCTTGGAGTCAATGATGACTCCAAGATCCTCTTCTGCTTCTGCCCTGACGAGAAGGGAGTTCCCCAGCCTGTAGGTATGCTGCTGGTTCTTCCTTCTCAGGTGCATCACCTTGTACTTGTCAGTGCTGAAACCCATCCTGTTCGCAGCCGCCCACCCCTGTAACCTGTCTAGGTCTGACTTGAAGTCATAAGTTCAACCAAAATGATAAAACTAATTGTTTATGAAACTGACTGGGCCTCAAAGGTGAAGCTATAGCTAAAATTAGCTGACCTAACGGTTTTTGCTTAGAGTTCAGCCTTGATGATAAAAACTAGATCCAACCGCCTGGCACACCCAGCACATTCCAGGAAAGCACGTCTCAAGAAAGCATATTCAGGGAAACCTAAAAGGGGTTGGATTTAGGCGGAGTAAAGTTAATTTCAAACCTGAAGATGCTGCATTGTAATTTGCCTATTGGATAAACCCAAGTCTGGGTAGTAAACTTTTATGAAAACTTTTAACACCTTTCAATCCCATAGGGTAACTGCTATAGACCAAGATTGTGAGTGGTTCTAAAGCCAACAGATTAGCATAAGACTAGGTACAAAAAGCACATGTGTCAGGTGATCAGCAGGAAGGATGGAACAGAACAGCCATTGCTTTTCCAAGCCCAGACTCCGAACTCCCGGTGTGAGTGAGGTTCGGATCCTGATCAAGGGACCTTCCCTGGTAATCCCTCTGACAGCGTAGATCGGGGACGCCTGACTTTGCTGGAATCACTTGGCACACACCTGGCATTGAGGGACTATCGATAAGTTGCCAACCCATCTCTGTCTATCTGTTGTTTTGAACAGCCCAGTGGCTGATACGCTCACAGTGCCCAGTTGGCCTGCAATAGAATAGATTCATCTATCTGTTGTTATTATTTACCATTAGCTCTTTAATACTGCATTATCTGCTTATCGCATTTATTTTTTGTTAACTGTTGTGTGTGTAAGCGATAATAATTTGCCTTTGCTTCACTCC
>NW_017728948.1:18104107-18113459 GCF_001723895.1 Crocodylus porosus
ATTACAACAGGGGGCAACCAGGTTCCCCCTGTGGCTGATTACCAAGCCAGGTGGGACACAGGGGGTGGGGGCAGCACACTTGGCAGTGGACCCAGAAGTGGACAAGAAGTACTTCTGGTCCACTTCCAGGTTCATTACTGAGTACACAGGCAGCGGGGAGGGCCATGGTCTTGTGGGATGCTCCATCCACCCTGCCATCACAGCATTCATGAACCATGCCTGGTACCTCAAGGAATGGAGAAAAAACATTTAAAGCTGTGTCTATGGCTGAATCGCTGATGCTCCAAATCAGCATCAAATCTTCAGATTTAGCCAAATCGAATCAGGACAGTGATCGAAATCAACAAATCGAATCACTATCCCCAATTCGGGCTGAATCTGAATTTGAATCAAATACAGCCTGTTTCACACACCCCTACTGTCCAACTTCTGATCAGCCCCTTCCCCTCAACCCCCTCTGTGCTGCACTGCACTGTATCCCATGCTGCAGGCTCCCTAGGCTACCTGTCCCTGGAGAAATGGCAAGCAGCAGAGATTGGAGGAGGAAGAGGGAGCATGGTGCTCTCAATATCAGCATCAGGAAAGTAATGCCATGAGTGGTGCCTGGACCAGGGGTCTGGGGACTGCAAGTTAATCCCTTACAGGCCAGATGTGACTCACAGGCCACCAGTTGCACAGCCCTGATTTAGGTCATTGATTTCTTTTAGTGAAAGTACTGTAGTACTAATGCAGAAATGAGAATAAAGATAATGTAAATGTCTGTGTCTTTTAAGGAGTTTTCCCATAATTGCTCATCAATAACTTATAAAACATACTGTCAACTGCTTTATGTTAACTATCACCTTATTTGTTTAATTAAACTGTGATATTTCTTGCATATTCTTGAAGAGATAAGCTGTTTGGAAAATGCTTATTACAGTGAAATCCTAACCTGAAAGTCAATGCCAGTTTTCTTATTAACTTCAGTGGAGCCAGACTTTCACATTACAGGCTTAACTAATAAGGTCTCAGAATAGAGCAGTATCACCACTGAGATAATTTGGGATTTTTCTACAGTTAAAATTGTGTGTACTGAGACTGTGAAGGTAGGGCCCAAAACTTCATTAATAGCTTTGCTAGGCATAGGCCTGGGCGCATTGGCGATGCACAGGGGGTGTATGCGGGTGCACATGCACCCCCTGAGATTGGCTGAGCACCCGCTGGAAACACCAGCCATGAAACTGGAAGTGCCAGAGAAAGTGCACTTTTGGTTTCACCACTAGTGATTTTGGGCTTGACGATTGGCCGCTGGGGAACCCCGCTTCCCCAGTCAGCGATCGGTCACTGGGCCCCCCACCCCCGGTCAGTGATCTGGTGCCTCCCCAGACTTGGGAGGCACCAGTCACCCATGCCTGGGCCGCAGCATTATACTAATCATTTTTAATAGAAATTAATGAAAGTGGAGAGTCCATGGTATCTTAAATAAGTTGATGAAGTAACCCAAAGGGAAAAATTCACCTTTATGGAGCATACTCAGACATGGTCTTAAGAGGGAAACAGATAAGCAGATCACTCACCCCAACCCTAGTCTCCTGCAAATCCATATACAATAGTGAGTCCACTAGCCACTGAGCCACAAAGGGATATGGTTCAGAAAACACGGTCCATTTCTTAGTATCTAGATTTTTCTAGTGATGTTTCTCTTCCTTGAGCTCATCAGTCCTGGTATGACTGGTCTACAAATGGTTTGGAAACTTTTTTCTATCAAAAACGGAATTACCATCATTTGGAGAGTTTTGACATGGAGAAGAAGACAAGAAGAATTTGGTGTTTGAAGTATCAACCAGCAAGCCTGGTTAGGAATTTTTTCCCACCATTTTTGATCCACAAATTGATTTTTTTCGTTAGAATATTTTTTTTGGTCCAAAATAAAAATGTCCTCAGTCTTTAGGTTTTCAACAAAAACTCAAAAACTTCAGATGAAAATTAATTTTTCTCACAAAAAAATTACTTAATTGAAAAGCCATTTCCATAAAAAAATGGGATTTTTTTCAGACAACTCTGTTACTGCGTAGTGGTTTAGCCAACATAACAGCAATGAAACAGCTTGAAGTAAATAAAAGGCTTCACAGTAAGGAGCTTACACCATCAGACACCAATTCACCTTATTCAATAGGCCGCAGACAACACCAGAGTGCAGTTGAAATGGCTTGATCACAGCTAGATATGCCTTTAATCCATTGTTAAGAGCCAGTGGAATGCAGTGAGGTCAGGATTTTCAAAAATGGATGCCCAAAGTCAGAGTGTGAAGGGCAAGAGGCACAAGGGCATTTTGGGGTCAATGGGAATGGTGTGCCTATCACCTCTGAAACTCTTTTTCCTAAGCAATTATGTAGATATGTTGATAAGTGGCCCAGTGTGTAAGTCCTGAGCAGTTCTCACTGACTTCAGCACGAACTAAAGATTAGTTTATTCATTTAAATGCCTGGATATTTATTTAGGAGCCTAACTTTAGATCCCCCCCCTTTTTTTTTTTAAATCTTGGAATGAATCAGTTCACTGGCTATCATCCTATTTAGATAAGATGCTTATTGTGGCACTCACTGACCGTCTACTAAAAACCATTAAAAATACACGCTGTAAAAGAGTTCATGTAACATATAAAGTGCTTCTGTGTTCTGTGCCAAGCTGGTTAACCCTCATTAAAGTCCATAATCTGCTTCAACTATTTGCACACAGTTAGGAAATCAGGACCTCCACTGACTGTGGTAAAATAGATTTACGTATAAGAACATAAGAACTGCTGTTTACTGGGTCAGACCATAGGTCCACTTTATCCAGTGTCCTGTGTCACATAGTGACAGAGGGTGGATGCTGAAAGGGAGAGTGAACCAGGGTCCATATGACATGGGTTTTTTCCACTGTTCCTCTCTCACCTTGAGGCCTCCAGCATTTAAGGTCTAGGAAATTATGATTCAGAAGTTGTATCCTTAACTCCCATGCATTTATATTATTTCTACCATGCATGGGTATTTTTACAATTATTAGCATTATACTGAATAAAAACTGAAAATGAAAGGGTGTGTATAATGTCAAAATATCCTTTAGAAGTCGTGTGTGAGTATTTCTGTTCCTCAGAATGTTATTCACGTCAGGAATGTACCAGATGGATATTTTTTCCACACAAAGAAATAGTAGCAAACTAGTTTAGAGAGGCTGGATTTTGCCTGGTTCTGACATGAATGTATTGTGGAGTAAGGGAAGGGATGTCATAAAGAAAATTCCTCTGCCAGGCCTTTATTGTGTCTGGATGACACTGAAGACCTTATGTTCTGGGGAGGGCAAACACCATCCACCCTCAATTCTCCCAAGGAAATGACTCCACATGTATGGAATTACCAGCAGTACTAGCTGTGGCACATGTGGAAGTGAACAGCACCCCACAACGGGGCTTGTAGCTTCAGGCCAGGGGAAAGTGCAACTTTAGGAGCTCAAGGAGAAATTCTGCTTCCTGGCACTCCTTCGTACTACAGAGGCAACGGGTTGATCTAGCAGCTCCTGCGGGATCTATGCAGGAATGTTTGAACATCCATACTATGCCCCTGTAACACACACAGAGCAGAGTACAGCTATGAAATCTATGAAATCTCTACTTACTTAAGTTTTCTGCTAGGAAAACTTTTGCTGAAGGCCTCAGGCTGACTTACATCTCTCCAACCCCCATCCTCTAGCCCCTTAGCCATCTTCTGCTCTAGCTTAGTGCTTGGTTTCTTTCTGCTGAGTAAGTAAAACCATCTGCATCTAATGACATCTACCATGGGATATATCCTCTCCAGAAAGAAAGCTGCTAAGAGTTACTTAACAGTGAGATGCCGGTATTTGACATCTTCTCTGTAGCTCTTTCATTTTCCTATCTGAAAAGCATCATCCATTTCCATATGCAGTTTTGGCAAGGGGTGAAGGCAGGACATCATTGGAAAGCTTCCAAAGGGATTGTTCAAATCTATTGTTACACATTATTGATTCTGTGTGTAAGTCTTCCTTCCCTCTAAAGCTCCTCCTCTTTTTCTTGATGTCACTTTTCCCCTGCATGGTGCCTTGTGACTGACAGGCTGCCCCAGAAAAGCTGTGCATCTTATACCTTTGTTCCATTATGACTTCTCCACACTAGACAAGATCATCTTCTAGCAAATCCCTTAAAAGTTCACTGGCCATAAAAGGAATTAGAATGACACATACATCTAGGGTGCTATCTCCTAATTTAAGGGACTGATAGATAGTATCCCTGAGTGTCTGATGTAGATTTCTTCTTTACCTATTCAGACAACTACATTTCTTGAGCAGCCACTTGAATAGCTCTTAAATAGACACAATTTGCCATACCCAAAATCTCTGTAAATCGTATTTCCCTAGTGGAGTAAGCATTTCACTACCAGAGAGGGAACATTCCTTTTAGTTTATCTGAATAGGCCATCTTTCTTATATCTGGGTGTGACAGAGAGAATCAGTCCTATACTATTTTTCACTCACAGTCAACATAAAGAATCATGCCATGCTTGACTTGGAGAGCGTTCTGGGAGCATTCTGAGAGCACCTTCATGCGTATCCTTGTTCATAAATCTGTATTACAATCCATGACCCTAGGTGTCCCGGTGCCTTACTAGAAGGGCTCCTTAATATGCAGCTTCTGCTCTCAAATGCCACTACGTAAAAAGGATATTTTCTTGCTTATGAGTTCTGTTCCTGTGCATATGCTAGCCTGCTGATTTTAGTAAGAAAAAATAAGGTGCTGTTATTCCACTTAGCGCTGTGACTAGTAATGAAGTTGAGAGACAGCTGGATTCTGGTGAGCAACAGAACTGCATACTAAGTTCCCATTAGTTCCATCTGTGCAGCTCTCCTGACGGCAGTAGTTTACCGAGGTGTTCTGAAAGGCAGCATTTGAAGTCAGGTAGGTAACAAAGGAATAACTGGACACACAGCTTGGCTTGCAGAATCTTTTGGCCTATCAAAAAAGGGTTTACCTGAGTAAAATGCAACTAAAACAAAATGCAGATATTTAATTACATATGATGGTTCTCTGAGAAAAACTTTCCACTGTGACAAGAATTGTGAAACTCATACCACAGCCTTTAAAGACTTTGTTCTGGGAGCTGGTATTTTGAACTCAGTGACTAGAAGGAACACTGACATATAAAGGAACGAATCTTATAAACTTGATCCATATCCTTTATAAATCAAGTGACCAAACTTTTGAGAGGACATAATAAAGGAAGGCAAAAAGCAATGTCAATGATTTCATTTGCTGTCAGCAAGTGAAGTGACTTTAGTTAGTCAGTCATTCAGTGGCAACCCAGTTATGAGTCACAGAGTTTCCATAACTAAATCATGCTAATCAAAAGGTAGATACCTGAAGAAAGCAACAAAATCCTATTGAAACTGATGGAACTGCTCAAATACTAACCATAAATAAGGGTATCATCATTTGGTCCTCACTGAGTCACCATGTTGACTTCAGCAAAGCTGACAAAGGAGTACAGTATCAGTCAATGTAAGCAAGCATATAATATTTTCTCCCCAAGCAAGATTAGAAACATTATTACCATTAACTGAAAGGTAGGTTGTGACGTACAGTTGCACAGCAAGGAGTGGGTGTGCAACTAGTTCCAAGGCAATGAACCACCTGGCACCCTGCTAGTAAGTGACTGTGATCCTAGACTTACTCATTTGTGACCTTTCCATTGGGGTCCTGACTGCATCTCAGGCACATTAGCTCCAGCCTGCTGCAGGCTTTTGCCACAGCCGTTTGAAAAGCATGGCAATTTGACAGGATCGGGTCTTTAACAACTTAGTAATCCTGTCTTATTGATTGCAGTAAGGAAAGCCATATTATCCTGTTGCCTAATACTATTCATGGGATACAAGAAATCCTCTTTAAAGAAATCTGTTGGATAAGTAGAGAATTGTCCCTTTGCCTTTTAATTTACAATACAAAACATCAGGAAAAATGGGGATTTCTACCTGAATTGATGTAACCTGATCACTAGTATTTTTTTCAATCTTTTAGCATGCTGGGTGTTAATCCATTCATGTTCTGTTTCTGAGTATTTCCCTTTGAACTTCTGATGTTTACTTTTGCTTACTTTTTTGCTTTGTTTAAGACACTTTGAACTTTCTCCAAGGACAAATAATATACTTTGCTTTCTCACATTGATCTCTGATGACTGGCAAATATACCTCCAGCAGTACACACAGACCCAAAAGAAGTCCTGATCTTTCCAAGGTCAAAAAGAGTTCTGTCTTTGCTTTCAGTTGGACCAAGATCTCGCACACAGCTCTTCTGTTGGACACGAATGAACCAAGATAGAGTTTTAACAAGGCTGCAAGTCAGAGTCTATTTTACCTTTTTTACTCTCTGTATAGTTCAGTAATTCTCAGCCAGGGTGTCATGGCACCCTGGGATGCTGGGAGATCCTTTGAATGGTGCCTAGAGGTGTGAGTAGATAAGCAAGGTGTGACGAGATAAGCAAATTAGTACAGAATTAAACTTGTCCCTGCCTAGCTAATCCCCCACCCCTACTATCTGGCTCTTCCACAAGGAAATAAGCACCATAATATTAGTTTTTGAAATAGGATGCCACTTAATTCATGAAAGCTATGGAGAGGTACCTCCAGTCCAAAAAGGTTGGGAACCACTGGCATAGTCATTTGGGCTGAGCAGCCAAAGGTGGCTGGACATGATACTATCACTTCTCTCTTGTTTAACCAGAATAACCAAATACGCCATTAGCCTGCGGTGGGTCATGATCTTTCCAGAGTGGGACTTGTACAAGGTGTACATTTCTTGCCCATGGGGATGCAAGAACTACCTTGAACATATGGACCGAGCATAAAGAAAGCAGTGATGTGCCTGCATGATGATCAAACAGCCTGGAATGGCTGAGAGGTGGGAACTGTCCCAAGCACTTATGTACTGTATTAATGCAAAAGTGGAGCACAGAAAGCCCACCATCCCAGCAAAGGGCTCTTTATGTGGCCTCACCTCACCTCACTGTGCCCCGCCCCCCCCAACAAATACATCCCAGCTGTACTGTGAGACTCCCTAGTTTTAGCCTGCGCATCCTGAAGGGAAAGGACCTCCCTGCCATTCCTGGGAAGGTACAGGCAAGTCCCTTGATTTGAAAACAGCTTTTCATGAGAAGTGAATCAGTGTGCAAGGGAAGAGTATGCTAAAAGTGTGATGAGATCCTGAACAGTTTTGTGAAACTTGGTTGCCTAGGATAAGAGACAACGGGACTCCCTGATTCAGGAAAAATATTCCACTCCAATGTCCTCATGCTGTGCCTCTGGTCTCTTGTCGGGGTGGGGACTCTTTAGCATAGTACTTCAAGGGGCAGGGTGAGATTGCAGCAAGGTTACAGGGGCGGGGGCAAAAGGGGTGGCATATCATGGCATGAATAGGGAACTGCTCTAAACAAGTCCCATAACCTGTGCTTTACACTGGTAATTCCTAGTTATACTAATCTCATTGTATCCCTTAAATCCATATGCATGGTTGGAAATCCACTCAAACAGGCAGTCACATTCTGCCCTCAGTTAAACCCTGGTCACCTCTCAATGACCTGAAAGGCATGAAATAAGGATGCAGACAAGTCAGGTCAATTGTGGGTAGAATCCTGCTTTCAAGGGCGCTCATGTGAACACGGACAAGCCTACAGGAAGGATTGTCACCTCTCGCAGCTTTGCACTCTCCCGCCCAGGAAGCAGGCTGCAAGGAGCATGCCAGCCCCTGCCCTGTGGCAAGGGTGCCAGATTCGTATCATCATTGGCTGTGGCAACGATGCTCTTGGGATCTATCTCTGCAGTCGCTGTCATTTACATGGGAGACAATGCTGGGAACCTCTTAGCAACCTGCTGCTGTCCTGTGACACTGGCAGCAGTCACAAATTTCCATGTTTGCCTTCTTTGTGTAGAGCTTCACAGGTTTTTGAGTGCGTGGTTCGCAGCATTTCAAGGAGCAGGGCCAGGAAATCACCTGCTCAGCTGCATTCTGTGGAAATGGGCCCTGAAACTCATTCACAAATTTGGTGAGTGGGGGGATAGTTACTGCCGGCAGTCTCCTTCAGAGCATGAATGTTTTTCTGAGCATAAAAGACTCCCTTGGTTGAGGAGGTAGGAAGGAGTAGGGAGAGGGGAGTCAACACAGGAGCTGTCTCCTGGGCCTTTTACCCCAGCTGCCTTCACCAAGAAACTTCCTGTCTTTATTGTTCTCCTCAGTTCTTGGCAAAATTAAAACAAGAGAAATAAATTAATAATCTGAGCATTGGCATGGTTTATTTTACTATTAAAAAAACCCTCAAAGGGGGTTTGTTGTTTTATTTATCTGTTCTCTTGTCCTCTTTTTTAAATAAATCCTCACTATTAAAGAATTTTACAGAAGAATTTGAATATCTCGGTTTGCCAGTAAAACAAATGAGACCTCCTTTAAAAGTCTTTCCCAGTTTGCAAATAGGCCAGAAAGGAGAGCTGCAGCTTTTCCTGTTTGGCTGAAAATAGCGGAGTGTACTAACACCTTCGTATGTCGCTTAGCGTACAAGCTCCTTGGTATATCTCAGGTCTGAGTTATGACACTGAACGCACCAAGCAATATATTTAAGGGAATTTTTTCTTTTTTTTTCCCTTTAGTCATCTTATTTGCACGTAGGTGATGACACCACACTGAAGTGTTAAAGACCAAGCTTTCCTACAGCAAACCTATTTTGCTGTCCCTTGCAGGAGGTGGCCGAAATGCACCCGAGGGTTTAAGCCTTGGCTGGAGACCCGTTTCAGCAGCGCCGTGTGCAGCCAGGACGTTGAGAACGCCCAGAGACCCGTTCAAACGCTGCCGTTTGCGTTTTCTTGATCCGACTCTGCAGAAGTGCGGGGAACGAGCTCCATCTTCCTTGGCGGGCACGTCACTTGCCGCGTTTCGGACCTGCCTCGTGCCCCGCGTGCCCCGTTATTTGACGGTTCACAGGAGCTGCTTGTAATCAGCCAGTTGCGGGTGCAGCCGAAGCCCCGGCTCTGCAAACAGGAAAGAAGAAGGGAAGCAGCCGCGCCTTGGGAGCCATTTACTCCGCAAGCAGGCGGACCCACCAGCTTATGGCACTTGTGTGCGGGCCTGAGCGCGCTTTATACTTTCCTTAGCAAAAATAAATCGTTTCAAAACCGCTGCCTTAAACGGGCGTTAGGAGCCCGGCTCCGAGGGGGCTGCGGGGCCGGCCCGGGGCTGAGGACACGGGAGTCAAGCCCACGGGCCACGGACAGCCCGGGGGCTCAGGCCCAGCCCGCCCCGCCCCGCTTTTCGCTCCAGTACTTTTCCATAGCCGACGCG
>NW_017728948.1:18115792-18148234 GCF_001723895.1 Crocodylus porosus
CCCCGGCGAGGCGAGGCGAGGCGAGGCGAGGCCCGGGCGGCCGCGAGCCTGCCCGCGGGACCGGGGGAGGGGCAGTCATCCCTCACTGCCTCGCCGCGGTCGCCCCGCCGAACTGCGCTGTGCCAGGAGGGCTGCAGAAGAGAAGCACAACGAAACGAGCAGAAATCATCCGGCACCTCTTGACAGCGCGTTTCACAGGAGAGCCGGGCCCCCGTGCGGTCTTGGCTGCTGCATCTGGCAGGGAGACTGGAGAAAGCAGCTGATCATCCGTCCGCGGATATTAATGGTGTCGGTTCTAGTTGTGATACTTCCAGCGTCAACCTTATCTGTTATTGCACGCCGTGCATGTATGACAAACCAGGAGCATATATTACAATAGCGTTATAATGTATTATCCAAACCAGTCCAGTGCCACAGATGTGATTTATATGATGTGCAGGATTATATTTGCATGGTATGATCATCTTTGCTTGGGTATAGCTAGTGATCTCTTCTTTTTTTTTTCCCATTTTTTTCACACTCAGTTCCCCATTCAAAAATTGTACTGTCTGTTCCAGCACGGTAATTACAAAGCAATTTATCCCAGTTTGGGGATTTTGCATCAGAGTTCAGGACCTTTCACACCGTATTATTGGAAGCAGTTATTGGTAGTTGACTTTTCTGCAGGGAATCCTATCTGGGAATTGTTTTACAGGCAATGTGTTGCAATAATTGTCACTGATCTCACTATGACTTCCTTTAATTTTTGTTTTAAAGCCTTGTATTTACCAGAAGTGTAGAATACTGCCTAGTAATGCTTCCTATTATGAGATGGGTGGTCTGCTGTAACTGAGACCGGGCTGGGAAATGTAGAATTGCCAGATTTTGAGAATCAGGCCCTGTGAGTATTTTTGTCTGGGAGAAGCATTATTAGTTATTTAAACAGCAGGTCAGAAGTAAGCCTTGTGTAATGATTCATGCAGCATAATCTCTAAAACCTTGTGGGGAGAGGGGGTGGACAAGTCTCAGAAGTATGCCAAAGGAGTGCAGATGAATTCTGCCAGAGTTCTCTCATGCGATTGCCTAATTCAGTGGGAGTTCGGCTGGCTGTCCCTCAAAGCAACCGGTTAATTGTCAGATTTAATAGTCTTAGGAAACACGAAAGGAAAACTGAGTAGATGTGTTGTAATTTCCAACTGGCCAAAAAAAAAAGCAAAACGAAACAAAAAAAAATTGAAGAGCTCTCTAATTTTGGAATCTATTTCCTGGGAAATCACAAGGTTTGTAGCTCTAGTGGCCTAGCGCCTGAGGATGGTCTCTATTAAGAGCAAACAACTGCACTATGAAAGTAAAAGCAAATGATTTGAGAACCGTGTAAAATATGAATGGAAACAGTGGAGTCAGAACCTTGCACCATCCAGCTGGGAAAGGCACGTGAAACTGAGAAGCCCCAAAATGCAATGATACATCGAAGTGACAATTTACAGCTGAAGGAAATGAAGAAGTGAAAATTAAAGGGTGAATCCAGTGTCTGCTGCAAGCCAAGGGAAAACCACTTATATTAACGTGGGTGGCTGCATCCAAATGAGTGGTATGTGGGTATGTGGCACAGGTATTCCCTGGGAGCAAGGTATGTCACTGCTTCTTGTCCCTGGAGAAACAAATGTCCACCCTGCTGTGGACACGGCCAGTGAGAGCTGGGTTAAGCTCAGAGGCCCAAATGCAAGCAAGCAGTCTAGCACATGCCAGGTTGTGAAGCCAGTATATTTGTTAATATCATTAAATGCATTACTAAATAGCCACAGCTAAAATTTGTTAACCACTTGCTTAAACATTTTTTGAACCAGAGCTTGAATGCAGAATGTGCAGACAAAACTGTAAGGTGGACTTAGTTAGCTTTAACAGATGACCCTGGCAGTCAATCAGTAATGTTTGGGTCTACTTATAGCTGTAGAGTACAATTGTACAAGTCTGGTTGTGTAACAGCTGGATCAATAAAGGGGACTTTGATGTTGCAATGCTTAGTGTTGCAAAGCCTATCTAAAAAATTAGGTGGCCTGTTACTCAGTGGAGCCCTCAGATCCAAGATGAACACCCAGGCTCCACATACCTCAGAAGAGGACAATCAGGTGCCTAAGAATGAGAGTCACAGAGGCTGCAAGCTAAGGAGGGAGCCATGTGCACTGTGTAGTAGAAAGTTCCCTGTAGCTCAAAGGCAGTGAAGCTTCTAACTGTACTCAGGGTTTTCAGGCTTAAATCCTCTTAAAGCCAGTCCAACTTTTTCCTCAAAGAAAAAACAGAGCAAAAATACCTACCATGTTTCATCTGATAGCCAGGTGATTAGGGAAGTCATGTAGGAAGCAGGAGACTGGTTTTCAAAGCCATACTGTTGCTTTTTGGAGCAGCACTCCCACAGCCCAGGAAGCACGCTTCACCATTAGCTCTTGGATAGTCTCAGATGAGCCTCTCTCAACCTCTCCTAGAAGAGATCTTTTACTTTGAGTAAATAATTAAATAGTCACTAGAGCAGCGACTGGCCTCACCTACATCCCAATAGCTAGCGAATTAGTCTTTTTTTTCTCATTCTGTCTGGCCCAATCCATATTTACACTAATTCTAATACAAAAAAACATTAAATTTGATGGGATTTTTTCCATTAACTTCAACAGTCTAATTATCATTAATATTATTCCATTATGAAAGGGCCTAAAAGCTTCAGGCATAGATCAGGGTTCAATTATGTATAATTTCAGACTGTTGGAACTAAGGGCCAGACCCTCAGTTTAGTCCCGAACGCCTATTTAGGTGCCTAAATACCTTTGTGGATCTGGGCCATACAATCTAAGTGCAGGTCAAAAGATAGCAGATGATGTTGACAGACAGACTGAATACAGTAGAGTAATGGCACTGATCTCTATAAAAGGATTGTGTCTAATATGAAGATATTTCTTATATATACTCCCCCATCTTGGACCACTCTGTTTATGGAACAGCTGTGGATATGGATTAAGCCCTGACTGCACAATAGGATCCTTATAACTGTGTGGGCCCCCACTGAAGACAGTGGGCCTGAGAAGAACATTTGCAGAATTGGGAACTCTTGTGGGTTGTTGGTTTTGATTTTAAAACAGGGAGAGCACAGCAGAAACATCAAAAGCAGCATCCTTATTTAAAAAAAAAGAGAAGTCGTGTTACACAGTCTCTAAACACCACTGAGATGCTTTTATGGGAAAACAGAAGGAAGGTCAAATATCCTTCATTTTAAACTAATTTCTTTTTAACAATGTAATTATTAGTTTAAAATTGTTCAAAGACACACTGGATTAGGGGCAGGCTTATGAATAGGATTCTGATGGTCAGCAACCTTTTTTGTTCCAGTTTAAATTTATTCATGACTACTTTATACCCATTTGTTCTTGTGCCTGCATTGTCCTACACTGCTCTTTTCCCTTTATGGTGTTTAGTCCTCTGCTGTACTTGTAGAGAGCAATCATATCCTTTCTGAGCTTTCGTTTTGCTAGGCTTAATGTTCTGTTGTCTGATAAATTCAGGACAAATCCTCAGATTCATGCACACATACAAACCCTTAACTACACCAGGGGAACTTTACTTGTGTGAATAGTCCCATTGGAGTCACATGCACAAGTGATTTAGGAGGGATGCCAGATCTGGTGGTCAATAGGTGAACACTGTCTCTCATTTAAATTGCTTTGGAATAACTAGTCCATCCTTCCATCCAATTAGCTCTCTTTTAAATTTAATTTTAGCTTAGCATGCTTTTCAGTTTTCCAAAACTGAGTTCAGTGGTATTTCATCTTTTGAATCGTTACTATTGTTTGTCAAAGTATACAAATGACTACCTGCTGTAAAATTGTGAACTTTTGCTTTTTTGTTTCAGGTGTTTTGCATAAGCCATTGCACAAACCCAGTGCTGTGTGTATTTTTGTATTGCAGATACAGAACATTCATACTTTTAAATTTGACATTTGCATTTTTAATCTACTTTCATTAGGAACTGGCATGTTTGAAAAATGAACAAAAGAGTTCATGAACTCTTTTGAATGAACAAGACGAACAAAAGACATGGGAAACAGTGGCCCATTTTCACACAAATAAGTTGTGAAATATTCTTAATTTTTTGGATGTGGAATGGACCTTTCTTGCGTGTTCAAACAGGAAAAGTGGGGCACTATATTTCAATAAGACTATTTCATGTTTTTAACTTGAGAGTCATAGTTGGTAGAATGAAGCAGGCCGTTAATACAATAGCTATGTATTAAAGAGTAATGGGAACTTACTATTAATTAGCTGTTCAAAGAAAAGAAAAGGTGCTTTTCATTTATGTGTAGCTTCATTTTTATTGTATTCCAATGTCATTTGCTACTATTAAAATACAAATGGGGACTTTGTCTAAGAACTATTCTATATATGAAGCTGCTGGATTAAAAGTTGGCTTGCTTACACTAGCCTGTGTATTTTCTGTTACTTGAAACTGACCCTGTTTTTTTAGACTCCAATTCTGCACCCTTTTTGCATTGAGTAATTCTTGGATGCAGATCCACAGAGGGTCTTAGGCATGGTGATGCTCAGTGTTACCACATCTGAAATTTAGGGATCCAGCTCCAGGAGTGGAATTCAAAGGCTCTATTTAGGTCCTCAAGTTTCCAGCACAGTGGAGGGAAGGATTAGGGTACATGTGTACCATTTCCCTAGTGAGCCCATAACTGCTGCTGAGAAGATAGAACTGATCCTGCAAATTTGGTAACATGGATGGATTACAAGAGCCCAGAGCATGCTCCTGAGGTCCTGAGACCTTGAGTTAGATACCCAAGAGAAACTTGGATTCACAGATTGCAAACCCATTAAATACCGAACATAAACCTTTGCAAAGCAATCAGTTCTGGGGGAGCAAAATCCAGGATCTAGTCCCAGACACTCCACAGATCTTTAGGACTGGAAGTAGTGGACTCTACTTTCAGTTCTGGTGAGTGTAACTAGAATTAGTTACTGCTAATTACCCCACCTGCAACATCATGTGATTGCAGCTGTTTTGCTTCCCATTTGAGAAACATTAAGACAACACAAGGAAGAAGAGAGGGACATGAAATGGATTAAAATAAACAAATACAGCTAGTGCCAACTGTTTTAGGAGAACTAGGGAGGAAAATTAAATTTTGTTTCTGAATTCTATAAGAGGCATTCATGTTGCCAGAGGCATAGATTGACTACAAGAAAATAAGGGGCTCTTACAATTTAGTCTGACCTTCTTAACAGGATTTTCCTGTGTTAATTCCTGTTTGAAATGTCAACACCTGTTTTCGAAACACCCCCATCCTTGATTTAAAAATGTTTGGTGGCAGAGCATCCACCACAATCTTTGGTAAGTTATTACACTTAAGTAACTTGTGCCTGGTATCAAGTTGCTTTGTTGTTCAGCCATTTGATCCTGTTATAAAAATTGTGTTAAGTGCTCAGTGCAGAAATGTAGAAAGATTGATAGATGTGAGCTATGTTTTTTTATCTGTATTGTGAAAGTCCCCTGGATCAAAGTTCTACTAGGTTAGGCACTATACATATATACAATAAAAATGCTTCCTGCTCCAGAAATATTCACAAGCTAAGTAAACACAGAATATTTTCCAGAATGTGTGGAACCAAGAGTTCTAGTTTTTTGTATGTATTCTTGTCTCAGACCAGCACAGCTACCAAGTTCACACCTAGAACTACTGTAGGGATTTTTTCTTTTAAATGTCCTTTCTGCTTGATTCTGTTTCAATATTATTACCTGGCTGACATGGTTGCATGATGTAATGGGAGCCTTTCAGAATTATCAATAAGGTTATTAAAGTGAACTGCTACTTCCAGAAAAAAAAATTATAAAAACCTCATAAAATTCCATAATCCATACTTCAATAAGCCAGCATCCTATAGCTATCTACCCAGTACATCACCTGAACCCTTATTTCAAGTGTGTCAGTCATTTGAAGACTCTCTGTCATCTAATGGCTGGCCTTGTTGCTCTGTGGTTTGTGGATTGAAATGCAATGTAAAAGGCCCAGGTTTTATTTCTTGGCATGTGGTCAGCAAGGGTACTTTAGCGATAGCTTGATGAGACCTTGAGGAGGAGAAAGCACTTCACGATACTCTAAAGCAGCCCTTAAGCCCAAGTAAAGAGTAGGGCCAATGGGTTCCAAAGGGAAATCTCTCGTGCCCACTTACTGACATCCTTAATGAGGTCTTTTGCTGGAGGAACTGTTACAGCATAAGACTATGGTTGCTCCTAACTTTGCTGTAAACATGGGGTCACGATGCTGAAGCTTTTACTAATGTGAATAGTTCCTGCGATACAGAGTAAGTCCTCCTGAACACTTCGCAACACCAGACCTATAAAGATGAGATCTAGCATAGATAGTGTGCAGGTCTGCCTTTGCTTATGCAGATGAAAAAAAGTGGTTATGAAGCATTTATCAAATCAGGTGAGAGCTACAGCTGTTGCTGGTCTTAATGGCATACTGTCTATGGTACAGCCCAGCTCCGCAGACAACAGTTTATGTTTTACCTGTGATTCCTTTCCAGGACAGTAAGAAATAATATCTTATTTACAGCTTTCACTAAAACAACACAATACAATGACAATAAAATTATATATAATATAATAATAACACGTACATAATTTATAAACTAGTAAACTCGTGACTTATTTAGTATCAGAGGACAGTGTGGCAGTGGCGAACAGTCATTATTCAGCACCACAGACAGAGAACACCAGTGCCCAGTCATCTGGCCTCACACACTGGGAAATCTACCATTGCTGTTTAATACCTATAAAAATATCTAATAACCAAAGCAACCACCTAATGCAGCCATTCCTTGAATTTTGGAGATGCATAATTGCTATGTGTTTATAGATCTTTATTTTCTGTGCTACTGCAATACACTATTTAATATATAAATATGACTCACTTTGGTAGGCTTGGAGGTAGAAGGACATTAAGAATTATTTTTCAATTTACTGATAAAAAGTAAGGAAAATAAAGGGAACTGGTAGAATTGAACATAAATCCTGTAATATCAGTGTATCTCATAACCTCAGCTAGCTTGTATGTGAATAATCATGCTGGAAGTTTTATTCTAAGGCTTACACTGATATAACTAGGAGATGGAAACCATCTCATGCCATGTTAAAACAAATAAACTGAGTTCAAATTTCAAATACCACCTACTCAAAAGGAAGTGCTTCTGAGCCATATACAGGACAACACTAGTTTATTATATTATGACTAACTGTGAACAATGCCTACACTGAAGGTAACTGTAGACAGGTAACTGTAGACATACTACAAATAGTTTTTAAAAAAAGACTAATCAGAGGATTTGCTATGCACTATTCATTTAATGTTGATCATTAGGATTGACAGCAAGAGCAGAATATTACATGTGCATTGCACAAACTTTAGCATGATTTTGCACTTGGAAAAATGGTTGGGATTTTAGGAAGCAATAAAGAAGCACAGTTTGGTGCTGTCTGTCATCTTAGGGTTGCTACTGGAGCTCACCTCTGCAACATCTAAGCCAGTCATTCTCCACCTTTTTGGATTTAAGATGCCCCTTGTTTAGCTTCAGACACCTTTTGGAAAATCTCAACTCTTACTTATCCACTCCTTTTTTACTACAAAAAATAACAAAGCATTTCTTATGTTGAAAAAAACTTAAGACTACAATGTGTCAATGTGTCAGAATGTTTTTATTGCTATGAATTCTTATTTGAAATCTTTAGGTTTATCTTGTGAATTATGTTTGCACATCTAACAGTTTTAGCATTGCATGGCACGCCACAGCACCCTTCAAAGCATCTCAAGGCACCCCAGGGTGCCATAGCACCCTGAAAATCACTGAAGTTTAAGCAGCTAGATGTGGTATCAGTAGAAAAACAGTGCTATACTTGTTAAAGGGTCACCTTCCAAAAAAGGATACAAAAGCATTAGGTTGTATGAGTATTTTTGTGCTTGCTTTAGTGAGAAATAATTTGGTACCTAAGCTTTCCACTTTTATGTCAGATTTCAGAACACACGAGTCCATAAGGAAATACTGAAGGGTATGTTACAACCATTTGCCTGGGCATTGAAATCCATACCCATTAAACCTGAGATGCCAAGTCTTACTATGTGGCCAAAGCCTGGCTTACAAATAGGTTTATGAATATGATCAGAGAGGCCTCAGGTGGGTTGAAGAGTTGAATGGGAACTGGGCATTGCAAGGAACCACTGCACACACCCAGGACTTTCTCAGTCTCAACCCTAAAGACCTAATACAATGTCTTTCCTGTGACTGTTGTCATATATATTTATTTCTACAGATTTTTGAGCTCTATTTCTAGGTACCCACCTTATAGTCAAGGTCCCTGTTGCATATATTTTCATCACATAATAGGCAAAGACCTGCATGTATCCCCTCAAACCTGCTCCCCCTGCAACAGGCTTACAGAAAAGTGAACCACCTGTTGAATCTCTCCTTAGCTTCTATAGGCTTTTGCCCTACCCCTTCTGGCTGCGTCCAGACGAGCACAGCCATGTGGTATGTGTCACTGCAAACATGTCTGCAGCTCCATGTACCACACATTCAGATGCTCTCTGAGCTATAAGGGAGCACTGCTCCTGCATAGGCTGCTCCACTTTTTTTTCCTGTGGATTTTTTTGACCTCTGGATATCCCCTACATTGATTATTTTAAAATCATTCATGATTTTTAAGCATATTTCATTTATGCTGGCCAGACTCATAAACAGATTGGAGTACTCAAGGCTGGTAATTCTGTGTATAAGAGGTATAGACTGCTTTGTGCCTTCTTGAAGCCCCTTTTCTAGGTCAGGATTCAGATAGAAAAGAGCATGGCAGCTTTTGGGAACGGTGCTCTGGGAGCATATGAGAAGTGACCAGGAAGCACTTGCCAGGCTTCATTCCATATAGGAAAAAGAGCCAAGATTTAGTGCTGCTATTACATATGAAATGTATCATAAGTCATCTCTTTTTTTATAAAAATAGCAAATCATACTTTAGTCAAATGTGAGTAATTGGGCTTAATGCAGTGGCAATTCAGTGAAATTGTGTGACCTGTGTTATAGTAGATGTCAGATTAGAAGTTCTAATCGTCCCTTTGGGCTTTAAAATGTATTGATCGTAAAAACTACAATGAGCAAGAAAGCCAAAGGTTCACCTGTCTTTGGCTGACAAAAAAATATAGGAAAATTCTGGAGCCAAAGTTCTCTCTCCATCTTTTTCACGCAGCTTAGGCTCTGTGCTGAGGGGGAAAAAAAAACCTCAGGGACATGGGCACTCTAGGGAAAGCTAGGAGCTTGAATTATAACATACTAGTGCAGACGATTGCTTTTAAAGGAAAACCTGCTGCTTTTCAGCCAATACTTGTCGGGAAAGTGCTAAGAGGAATTTTCAAGCTATTGTTCATAAATGCCAAAACTCACTGAATGGAGACTCTCTTATTCACGTGATTGTATATAAAAGCAAAATGATCCATCATTTCTGATCTTGAGTTTTCGTGTGATCCACACATTCAGGTCATAGGTCAGTGAAAGAAAAATCAAATGAGTAGCATTTTCAGAAACAATTTCCCTGTGTAAAGTGTTGTTTAACAGCAGAGCCTTAGGCGGGCTATCCATTTCCCAAGGAAAGCAGTTTAAAATTGCATTTGGGGGTCCATCACCTTTATTCTTTGGTGTCTGTTCTTGTTCCCTTTTATTGTTCTCTGCCTTGAGCTTTATAGGGGAACCTACAGGCTCTGCTCTTATTTTAAACATGTTTGATCTCTGATGTGTTCTTAATGGAGTTGTCAGATTCCTGCTGTAATAAAACCACAGTTGTTTCCCATCAGAGGGAACTCAACTGGTACAGTCCTTTGCTTTTCAACTAAAAAGGATCCCATCTGAGCCAGTTGTTTGAAAATGTTTTAGGGGAAATTAAAAAGGAATTCAGCTGGTACAGACTAGTTGAAGATGGACTTTAACACCAGGCAAAGTATGAACGATTCCAGTTAACTATGAATTGAATTAAATCATTTCTGCTGAATATCAAGCATCATTAAGAAAGACCTAAAATAATTTTACAACTAGTAAAGTGTGAACCATCAATAATGTAAACTGCAATGAGCCTGGTCTTTATTTTTGTTGGGTAAAACATACTTTATGAAGTACAAAAACCTCCACTACTAGGTTAGTGGTCCAGATTTTGTGTGGAGGCCCCCTATTCCAGTTCCCAATGAAATCAAAGGCAAAGATCTTTCATATGACAATGGCAAAATTCCCACTGTCTCAAAGGGAGATGGAGAAGGTGTTAGGTCAGTAGAAATGAAAACCACTTTACAATAGTTACTTTATGGCTACTGCTTGGAGTCAGTGAAATTAGTTTGTCTCAGTCTGTCAGTCCAGTGTCTAATGTGCATGAGTCCACATGTAAAAATCCCAATTAGTACTAACTGGCACCCTTGCTGGCACTTTCAGTGGTGAATTCAGTAAGTGGTGAAGTCATAACTGAATGGACACAGGAGCAGAACTCATCGAGTCTCACTGCAGGAAGAGGTCCTTCCACAAGAGTGAGGTACACTGGTGGGCACTACCACTATCTGGAAGTGTCAGTGTCTTTACCATACATACATAAAAGACTTCAGCTTCCAGGGCTGTCAAGAGAGCTTATGGTAGAAAAAGTATGGCATTACTTTGAATGGGCTGATGTTTCTGCTTTAAGAGCAATTGGGCTCTTGGGACTGACATTGGTGATATCGAGATAAATAACCTAGTGAGGGAGTAAGTTTTTCTCCATCTTAATGGGGATGATAAGAACTGCTTACTCTTTTCCAGAGGTCAGCCCAAAAGAATCAAGGGAAAGGCAATGCAACAAGAACCCTAGGTCGAGATTTTTTTTAAACCCCCCCAAAAGTAGGTGC
The DNA here is from genome assembly GCF_001723895.1 of Crocodylus porosus. NCBI lineage: Eukaryota > Metazoa > Chordata > Crocodylia > Crocodylidae > Crocodylus > Crocodylus porosus. The sequence goes on from NW_017728948.1 coordinate 18,126,724, forward strand.
CTAAAACCAGGTTAATGATTTCACATCTAGGCACTTAAACAAAACGGCCTGATTTTCAGAGTGCTGAGCTCCCTGCCTACAGTTTGAATTCAAGCAACCATGTTGTAAAACCTCAGCCCTTGTGTCTGCTGGCCCAGACATAGAGGAACTTCTGGCAAGAGAGCAGTCTCTCTCTAGGAAGAGGTGCCGGGGGTAACAGCAATGTATTGTGATTATTTGAGAACACAAGGAGGCCCATGGGTGGCCATTTTTAAAGGCACCCACATGACTGTTGGAATCAGTGAGATGTGGTTCCCAAGTCCTTCAAGCCAGGCATGCGCTGCCTCCCTGCTGAACCTGAAACTCCTATTGAGAAACAACCCTCATCTATCTACTTCTTCCCATTCTGTGCATACACCCAGATAGGTTTTCTTGGGAAAGTGCCTGAGAGTAGCACCGAGGTACCTAAGGACCTAAGCCATCTATACTGCCTAATTGCTGGGCTTGAGCATGAAAGCCATACAGGCACAGCCTTAGGCGTTTTTTTTTCCAAAATCCCTCTTTATTTTTAAGAGCTTTGTTATGAAATTGAATGCTTAAAACAGTTACTTGCCTGCATGATTTGGCACATTGCACATAACGACCTGATCTGTATGGGCAACTTTAAGGTCAGATTCAGCAACAGGCCTAACAATGTTTTCCTTTAAGCACTTGCTTAATATGTTTGTGTTCTGCCGAGCATTTACACATCCAATTGAAGTCAATTGCAACTAAACACACAATTAAAATTATGTATTGTCCTAAGTATTTTGCCATACTGGGGCTGTTATACCCAGAGAGGTCTGTCATCTATGTTGTTCAAAGTAACAAATGCTCAGTTCAACTGGGTACTCAACATGGTTTACAAAGGGCAGTAGAAGCTGAAGACAGATTGGTACAAATGTGGTAGTTTATGTTAAAAGGGGTCTTCAAGGCTCCTGGTAAAAGTCCTGGATTGACACTGCATTAAGTCAGAGTATTTTAGTAATGGAAGGAAATATTCATGGTTGAAACAGTCATAATGTGTTTTGATTGGTTACTTTAAATGGGGAGATGTTGCTTGAACTTCATTTATCTGAAGGTCGCTAATCAAAAACAGTGAAATGCAGGGCCTGGAAGCAGCAAACTTTCCCAGCAAACTGCCGATCCCACTGTCCTCTAGGACCTAAGAATCCACCTTGTTCTTGTCCTGATCCTACAAAACATCCTGACCAGACCAAATGAGGGAAAAGGAACCACTTGTACTGGCTGACTAAATACTAACACCCCAGAGGAGTTAGTGTGCTTACGCAGGTATGCTTCAGGTATGCTTATGCAGTGCAAGGCAGTGCCAGGCTGAGGAATGTGAGCTGATTCTGTGTATACAAGCTACCAAGCCAGAAGCTCTTAAGTAGCTGGAGCATAGCTCCATGCAAGCATGGCCATCTCAGGTGCTGCTACATAGCACAAACCAGTGCCTTACAGACATGCCTTTTGGTTTCTCCAGTCACCTCTACTTTTGTATGACATTTTTCTTCCCCCTAATTCCTTCTCTTCTTTTTTCTCTCTTTTTTTGCCTGCTAGCTTAGCCAGCCAGATAGGTCTAACTGCTCCAAGAGTGCTGTGAGCCTATGACTTAAAGGCCATCTGAAAGCAATGCATTAAACAGACCAATTTTGTAAAAGTTTCCAGGTCTGGAGTGGCTGACCAAAATGGCTATTATGTCTGAATTCTCTGTTTCTTGAACAACTTCCTTTGGCAGAAGAAAATTAAAACCAGAGGCAGAAGCTCCATGTTCTGTCTTTGCTCATCTTTCTGCATTGTTTTTGGGTGTGTTGTCTTGTTCAAACCAGCAACAATGGTTCAAGACCTAAACTAACTGGTTCTCTTTTCCCTCATGAATGATAGTTAATGGTGTCTCTAGTACCATTTAAAGTAGCTATCAAATATAAATTTCCTCTTATACGGTTAATAGGAGAGGGAGTAGGAAAATTGTTAACGTAGATGGCTATTTTATACTTTAAGTTTTAAAGCTTTGATTGCTTTTCTTTTTCTCTTTCTTTAACAGGTGATCTTTATTGTTGGTTTCATTCACTAATAACTTGAATGCAACCCCAGACCATGCTGAAATGTTTAAAAGTTGTAAAGACTGAACAAAGGTTGCATTAACATTCATTCCTTGTTGAGCCCAAAAATCCCTTTATTAAGACGATAAATCTAGCTGCACATTTCTATTAGTTCAGTGGTTATTAGGTATTGCATGTTTACATATAAAAGTGTACACCATAAGTATATGCAGATATACTTAATCTGCATAATTACAAAGCTACAATTTTGATATATTAGGAATGTATAAAGAACATTATCCCCCATGTATTGTATAGCCAGCCTGATGCTAACAGGGCAAGTCATGAGAAATGCCATTCAAAGAAAGAGTAGTTTCAGCTGCCTGAGATGGCACTGGTCATTGTATGTACATGTGAGAATTATTTAATCATCCAGGGCAAAATATGAATTGAGCTAAGCTTTGGATTTTTCTGTCCTCTGCTGAAGCTGAAATATGTATGGTTTCTAGTGACAGTTCCCTGTTTGGTAAGGGTATAACAGCATACTTGTGTCTGCATTTTAAACTTGTGTACAGGTTTTGTCGACTTTTTAAACTTGTGTCTATATGTTAAAAGGTTGTGAAGTAATTACGGAGGATGTAGTACAAAGCTACAACAATTCCTTGTAGGAAGAAGAAAACGGTCTATCTACAGTGAGAAGCTGCAAGCAGCTCAGCCAGTATAACTTAAAAAACAAGATTAATAAGTGATTTAATTAAAATATATATAAACCTTCACAGGTAAAAATACCAGATAAAAGGATTCTTTTATGCAGAAAAAGGAGCAAGAAAAGTGAAGTTGGACAAAATCAAATTTCAAATGAGGCATATGTTTTTAGATTGTGAGGCGATCAGCTATTGTAACAAACTCCCAATGAAAGTGGTGCATTTCCAATCTTTTAATGTCTTCAAATCAAGAAGGATATATTCCTGAAAGATATGCCTTCATCAGAGACAAGTTATTGGGGTCAAGGGTCCATGTCAGAATGGCAGGAGGTTTCTAGTGAAGTCCCACAGGCATCTGTCCTGGGCCCAGTGCTGTTCAATGTGTTTATTAACTATTTGGAGGCTGGCATAGAAAGCTTCTTGAGAAAGTTTGCAGGTGACACAGAACTGGTAAGGATTTTGACCATATTGGAGGATGTAAGTGCAATTCAGAAGGATTCTGAGATACTGGAAAGTTGGGATAGAGCTAACAGGATAAAGTTCAATGCAGACAAATGTGAGATGCTAGACCTCAGAAATAAAAATTGAAAGCACAAGTACAAAATGAATGGGTGACACCTGGCTATATGGCAGCTCTATGGAAAAGGACTTGGGAGTCTTGGTAGACCACAGATTCAATAAGAGTCTGCAGTGTGATGGAGGTGCCCAAAAAACCAATGCAGTTTTGGGTTGCAGCAATAAAAGCATTACAAGGTAAACATGAGAGGTAATAGTGCCTCTCTACTCAGCACTGGTTAGGCCTCTTGTGGAGTACACTGCGTTCAGTTCTGGGCTCCACGTTTTAAAAAGGATGTGGAGAAGTTAAAGAGGGTCGAGGTGGGCAACAAAGATGATCAAGGGCTTGGAAGGGTGAGTCATATGAGGAGATGCTGAGCTAGGCATGTTCAGCTTGTGGAAAAGGCACTTAGGAGGGGACGTGATAGCTGTCTTCAAATACTTGAAGAGCTTCCATAAAGATGAGGGAAAGCACCTTTTCTCTTTTGCTGCAGACAGCGGGATGCAGACCAGCAGCTTGAAGTTGCAGCAAAGTATACTTAGTTTGGATATCCAGGAAAATGTCTTCACTGTGAGAATAGTAGGGCAGTGGAATAGACTGCCTGGGGAAATTGTGAACTCTCCATTACTGGAGGCGTTAAATAAGAGGTTGGACAGGCACTGGTCAGGGATGGTCTAGGCATACATATGCCTATTTTCTACCATGGGTATTTTCTATGCTTCTGGGCTCTGCTGGTTGCTCTAGTCCCCACTTCCCCCTTTTTTCTGCTATATATGTCAAGTGTAGTGGCCAAACTGAGTTATGTTAAGGCTTTTTAGCCATAATCCAGGGATTCACAGAGCTCAGCAACAAAATTAAACAGAGCACCTTCTGTGGCACTGGGAGATGTGAGTGCTGTGATTGGGCACTAGGTGGGCAAGGCACAACAGTCTCCATATAAGTAATGTGGCTGGCACAGTGCCAAGGGATTGGTCCACCATATAAGGGCTGCTTGGCACAAAGACAGGGGATTGGACAATCTGGGATGAGAAAAGTTATAAAAGTGATGGAGAAACAAAGAAACACATGTGTTAGCATGCTGTGACCCTGGGAGGACAGATGAAGCTGCTGGGTCCCTACTCAAACAGCCTCCCTCTCATCCTCAGTGAGATGTATGTCCCCTGGGGATTTTGACACACTAGGCAATACCACTGCAGGGCATTTTCAGGTTAGGATGTGGAGATGAGTTTTACTTGTCTGGAAATGAAATCTCTTGGGAAGAGTAGCTGTTGTTGCTTTATATGTCAGTTTTGACTAGCACCCATTTCCACTTTTCACCTGCTCAGACATGCTGTTGTGCAGAATGAAAATATACAGTGGAGTGCAAAAGGGGCTTTATGATATCATGGGCAATTTCTAATGCTGGTATGAAATGACAAGAAATCAAAAAAGGTGGAAGATTCTTTCAAGCCCAGTGTCTCATCCAAGTAGCAAGGACAAGACATGACAGTGTCAGTAGCCAGCACCCTAGGAAGTAATATCACCAGCATCATATACAGCTGCCTTTGTCCAGACTGAATGACCATTTACAGCTGGGTCAACAGGGCCTGGCCTTCTGTCATCATCCTCTAGAAACTAGAAATAACTGAAATGTTTTGATGCTGAGTCCCACTTGAAGCTATTTTGTACTAAATTATCAGGAATGTTTTAATACTTGATTCCTTCAAGTTGATCAGAATAAAATGTTTCACATCCATCTTGAAAATCTTGGTTGTATTTATATCGGCATGTCTATACCTTCTCATTCTCAAGTGGAACTGGAAAGATGCTTCTGATGAAAGAAATAGAATCATAGATGTGGTATATGTGAATGTATTGAATGTGCACATGAGAATCTAAACTTACTTTTTGTTGAATCTGCCAGTAAAAATTAATGCATAGCTTTACCTTACATCAACAATATACTCTGTGCTGGCTAGTGTGGCATCACTCTTAACAGACTTATGGCTGGAGTCATTTTATTGCTGAATGCCCGTGGACAAACAATAGGGTTAGAAGGTACCTTGCACGTCATCTAGTCCAACCTCCCTCAAATGCAGAAAGACAGATAATATTTTTAACAACCATTTTTCACCAAGTCTCTGCCCCATCTCATAGACTTCAGAGGTACAGATCTGTGGCACAGCAGAAGTTGTGCCTGCCACTTTAAGAGGTTTAAGCAGGGTGTGGAGCAGTTAGCAAGTGCGGTCAGGCCCAATTGGGCAGTCACATGACTGCAAAGGGACCAACTGATTGAATGAGGGCTAGAGTATAAGCCAAGGCCCTAGGAGCGGAGCTGGCAGTTACGTCTAGGGAGCCAGTGGAGTAACGCTGCGCAGCCTGCAGACCGCAGCTCCCAGAACACCTGGAAGTCAGGGTAGGAACTGTGGGGATGGAGGAGGTTCCTTACGGTCCTGGGTAAGACCTGAACCTGCACCCTGCTGGGGTTGGATGGAGTACTGGGGCTGCCTGTGATGGGGCAGTCTCTAGGAAATGCCCTACCTGTGCCTCCCCAGTGAAACGTGAGGCTGAGGTGCTGTAAAGCCTCAGCCTCCACTGGCTTGCGGGTACCACATGGAGAGGAAAAGCTAGGGGAGCATACCCTGACAGAAAAGCATGGGTCCCAGGTCCACAGCGGGGGGGCTGAGGGAGGGTCTAGGCCCATTCCTTGAGACTGGGGCCAAGGTCCGCTTAGCAGCACCTAAGGCAAGAGCAAAAGGCCCAGGGAGTGAGTGAAAGAGGTAGCCTTAAGGGCCATGTAGAGTAGAGCTGGAGAGATGACCTAAAGGACTGTACGGAGTAGGATGGAGTGGGTGCAGCCCAACAAGAGGCAGAATAATAGAGCCCCAGTACAGGGGGGGTGAGCAGAGTGAGTGTGTCAGTCCAGTAAGGGGCTGGGAGAGTAATGGTGGATTTGGATGCTACCTGTGAGGCCTGGGACATGGTATTAGGGCAGATTCAGAGCCATGTATTTGGCCCTAGGCATCAGGGCAATATAATGGGCAGCCTCTTGCATTTTATCCATCTTGGTACATCAAGGTGTGGCAAAGAAGTGAGGGTGGACTGCCCTGAGCAGGGGGTGGGCCAGTGTTGCACCTGGCCACTAGGTAACCCCTGCCACAAGATCAGATTCCAATCAGAAAAGTCTTGGGCTGCTAATCCAGACCATACCCAATCTTTTGAGAGTAATCAGCAATTGCATATTTCTAGTCCTATAATGCAGACAGTGGTAAGAGAATAAAGTGGATAAGGAGGAGAAGCTGGACTCAGGTCTCAATGGATGCTGACGATTTTTATTGTTGCCGAGAGAGTACTGAAAGTGTGTACGGAAGGAAGAGAAATCTCAAAAAGGTTTATAAGCTAAGGGACTGGCTGATCTTCTGAATGTTACCCTGGGGTGAGTCATGAAATTGTATGTCTGTTCCATCAAAGTTTTTTGTGTGGAGAACTTAGAAAAACAGGACCTACTGGGACTGGCAAAGAACTAGCACCTGTAGAGAAAGTGAGTATCTCTGTCTTAGAAGCCCTCTGGCTTCAAGCCCCATGCTTGCCTGACAGCCTGAGTGTTTGCTTACGTCTCAAATATGGAATAGGGCCACGATATCCTGTCATGAATTCCCTGTTCATGCTAGAAAGCCCCAGCCATTTTCCAGCTTGCAAACTCAGGCCTGTGTAGTGCAATGAGGCAGTTTGACCCAGTGAATAAGGTCCAGATGTGGGAGACCTGTAGACAAGCCTCTTTGATGGGAAGTCTGTGTAAGTTCATACTGATCAGGATTGCAGAATGACCCCTCCCCTTGCTCCCCCTCCTACTGTTCCCTGGGTTTCAGTTTCTACCTCTGCTGCTTAATTGCTGTGTGACTTTGGACAAGTGTCTCAACCTTTCTGTCTCGGTTAAATCAGCTCTAGAAGAGGCATAATGCTGCTTCTTCAACTTTTAGGAGGCACTTTGAACAACATGTGCACTAAAGAGCTTATTTTTATTGTTACAGTTACACGTATTACATCACCATCTGTGGATTGTTGTTACTGTCATTTTAATTAGAATATATTTCAAGAAATGTGGGCTTTCTGATTTTGATCCCAGAACTCTGGTTTTAGTTTGTTTTTGCCCACAACAGCTTCAAGCATGAGTATCAAGGGTGTCAAACTCACTTAGAGCCCCGGGCTGGATCCAGACCATTGGGTTCCTTGCAGGCCATATCTAACCTGGGTCATGAGGGCTGCTGCAGTGGCCACCGTGTCAGCATGGCATGCTGTGGTGGTAGCGGCTGCACAGGCTCCTGTGGCCACTGGGGAGTAGGGTATGGCAGGAGCACGGGGCAGTGCAGGGTCTAGCAGGCGTGGGGGAGATATGGGGTCCAGCAGCAGTGGGAGTAGGAGCTATACAGGGTCCTGCAGGAGAAGAGCAGAGTCTGATAGGGGGAGGTGGATGCAAGGTTTGGCAATGGTGGGGGTGGTGCAGGGTCCAGTGGGTGTGGGGACTGCAAGAGCATGGGGTCCAACTGTGGTGAGCCACACTTGCCACCGATGGCCATACCCAATGGGACCAAAAGGCCCAATTTCCACTGCTCTCCATTAGCCTGGTGGGCTGGATAGAAAGCCTCCATGGGTCAAATCTGACCCTCACGCCATATGCTTGACCCCCCGATGTACATATACACACATTGTATTGCCCATTGCAATATCCTTTCAGAACTTACCCTTGGCACTTTCCCCTATCCCATTTTGTACTTCTCAGCAAAGAGAGCTCCAGTTTATACATGTTTCACAACCATTTCAAATAGACACTTAAGTCATCTCATGGAGAGCTTGGTTAGGGAAAGGAGGGGAGTAATCAGGGGAAGTATATGAGGTCCCTGTGAAAATTAGAGGTTTTTGTTATTGCTTTAATTCTATAACTCTAGTGCACATTTATATTATTACCTTTACTGGTAAATAAACACATTTTTTTCAAATAGGAAAAAAAAGATGGCAAAAATCCCAAGTTTTATTCTACTTTGAGTTTTGATTAGTAAAGAATATATTTGTTTATAGAATGAGCCAGGCTCTGATAAGCTTACATTACATAGCAGCTTACAGATAGTCCCACTGACTCCAGTGGAAATTTTAACAGAGTACGGTATGTCCACTGTAACTAGAGATAAGAGAATTTGGTCCAGCATAAGAGCCAGACTCTGCTGTCCTTGATGATGCTTTATGTAATACATTGTTGCATTCATGCAGCAATTTCAGTTAATATGGTTACCTAAGAAGGAAGATAGTACTCTATGTAATTAAGGGAAGCAAAATCTGGCCCTAAATTAATACTGTTTTTAAATAGTTTGGACCCTCAGAAACAGTAATAGGAAAAGGAAAGAAAGAGAAAAAATATTTGACTAAACCCTAAATTCTCCCAAAATACAAAAACTAAGGAAAGGTCTTAAAAATATACATTGCAATTGTATATTATTGCAAATTGTTTGCTTGACAAAAAGCAAAATGGTGTGATATCCCACAGACAGAAACAAGTGCTGGCCTATATCTTCAACTGGCTTATATTGGCATAGACCCATCTATGTTAGTGGAGCTGTGTGTAAATTCATCCAAAAGTGGAGAATCATATTTTATGGGAAAATTCTCATTTAAGCCATGTATTTCCTCCAAATGATTGCACAGAAGGGTCTTCTTTATGATAAGATCTTGTTCATAAATGGGGCAGGCATTCTTAGCAAAGAGGAACAAAGAAAAGAGTTTTATGCACAGCAGGAACCACATGAATAGCTTTGGCCTCAATTTAGGATTTAGCTTATCAGTTCACACAGAGGCTTGCATCAAGAATTTGACACTAGTGCCCTTTTCTAATTTGTAAAGCAAACTAAAAGGAAAATAATGGAGTAAGGATAAGTACTGTTCATGAACCACTGAGCAGGCTGTATTCCACTCTGTCCAAATTACTCAACAATCAGTCAGAAATCCTATTGTAGACGCGGGGTGGGGGGGGGGAGGTTCTGTTGTGGTTTTTTTTCCAAGCAAGATTAAACTACAAATGGCAAATATTTCTAACCCAATGGTGATCAAAAGTATTGCATGATCCTCATTCTTATTCACATTCAGAGTTACCTTAGTAGATCAAACCATTACTGAGGGGACAGTGGCTTTTGCCTGTGAATGTGAAAGCTGTGATCGTGTGATTGCATAATAACCTAAGGTTAGCTCTTGAGTGTTGTAAGCTTCCACAGTTTTGCTCCAATTGGCTCAATGACATTCCCTGCTCAATAGTGATCCTAATGTCTTGAGACTGGCTGAATTCTTCTAACCTCAGCAATTAGTTCTTCAATTTTACAGAACAGTGTTCAGTTGAACTGTTATTCTTTGCACACTGAGGGTGTGAGTTGTAGACAACATCGAAATAATGGCAACTGTGCTGAATACAGGAACCCGCTTGAATGTGAGGACGCAAATGCCCTATCTCACACCCACTACAATCAGTCAGAGCTCTGACAGCCTCTGTCTGTATTTACATATTTGATGATAGAAAATTAATTATAAAATTGTGGCTCACTATTATGGACTAGCTCTTTGTTAATCATCTCTGCTCATTAGATTTTTACCTACACCTGGCACTACTGTGAGCGACTCTTAAGACTCAGGTCAATGAAAGGCTGAGTCCTGTGACTCATTCCCTTACTACTTTTTTAATTGTGGACAGTGTACATCAAGAAGTATGTATAACACAACAAGGGAAATTTTACTTCTCCATGGTAAATGAGGTCTACATCAATCCAAACACTTTACCATATATATTCCATTCAAATATATAATGGCCCAGCCCTGAAAGTCAAAAGTCCAGTATTACAATACTTGCATGAATATTCCTTATATATTTGGTATTCCCCTGGAACGTTAATGGATGTCTGAATAAAGATTGCTGACATGTATTGATGCTGTCCCCTACATCCCTTCAGCTTGTATATATTTTATACTTGAGCTACTGTTTAATTTGTCCATCAGGTCCTTTGCATTGCTTTTCAATAACTTTTGGAATACTGGATATAGTGGCCCCCATCCAGTGAGGCTGCAGGCACTTGTCTACAGCACTCTAAGCCTGTAGGAAATCCCATTGAAGTCAGTAGGGCTAATTGAGTCAATAGTATTATGCACATACTTAAAATTAGCCATATTCTTAAGTACTTTAATGAACTGAGGCCAAGCAATGTTAGGTTTCTAAAGAAATTGAAAAAAAAATCTGCTTTTGATTATGATGATGTATTATTAATTACTATTAAACATATAGAAGACTAAGGTAATGCTTGTGTGACTGAAAGCAGAATTTGGTTGATAATATCAATCTCAAAAACACACACATGTGCATATGCACACCTAAGGAAAAGATTGTTTTTGGACAAGAAACATATAAGTCTCAATCATAAACATTTGGATATTACCTTGACTCAGAGAAGTATGAATGTGAGAGCTGGGAGATGAGAGTGGAAAAGTAATATGTTTAACTCCCTTTCCTAAACCCTCTCCCCCTCCAAATAAAATATTGTTTAGGTTCCAAAACCAGGGAGACAAGTAAGGGTTGGAAAGGTGTGGGAATTATATGAGCTGGTAAGGGGGGACAAATGAAGAGGGAGAAATATAAGGAGTGGTGGGTGTATGCGTGGACACACACAGGCATAGTATAGTTACAACTCATGACTCTTGGTTATGTGATGGGCTAGGAGAAAACATCCCCATGTCTTTACCTGGCAGTGGGGTGGATTCCTTGAGTGAGAGTGAACCTGAGTCACTGGGGCCCGTGTGCAGTTCTGCCCCTGATCGCACCCCACGGCCAAGGTGGGAGCTTCGGCCAGTCCTCTGCTTCACCTACGATGCCCCGGATGGGAGGTCCCCATCGCTGCCTCGTGGGTCCAGTAGTCCCCCAGGCTGAGGCCCGTGCTTCACTGTGGACAGTGAAGGGCTCCGTGTGGGAGAATGTGACAGGCTGGCTGGCAGTGACCTGGTCCAGGGGTTTTGAAAGGGCAAAAGATGATTGGAGGACTTGAGATTCCCTTTCCCCACCAATCAGGCCCCAGAGACTCACCTTCCATGTCTCCTGATTGGCCCCTTGGGTCACCTGGAGGGGGATAAAAGGGGCAGCATGGCTGACTCAGAGGAGACTAGTGAGGGACCACGGGGAAGGAGATTCAAAGAGCTGGCAAGAGCTGAGCCAGCGGGGCAGAAGCAGTTGCCCTAGAAGAGCCTGAAGCAGTGGGACCTGCAGGCAGCAGTGGGACCCTCAGCAGTGGGGCCTGCAGCTGGCAGGAGAGGCTCCCCACTGGGCTCCAGGATCCCCTGGGAGAGGCTGCAGCCAGCAGGAGAGGCTCCCCCTGCTCCAGCAAGGATCTGAGCAGCGACCTGAGAGGTTCCCAGCTCTGCTTCCAGCTCCTCCAGCAAGAGGCCAGACAGCTTGACATGAGGCTGGGGCTCGTGGAAGGTCAAGACCCCTAGCAGCTTGGTATAGTAGCAGTTCTGGTAGGTGTGTGCTGGAGGTTTTTGCCTACCATATAGGAGATCTGAGTTCAAGTCCTAGCTGTGAAGACTGAGTAAGCTACCAGGATGAAGTTCTTCTTGCAGTGGAAAGGGGCCATTGTGTTTTCCCCCTTTCTCCCCCTCCAGGTACCTAGGCCCTATATTCCTTGTAATTTGACATTTTGTATTTTGTGCCTTTTATATGTCACCAACATGTATTGTTTGTTCTGCTGTTTGTGTTTTGTATTTTGGTTAACCCTGTCTTTTGTCAATGATTGTAAGTGTCTACTTTTTGTCGAATCCTGTCCCCTCAGGGCATTGTAGTGTCCCCTACCACCCTGGTTTATACTGGTTATGTTCCCAGTAGTGTTCCTTCATTAAAAGGTATGTGGTTAAGTCCCCACTGGTGGTCTGGCTCTACTCTATAGGGGGAGGAGAGTGCCTACACCTCCCACAGCACTTGTGCACCTGCTTTGATCCCTTCAGTTGGAGAGGGGGTACCTCCTGGAGTACCGCCCGGGTTACAGTTATATTGTGGAACAACAAGACGTGTATGACCAACCTGAAAAACCTTTCTGTTTTTCTTCCTCATCCCTTCCTGGGTTCTCTCTCTAATGTTTGCTACTGCTGCCTTGCACATATCTACCTTTAAACTATAATCTCTCTGGGGCAGGGACCGTGTCTTTGTATTAGGGCTGTGCGGCGCTTCAGTCGCTGATTCAATTCAGAGAAGATTTGGCCTGATTTGGAGGCTGAATCACCGAATCTGAAATGAATTGATCACCAAAACAAAGCCTCTGAATCAATTTGGAGCCTCTGAATTGATTCAGAAGAAAGATTCAGAGACTTGGAAGGCAGACTTTTAGGGGAGCAGAAACTGAGAAGAGGGAGGGAGAGGGGAGAGAGATTGACACCTGTAGCTGGCCAGTGACTGTGATCTTTCCCCAAGTCCCCTTGTCCCCTTCCAATCACACTGCTCTGCTGGATGGACATAGAAACAGCACATAAGGCTGCAGACAGAGGCTTTCTGTCCCTTTTGTGAGCTGTTCCTGCCTGAGCACTGGGAAGCCTGTTACAGGCTACCATCCCTGCTGGTTTCACACACACAAAGTCACACATCACCAGTTTTGCTTGTCAGCACCTTGACGTGCACTTTCTCAGAAACCCCTGCATCTATCTTCTTGAAACTTGGCAGGCTTCATGCCGTCAGAGGGGACTATCACTTGTGATATTTTCATCAAAATCTGCCAAAACATGACAAAGTTATAGGTATTTCAGTGATTCCCCATTTTAGTCTATAGCCGGCTCTCTGAGCCAGCGCTGAATCTTCCAAGGTTGATTAGGACAAATCAATTTAGGACAGTGATCTGAATCTCCAAATTGAAACACTTTTCTCTGAATCATCCGAATCTGAATACTTCCCTATTCACACAGGTCTACTTTCTTTGTGTTTGTACAGAACTGTAGCAGGAGTGTACACAGCTCCACCTTTCCCTACAACCTACACCATGTCCATCTCCACCCTCGGGTCATGACAGCACTGGTCAATTAGCAGAGTCCTCAGCGGGGACTCACTGTGTTCTTGTTCACAGTTTGAACTTAGGTGCTCAGTTTGGAACAATTACCCACACTTGTTCTTCTTCCTCAAATTATAATAATCACAAACCAAAATAATAACTTTAAAAAAGGAGCTGGTACTCAGTAACACATTTCCCCTCTCCTGGGACTTCTTTTCCAGAGCAGCCACTTGTTGTCCCATCTACAATGTCTTGGAGTCTTTTATCTACAATTCTCATTGTAATAAACCAGAAGTCACTGGCCGCACTTGGCTCTGGATTTAGGACCCAGATGCCTCAGACCAACCACAACCTTTCCATTCAATAACAGGGAAATTTATTGTTACACAGTGATAACAGAAAAGAAACAATACAAGCAATCAAGCAATTCTATACATCTACCAGTTCTAGGGCTGTCATCAGAGTCAAGAAACATCTGGACAGGATACAGGCTTCCCTCCAAGGCTCTCTCTTAGGTGTCAGATGTCAGCAGCCTGGAGGTGGGATGCCGAGGTTCACCCCCATCCCTCCAGTACAGCGGCTGAGACAGGTTGGTGGTGTGCCCTCTGTCCATGGTGACCTTGGGGACCCCTCCTAGGGGATGGGAGTGTGAACCCATCTCAGGGACCCTCTTGGGGAGGAGGACGAGGACGAAGGCGGAGGGTGGGGAGAAGGACGAGGAGAACTTGTTACTCTCAAGTCTCTGCTTGTGTATTCTTCTCCCTCCAAATGACTCCTGATGACTCTTCATCTGTGGTTATCACTAATTGGTCTATCTCTGTGGTCTTCATACTGTGCACATTCTGTTTTGTCAGCATATTCAAAACTCATTACATGCACACCCTTCCCAAAACAGAAATTTTAGGCCCCCTCTTTGGCCTTGCGAGCTGGTGGCACCTTATTTCATGTTATGGAACAGTGTGGTATATGCCCCCAGTTTCTCAGACCGTGTATCCTTGTTTGTTAGACAGCCTGCCTGTTTCTGAAAGCTAGAAAATCTGTGTATGAGACCCAGGCTTTTAGAAATCAGTTAACTCCTGCTGCCCATCCTGAACCATTCTAATGCACATATATATATCTATAGATATGTGTATAGATATATATATGTATGTATAAGCCAATTCCACTCCAAAAAACCCTTTTAAATACTATTTTTAAACCAACAGCACCTAGCTGATTTGTAGTTCCCCAGCTCAGTCTCTGTTCCCTTCAGAGATACTTTCCCACACTGTTAATCCTCACAGTATGGGTCCAACCTTGCCTTCATCAGTGATCAGGCTGTTTCATTGTGTGAGGCTGCCCACCGCCCAACAGTTACAGTACTCCTTGACTGAGGTCCTCATCACCCAGGTCACATCTTGCCCCTTGCTTGGAGCTTGACTCTTTACTCACAATTTCTGTCTGAAACTGTCTCTCTCTCTCTCTCTTCCTCTTTTCTCCCACAGGTCCAGACAATTTTCTGCCACCAGTGCCTGGGAAATACTAGCAAAACCATCATTGTTCAGCATCACCTTCCAGGATTGTTCCCCAGTGTTTATCTGCCAGTGCCTCTGCACCAGTCCAGGTAAGTTGCTTCACCCAGTCCTGGCCCCTTTCCAGGGGTCGCTCTTTCACTCTCGGCAGATTGGTGTCTTTCTCTCCCCATCCAGAGTCCCAGCATCCTTTTTTTTTCTGCGTGTCCTGTATGTCATTCACGTGCTAGTTTTAAAGGGACTGTGTCTGCTCTTAATTGAACCTTGCCACCAAATCCCCAGCATCAGCTTGTCCACAGGGCAGGTGTAGCAGGGATGAACTCTGACTCCTGCTACAAATACCTATCAAATAGATCCCTGATTGTGATTGGTGAATATGCAAACTGCTGTAATACATGTAAATGGCTTGGCTAAGGCAGATACAAGCAAGAAAAATAATTCAGCACAGCAGTCAGGAAAGGCAGCTCTCTTGATGCTTCTAGCAAAGAATGGGAAGCTATGCCCCTACTCTTTAATCCCAATAGCTATGAAAATACACGTAGGAGACCTTTATTCTTTTTAATCAGTTTCACCATTTTTAATGCAAGCAGCTGGCTTAGCAAAACAGGTGGCTTCCTTCTCCAGAATACCTGTGAGTACACAGTAAAACCATAATTGTTCACCCAGGTTATGGATGCCAGCCAAGCGTTTGATGGGATGCTTCTTAGCAAGTAAAAGATAAGCCAGCATGTTGGACTCTTGACTAACTCAGGCACTGCAGGCTTCTTACTCATGCCGTGCCTTACAATACAGTAGCGCAGTACACTTTAGGTGATAAATCACAGCTAAAACCTAGGTGTGTGTAACATGCAGTTCATTTTACTGACATGTGTGCCTCACATCACCAAATACTCTAGTCCCTAATGCTTTTCTTTGGAAGTTTGCTAAAAGCAAATATGACTTGATGAATGATCCTAGAGAAGGGTTACATAATCTTCAATTTTTTTGTGATATGGGAACATTTTTAGATGACAATTATCTGTGATAATGCATATTTTGCACAGTATCTGGTGACCCTTCCAAAATATAATTGTACTTCAAACAGTGTTGGTCCAACCTGAGAACTCTGTAAATTAATAGAAGAATCCAGGTACCTCTTCCATCTTTGGAAGCCAGAGAAAGGTACTTTGGGCTAACAAGGGGTATTTAAATATAATTCTTCATGGAACATAACTCTGGGAAGTATTTGATCTGTAAACTTCTCCAGAGGCCACATCTTTATAGATCAGTTTGGCAGGCAGACAGGCAATGACTCTCTTGACATATTACCTTGCAGACATCAATGTGATGTGCAAAAAACATATGAGAAAACTGGTCTAGAAGACAAGTGAAACTACTGGGGTTCAAAACAGCACTGTTACCACATGGGGAATGGTACAGGCTCAGGGGTAAAATCAATATGTGAAGGCAGCTAAACACAGGAACAGATTATTTAGAGAGGGCATGGGAAGCTTAAGTTTAGGGTGAATAAACACTTGACCGAGAAGATCCATTCCTATTGTTGTCATAAGGAGTTAGTTGTTATGCACCTACTAGCCTCCCTCCTGCCATATCCAGCCTGATATTCATTTTAAAATATGGCTACTGCCAAACCCTGTTACTGAGGGTCCTGACAGAAGTAACAGAAGAGGCTTATAGTTGCTGCTGGGCCAGAACCTGCTGTCACTACATAACAAATAGGCCTGTATTGAACAGGGGTTTGGACTGAAGAACCACTTGTGGTCCCATTACCCATGATTCTATGTTTTTAGTGGATGTACTCTGATAAATCTATGCCTTGAAGATGGTGGATACACCCAGTGCACAGAAATTACTCTGAATTTTGAACTTGTGATTTTTACATCATTGACATAGGATTTAACTATCAGCAATTGTAGGGCTGTGTATAGACATTGCATTTGACATGGCTGAGAGGTGATCTCGTGGCTGTCTACAAACTCATCGAAGTGGGGGGGTCAGCAGGGAATAGGGGATTCTCTGTTTACCTGGGCACCCGTTGGGGTTGCTAGAAACAATGGACACAAACTGAAAGAGAGTAGATTTAGATTGGACATCAGGAAGAAATTCTTTATGGTGCGGGTTGCCGAAATATGGAATGGGCTTCCAAGGGAGGTGGTGCTTTCCCCTACCTTGGAGGCATTCAAAAGGAGATTAGACAAGCACCTGGCTGGGGTTACTTGACCCCAGCACTCTTTCCTGCCCACAGCAGGGAGTTGAATTCAATGATCTAATAGGTCCCTTCTGACCCTAGAAATCTATGCAATCTATGAAGTCTGTGGTCCTGATCCTCCTGGGTTTTGACCCAAATCAAAATGGAGTGGCACAGTCCTTTATACACTTAGCTCTTTGAGGCTGCATTGTTGCTGCTTTGCCAGGAGGTAACTGATAAGGTCACAGGGGTTGGTGGGCTAATCCCTGGAATGACCTCCAATAACCTTTCAGATGAACATCTTGAAGTCTTAGGAAACAGTGATTGTGTATTTACTCTAGGTTTTCCTCTAAAATCACTTTACAATATTTTAGAATTCATTAGCTGAAGAGGAAATTCACAGAAAGCGCCATGAGTTGGAGCGACCCCTTCCCCCCAAATCCAACAGATGTTTGTTGTTGGGTTGAGGGGAGGGGGAGACTGAACTCCGCTTTGGAGCCAGTCCAGTGGAGGAACTGCCTGACCCACTCCACCCCACCCCAGCTCAGGTGTGGTCTGCAGAAAGGAAGAAGGGGCGGCCAGGAGGAGGGAACTGTGAGCTGGAGTTTGCCTGGCCTGAGCTATAAAGGGGTCTGGGGTGGGGGGGGCATGAGGCAGGGGCCCCCAATCCACTGTCCCCTTTCAGCTCAGGCTGGCCAAACCGTAGTCCTCAGCTCCATACCTGTCTCCCATTCCCCTCCCTCCCTGCCTTCCTGCAGACCGCACCAGGGACAGGGCTGCATTGCATCAGCCCAGCCCTGATTGCATGCAGTGACTGACAGAAACTGCCTGAAAGTACTCTGCTTTGGAGTGCCTTTGTCTCCATTCTCATTAAATGAGGGTTAAATTGTCATGCAGTCGGCCACTTCTAAAGTGCTCTGCAGCTGCACACTTCTGACAGGACATGGCTGTAGAGCACTTTCAAGGGGCCAGTCATGTGACAAATGTTACTTCTGTCAGGACCCTCAGTAACAGGGTTTGGCAGTAGCCATATTTTAAAATGAATATCAGGCTGGATATGGACTGCAGGGCTCCTCATGGGAGATTGTGATTGGGACCATGTGAAATGAAGCAATCCCAATTAACTTAATCTCCTGTTCTAGTTGCAAACGTATCCAATGTTTTATTATGCTAAACCAATCACAGATAACTGCATCTCCCTGTGTGACTATCCTCCTTGTTCACACATCCTGTTACAGGCCAGCTGGGCACTGTGAGTCAATTCTATCACAGAATTAATCATTCTATCAATTTTATCACAGGCCAACTGGGCTGTTTGATTCAGTTTCGGATTGAGGAGGCAAAGTTGGGAGTGAAGTAAAGGCAAATTTATTATAGCTTACACACACACAACAGTTAACAGAAAGATACATGCGATAAGCAGATAATACAGTATTAAAGAGCTAATAGTACATAACAGATAATAACAACAGATAGGTCAATTCTGTCGCAGGCCAACTGGGCACTGCGAGGGTATTATTCCTGGGGCTGTTCAAAACAACAGATAGATAGACATGGGTTGGCAACTTATCGATAGTTCCTCGATGCCAGGTGTGCATCAAGTGATTCCAGTGAAGTCAGGTGTCCCTGATCGATGCTGTCAGAGGGATTACTGGGCAAGGTCCCTTGATCAGGATCTGATCCTCACTCACACCGGGAGTCCAGGGTCCGGGCATGGAACAGAAATGTGACCATTCTGTTCCCTCCTTCCTGCTGGTTACCTGATGCACAGTTTTTTATACCTAGTCTTATGCTAATTCATTTGCTTTAGAGCCACTCATAATGTTACCCTATAGCTGTTACACTATAGGATTGAAAGGTGTTAAAAATTATCATAAAAGGTTACTACCCAGACTCGGGTTTATCCAATAAGTAAATTATAATTGAGCACCTTTAGGTCTGAAATTGACATTGCTTCGCCTAGGCCCCAACCCCTTTTAGCTTGCATTTGAATATGCTTTCTTGGGATGTGCTGTCCTGGAATGTGTTGAGTGTGCCAGGCAGTTGGATCCAGTTTTTATCGTCAAAGCTGAACCCTGAGCAGAAACCATTAGATCAGCTAATCTCACATCTACAGCTTTGCCTATGGGGCCCAGTCAGTTCCACGAACAGTTAATTTTATCATTTTGGTTAAACTTATGACAGACGAGTTACATTTATGGTTTACAAACTTACAAGATTTATATTAACTAATATTACCTGTTTAGGCAAAACACCAAATGCTTCTAAGAAGCACGTATTTATTGCTTATTAATTCCTGTGGTTCTGGCCATCACAACATGCTGTATTGATTTAGGGCTTATTTCTTGGAACAGGCATTCAGTGTTTATTCGGGGTTTTGCAAATGTCTCCATAAACCATCACCAATTCAGAATACTTTGAGTTCTGTCCTACTGTTAAAACAACTACCCAAAACAGTGTCCTGTGATCAATGCCCTAACATATCCCATTCAATGAATTAAGACCATGGGCAGGCAATTATTTTGGCTGGGGGCCCGCTTAATGAGTTTTGGTGAACTGTTAAGGGCCGCAAGAGTAGCCCCACCCTTTGACAGGGCCGGAAGTCCAGCCCCCTAACCCCTTGTCTTTGCCAGCAGAAGTTCCTCCCCTTGTCCCCAGAAGTGCTCCCTTTTGGGTAGGGGGTTTGCCATCTTGGAACCAGAGGAAAAAACAAAACAAATCATATACTAAAAATCAAACATTGAAGACAAGATATTTTAATTTTATTTTAAAAAGCTATTTTGTCCTGATGTTTGTGTGTTTGCATTATGTACATAGAAGTGATTACATAATATCTCAAAATGAAGTCTTATTCTTGTATATTGTGTGAGGTGTGGAAGGGTGTGGAGGGTTTTGGTGGGTAGGTATAGGATTTGTCAGGGGATGTGGGGGTGTGTGCGTATGTGGGATGTGGGTAAGAGTGTGGGGGTATGTGTGGGTGACTGGGTATTGGGGGTTTGGAGGAAGTGTGTTTGTGTGGGTGGGTATGGAGTTTGTGAGGTGTGTGGAGGGGAAGGGTGATTTGGGGTGGGTGTGGGGTGTTTGTGGTGAGGGGTGTGTGCACAGCAGTGAGCAGGGCTCCTTCCAGAGGTGTGAATGTGTGTGTGTGGGGGGGTGCATATGGGGAGCGTTGTGGGGGTTGTGCTTGTGGGGTGTGCAATTGTGTGTGGTGGAGGTTGTGGTTGTGGAGTTTATGGGAGAGGGTTTGTGGGCATGGTGGGGTGTTCATGTGAGCCCTGGCAGCAGTGAGGGGGAGGGGCCACTTTGTCCCCATGTCTGCTTTGTTCAGACTTTAATTGAGCAACTATTAAGGAGAAATGCTCTGAAGCTATGCAACTGAAGAGTATAAGACTGAAACAAAGTTGCTAGCAAGATGTGTGCCAGAGAAGAGAGAAAGAAATCACTGCAACATTGTAACCTGTGTCCAGCTGATCACTCTCAGTGATGTATCCACACCAGGTGAAGGCTGCAAAGACTGAAACCACTTCCCACCTGCACTGGTGAGAGATGCTATTTCACCTAACCTAGACTAGGACTTTTGTGATAGCTCATTTCTGAATATTGGGAAGGCGTCTTTTTCTGCCATTTCATTTTATAGCTCATTTGTGGTATAGTTATTAAACCTTTCTGTCATTAATTGAATGAGGTGTGATGTCAATCTTTAATTGCACTAGGTTTGAATCCCACTTTTGACTGCAATAGTGATTTAATGTTTATAGGTTGCTAATTGCATACTAATCTATTTTAGGTGCTTATAAAACCCTCATAACTATCACAGTCAAAGGCCTCATGCTCTTTTATGTGTTTATCCTCACAGCATCCCAGTACAACAGGGAAGTGCTATTCCTTTTTCAAAAATGGCACAGATTGTGTAAGGTCAAGATACACGTAGAAACTGAGGAACTGGACCTGAGTGATTTGTCCAAGGTGGGGTTACCATACATCTAGATTTTCCCAAACATGTCGTCATTTTGCCCCCTGTGCTCATGTCTGGGCAAGTTTTTAAAATGCAAGCCAATGTCCAGGTTTTTGCTTTGCCTGTGCTTTCCCAGGCTGGCTGCTTGGGGCTTGGAGCAGTGGACAAGGTGATTGGCTGTCAGGGGTTATGTGGTTTGTGTGTGGGCCTGGGCAAACTACTTCCGGGTAAGAGACACAGATTGTTTGTGTGTGTGTTTGTATATGTGCACACACATGCATGCATGAGTTGCATGGACAGCAGAGCTAGGGGGTCAGGGGCTGTGGGTCAAGAGTGAGGGGCACTGGCAAGGCTGGGGGGGACAGGGGGCTTGCAGGTCAGGAGTGAAGGGCACTGGCAGTGCTGGGGGGACAGGGGCTTGGGAGTGAGAGGCAGATGCAGGGCACGGGCATATCACTACCTCTGCCACCATATGCCCCTTTCTCCTCTCCTCCCCACCCACC
>NW_017728948.1:18148389-18153170 GCF_001723895.1 Crocodylus porosus
ACATAAAACTTGGTAGTTTATGGGGCCACAGCAGCCCTTGGAGCCCTGACTTACTTGAATCCCTCTCAAATCTTTTTCAATGTTAATAAATACATGGGCACCTTGAGCACAAGGTGCTTATTTTGCAGCTGAAGGGTGATGTGCCCTGAAAATCCTCCCACCCACTTCGTTATACAAAACCAAACCAAGTCCATTTGTATTGTTTCCTTTATCTTGTTTATCTTCTTTGTTTGGCAGAGAATCTTTAGGTTGTTCATATAAATCCATGGATAAGAAGTCATTACAGTTCAGAAAAGAGGGGGCCAACATAGTTTATTAGGCTTGCCCCAGGCATACCTCAGCAACCATCACTTAGAGGCAGCCAACATCAATGTGAAGATCCAGTATAGGATCTGATGTGCCAGCTCTGCCTTTGGAAGACTGAATCATTGTGTTTTCGATGATCATGAGATCAGAACTTGAACAAAGCTCTTACTATATAAGGCTGTGGTAATCCCCACTCTTTTCTATCACTGTGAAGCTTGGGTGACCTACAGCGATCACCTGAAAAGCCTGGAATGCCATCACCCTCAGAAGGTCCTTGGCATAAAGTGGGAGGATCATTGCACAAATGCCAGTGTCCACACTGATGCTAACACCACCAGTATGGTGGTGCCCCACTGATTATTCAACATCAGTTCCAGTCATAGGCAACTGGTAGGAGGGCACAGGGTAGGCACATGCCCCCCCCAACAGGGCCATCCCCTGATGTCGCCAGTGACTTCTGTGGGTGCTCGCCAGCCCTGTCCCTGTTGACACCACTGGAAGCTTCTGTGGGTGCCCCCCCAGATTCAGGAGGCACCAGTTGCCCATGGTTGCAGTGGACAGGGCATTGTGTGCACATGTATTATGTACATTTACTAAAACAGCTGCTATATTCCCAACTCAGCCAAGGACAAAGGACATGTGGGGGGCAGAGGAACTGCTTCAAGGACACCCTCAAGGCTAATATTAAGTGTGGTATTGGCACCACACATTGGGAAAAACTAGCCCAGGACAGGGCTACATGGTGACGCCTTATGAAAGAAAATACATCTTACTTTAAGGAAAACTTTCTCACCCTGGAGGTAGAAAAACAACAGAAACAGAAGGAAAGGAAACAAGGCTGAGAAATCAAGACCCTCCCTTTAACCACCACCTGTGAAGTTTGCCAGAGAGCCCGTGGCTCTAGGATTGGCCTCGTTAGCCATGAACTGACTCATCTACAACCTTTTACTTGACATGTAGGAGTGATCATCCTCGACCATGAGGGACTGCTGCTGCCACCACAGAACACTGTGGACTCCATGTTAAATACATGAATTAGAAACGACAACGGGATAAATTAGATAAACCCTACTCATTTACCTCAAGACTCAATAGGAGGAAGGTTCCTTGTATCTAAAAGCTATATGAGCTTTCTTTTTTTTTTACTGAGAGAGTACTTTTGTGCTGCAGTGGCGCTTTCTCACTTTTGATTCTACATTTTTCCTGCTGAACATCCTAGAGCAGGTATAGAGGATCTTTTACATCACGTTAAGAAAGTGAAAAGGCTTGAATTGATCATTTACAGTAAATGTCTAAATACATATGGTCTTTTAAGAAAGTAGCACAGCCCTTTCTAGAGCTTGCAGAAAGGGCTACTCAAGTACTCATTAATGTTCCAGGAGGCTTTTGTTAGTAAGTGGCAAGTATTCTAAGACCAGCCTGCAGAATTGTGAAGTTGTTATATTATGCTAGAGCTCTAAGCAGAAATGCAGTGATATTTTACTAGAAGAGTTGGGAGATCCATGGAACGTTCTTTAAAAACATGCCACATCAAACATCTTAAGTATAATTGTTTGCATTAGACACTCAATTGTTTTGTAAACATGTTGAACTGTCATGTGCTGAATATGCAAGAGCAATGCCTATGCGATGCATTTAAGGCTCTTAACAATGGAGACAATGACGTCTTTATTAGGTTAAGTAATATATGACCTCCTGCTGTGTTTCCTATTGAGCTGTCTGGTGGGACCAACTGGAATACACAAAAGTTCCCCAAGAGAGGGGAGGGAGGTAGTATGGACATTGACTTTCAAATTTTAAAAGTCCAGAAGCCTGAAATGGGTTTTCACTTTTGTTTCTGAAGCATGAACACTTTAATTGCTTTTTTACAAAATCTCCATTTATTTTTTCTGCTCAGTTTAGCGTCTTTGATACGATCTCATCAGAAGCCATTTCAGAGAACTTCTGAAGTGGTGGCCTTAGCATTCTCCCCATTACCCAGCCACTTAAATAATTATACAGAGTATAATTTAAGTGTGGAAGTTATTGCCATGAGATGTTGTAGAAGCTGACAGTTTAGCCAGATTCAAAAAGAAATTGGACAAATTCTCGGTGGAAAGATGCATTAGTAGCTATTGAGCATGGGCGTTATCCAAAGCAGAACTTCTTAGACCTTAAGGCTGCCTATACACATGCCTATTGGCATTCTAATTAGAACACATCCAAGCAGATTTGATTTGTTGGATGCATCTATACATGCAATTAGAGAAGTGGCTTCTTCATTTCAATTAAAATCCCCATGTTGTTATGGTTTTTACAAATGCTAAATTCTTAGCCTTGTAATTCGTCTGCCTCCATCACCATCACCTGGCATCAGTGTCTGTGCCTCCAGGAAGCACTCTTCCCCACTTCTACCTCCTGCAGGATCAGCTGTCTCCTTGAGGGGGTGGGGGTCTAATGGCCCACCTCCAAGCTCTGTAGTCTGCCCTTCCAAGCAGCCCCTGGCAACACTGTGCACCACCTCTTCCATGCTCTCCAGATGGCTTGCCCACTGCTGCCTATTCTGCCACCCCTTGAGATCCTTTTAAGAGTGCTGCTGAGTGAGAAAGTAAGCATTTGTATTCCCTGCAAAGAGCTTTAGGGGCTTCTTGTTGACTTTGTGAATCCTTGTGTTAAGCTCCTAAGACTCCTATGCATTCTGTTCTGAGCTTCAGCTATAGATTCTGTTAGAAAGGTTATGTACAAAATAGCCATTGTAATGATGAGTGTAAGTCCTTTGTATGGATCTAGCCCTGAGAGATTAACAGGCACAAGGAGCTTTGAGAATGTCAGTGGTGCCTCAGTGTTGAACCTGTGTGCCTGAAGTTACAGTTAAGTGCCCAAGTCCCTTTGGGGACTTAGCCCCAAACAAACCTATGACAGACAGAACCTTGTTCCTACAAATAACAGTCCATTGTCTCTTTCAACAAAGCAAACAGGAAACACTTTATCTAATGGGTAGCCAATGCGGGGCGGGGGGGAAGGTGGTGGGTTCTGTGGGGAGCAGCTACCTTTTACACATTAGCCTAATGGCTAGAGCACTGCCACAGGAAATGGAGGATCCAGGTTGAATTCTCTGTGCTTCCTAAGTGGGTTTGAACCCATGTCTTCCTGGAGAATGCATGACTAGCCTAGTGATTACAGTACCATCTTGGCTTCTACTCTCCCAGACTGTGTTTCTAGTTTTTCCACTGACTCTAACGCCAGTTATTGTTAAATGATGTCTGTACACAAGTGTACGGAGCCTGGGAAACAAGCATGAGGAATTGCAAGTCCTCACACGGTCATGGAACTATGATGTGACTGGAATAAAAGCAACTTCATGAATTCAACTTCTGGAATAGCTCGCATAACCAGAGTACTATCATAGATGGGTATAAACTATTCAGGAAGGACAGGCAGGGGAGAAAAGGAGGAGTTGCTCTTTATGTCCCCAGCAGTATAAAAAGCCACCCTGGCAAGTAGCTCAGGGCTACTAGCTTTCAGGAGCTTCTGGGGCCTGGCCAATCGGTACCTGGGGACACTACCCCTTGTGCCAGCTGGACTGCTGAAGCAGCCCTGAGAGTTCCCTGCACCCTCTACCCACTGTAGCTGTCTGAAGTGGGGACTGTTGCCTGGCTGTGACCTGCTGTGCACCTGCCAGACCCAGGTGGGGACTGCACAGCCAGCAGAGGCATCTGCCCTTCTGGGCCGGCTGCCAGTGGACTGCGATTGCAGGGTTGGCCTTTGTGTGGCACTACTGCCATGTGTGCCCCCTGCCCAGCCATCTGAACAGCTAATGCTCAGAAGATGTTCCAGGAGTGATGTTCTGCTTTGAACTGTCAAAGCATGTCCTCCTAGCCCCATTTGGCCAGGAGGTCAGCCACAGCCAGCTGGGTCCAGGGTTTCAGCTCTGAGCAGGCAGGATCCTGCCACTGGCCTCTCTAGCAGGAATTCTGGTGTTCCCTATTGGAAAACTGAAAAATCCCCGATAAAAAAAATCCCAAAGTCACTCTGTAAAATACCCCCAAATCCATGTTCCCCCACAAGTAAAGCAAAAGACCACTATAAAGAGAGAGAGTGAAGCAGAGACAGTGATCAGTTGGATAATGTTTTATTGATATATCTACAGTGTTAAAGCAAGTCTCTTATCATAATAATAAAGTGAATTCTAAATATAGGTTTCATGAATTCATGTTTTACTTCCCTCCCACAGGGTGCTGGCCCCCACACAAGGGGTTTGGGCCCCCAACAGGGGATTCAACCCATACACAAGGGGTATGGGCCCCCAACAAGGGGTACAGGCCCCCAACAAGGGGTATGGGCTCCCAACAGAGGGTTCAGCCCCCCAACAGGGGATTCTACCCCCACACAAGTGGTACAGCCCCCCAACAGGGGCCAAATGGCCCCCACAGGGGCTACCACCCCCTTTGCAAGGCCCACATGCCTCACCCCAGCCCCCCAATTGCTGCCCCACC